>NC_052614.1:35867821-36204638 GCF_016545825.1 Eucalyptus grandis | reverse complement strand
TTGGAGCCCACTAAGGGTCGGGAAAATCGAGGCACTTCAATAATTAGTAGACCACGCCTACTTGCTAATTGCACAATCAATTTATCTAAATCACATCACAACGGACTAATAAATGCTAATTTATTTAAATCTAACAACCTAAACATAATTAATTAAAACTAAAACCAACCTTAAGCATAATTAGCCAACTAATCCAGGATTAGTGAGATTATCACCAAATCGCGCGCAAATCGGATCAATCCGACGGCGGCGACGCGAGGAACGACAACTCCAAAGCGGGCCTCGGGTTCGGGGCCGGAAACGCCCAAAAGCTGGCCTGGGTGCCGCTGGAACCCATTCTGTGTTTGCCGGATCCGCTACAAAACAGAGAGAAAGAGAGGGGTTAGGGGGGCAAGAGAGTCGGGAAGATAGGCGGCGGTCCGACGGGGCCGCACGGCGCCCGGCGGCTGCTCGCCCACTCACGATGGCCGAACGAGGCCGAACAGACCGGGGTCGCACGGCGACGGCAGCAGGCGATGGGACGCCGCGGACGCGCGGGGCGGCGGCGAGCAGCGGACGCGCGGCGGTCCGGCTCCGGTGCAGCGGCAACGGCTGCCGGGTTCAAGCGACGTCCGCGGCTGCTTCCGCTTTTGTCTCCCGCCGGTCGTCGCACGAAACAGAAGAGGAGAAAGAGGGTGGCGACGACAGCTAAGGGGGCGAGGGAGAAGCGGAGGCGGGCGTGAGCGGAGCTGCTCCCCTGTCTTCAAACGAGCGGTGGCTGCCGCTTCGTCTTCATCAGTTGCCCGTACAAAGAAGAAGGAAGAAGAAGAAGTCGTGGCTACGAGGGAGAGTGGGGGAGAAGAGAGGGAGAGAAGAAGAAGAGATAAGAGAGAGAAGAGATAAGGTTGAATGGTCAAAGGGAGAGGGAGAAGCCAAGTGAAATTGGCCAAGGGTGTTCGGTCGGTGGGGAGGGGTTGCTGCATCGAAGGGGGAGAGAGGAGAGAGAGAGAGAAAGAGAAAAGAAAAGGGAAAGAAAATAATACTTTAACAAGAAAACCCAATTTTCTTATTTCTATTATTTCCTTTTCTCATTCCTTTTTTATTTTCTTTTCGGTCTTGATTTTCCCTCCGATAATTTCTTTATTGAAATTTCGGACCCACAATAACCGACGACGATGAGACAAGATCCTAAAAATGAATTGTGACACGCTCGAATATTCGATTCCCAAAACCAATTTAAATTTCATGGTTAGAATCAATCAAAACGCCATTTTAGTCCAATCCAACCCATCGAGTAGCTTTTAGGGATTTTACCGCGGATACATCCTTAACGGCTTCACCCACATAGGTTAGTTAACTCGTGAGTGATCAGCTCGAGAGAAAATGACCATAGGCACGTGACGACATGCCCATTTCACTTTATCGAAACGGGGTCGAATTTCAGGATGTCACAAAACGAGAGAGGGAGTGTTCATTGAGAGAAAACGTACGTCTTTTTCTTTTAAACAAAACGGTGTGTTTTCTCTCTCTCTCCTCCCCTTTTATACCTCTCTCCTTCCACGAGGCCCTATTCCCGTGGGGCGGGCTTTCTCGCCCACTTGGGCGGACGGGCCTTAAGCCTAATACTAATAAAGCCTTCCAAAATGAAAGAAAGATGGTGGCTCAGTCCACACCGGGTTTAGGCTAATGAAGCAGTACGGTGGTTCCGGGTCACCAAAAATAAAAGATGACTGCTTAATTTCAAAGAGAATGTATAAGTTTTTTCTTTTTTTTGGGTTTTTATGCTTTTGTAGCTGCTTGTTTTGGATATGTTAGACATGTGATCTTTATATTTAGGCAGAAAAATGTTTTGACTAAGGTTGGCGTTGGGTTGGGTGTTGATTCTTTTTAAATGTCAATTGCATTTACAATTGAATTAAAAGAGTGAAATTGCAAGTTGTTCTCAGCACCTCATTAAATAAACCAATGGACGTTGTATGTCTCGGGCGATGGAGTTTCCACATGGATATGCCATGGTCATAGGCCTGTTATTAAACGATCCTACCGGCTAGGCTTGGTTTTTTTTTTTTTTTTGGGTCAATGAGGATGGACCCAAATTTTCTTGATCTAACGATTGATCGAGTATTTTTTTTTTGGGGTCAAAATGAAAACATTGTTTGTTTTGAGCCCCGAAGAAAAAGTGATTGTCAAGTGATCAAAAGCGACCTTTGCAATTATAACAATGGGAGGAATTTAATTGAAATTGAAGTTGATTTGTAAGAGCAGTTTATAATAGCAAAAGTTAACCAAAATAATTCATATTTGAGCTTGATTAATCTTTCCAGCAATGTGGCGAGATTAAGTTTTATCAGGCTAATATTTAGAGAAGAAAATAAGAATAGATGGCGCACAAGTTAAATTCACATAACCATGAAATTATGAAAGGACACGATGTACTCATCAACAACATAGTCAATTAGTCATGACTTATCATTGTTTTATTGCCAATTGCATAGGGCTTCCAAAAACTACGAAATAACACTCATGCAAGGTGTGAGAAGCACTTGTGTCGATGTTGCTATCACAACCTCGACATCCATGGCAAGTACCCTGTCTACCCTTGCGATTAAGGGCTTGGAGGGCACATATAGACGCAATTACAGAAGGGAGGATTGCTGGTGGTGGCGCAGGTGCCTTGAGACGCCGGACCATGCCTTGCAAAGCAACTTTGCTCGCAATCATTGCCTCCAGCTTTACATGTTCCTAGATCTTCCGTGCAAACCGTCGCCACAGTTGTCTTCACCATCAATCCCGCTTTTGAACAAAAAAGTAAATAATTTTGGTACCACATTCATGCCTAATGAGAAAGTAGATGTAACATGGATTTCGCTCCTTTGAAAGGGAAGAATATAACCCAACCTGAGCACGAAGACGAGGGACGAGGCAATATGCTTGGAGGAGTCTAGCCATTTGAATTAATCGTGAAATGACTTGATTCAATAGTTCTATGCAGCTACCAATGCATCTTTGTTTATAGTTGCTAAGTTATTTATAGCACCCGCGAAGCATAAATTAAGAAAGAGATTTTTGTGTCTTCATTATAACGATTTTGAGATTTTTGAGCGATTAAAGATTTTTCAATAATGAGGAAGGAAATATAATCCGACAAGCATTAATGCTATAATCCGTACTTTCCATTTGCACAACAAGTCTTGGGAAAAATTTGGGTCCAATAATTTAAGATTGTTTATTATTTTTGTCTCCTTCTCTTGGTTTCTTATTTCGGTAATTTTTTTTTTCTGTACCATTTTTATAAGAAATTGGTGTCTCTCTTTCTCTACAAGAGAGGCTAGAGTATTCAACAAAGCAAAAATTGACTTGCAAGACCAATTCTTGGTTTGAGCCTTTCGCATTTTGACATTCAAAATTATTAGATGCTATTTGTTTGGTATAGCTCGTATATCTTTTACGAGAGAGTACTCTTTGAAAGGGCGGTTAAGCAGCTAAAGGAAGAAACTTTTTTTTTTTTAAAGTTGCCTAGACATCTTGCTCCTATCGCGCTCGTTCCTGATTTTGAAGATCATATCCCTTCTTCTTTAATGGTTATATGGAAATTTTGATGCATTTAGACTTGGCAAAAACGTAACTATACTGGCAAATATTTTGAATGGGTAATTGTATAATGCAATTGCAACCGCAACAACTTTCTTTGTCAAGGACGTGATTATTCAATGTAATCACAAAGATAACATTCCATATAATGATGATTAAGGGAGTTTTCCCTTTAAATAGGCATGGTTTTTAATGCATGTTTAGTATTGTTAATGTTCTAAAGTTATCATATTTTTAATTTTTTTCAGAAAATATCTTTTAAAATCGCGTGGTTGTTGTGTAAAATAAATGAAAATTTCATAATAGATTCCCCACATTAAATAAAGTTGCGCAGTGAAAATGCATGAACTATATTGTATGGACACATAATAAAGATATAATTAAAAGAGGTAAATCATTAAAACTGCAATTAATTATAAATCTTTTAAAGGTTCTTATTTGTTGATATTTTTGGGAAAACAATTCAAAGGTTGCATTATACATAGATCGCATTGTATCGCATGTGGAGATTTCCAATATTTTAGGCTTGTGTGTTGAATGTAACGACTTCACCAAGATACGAGTGCTCTGCCATTGAAAGGAAAACAAATTATTTTATTTCGATGATTACAAATACACATATGCTTGAAATGAAATGCTTGCAAAAGATAAGAAGGAATGTATACGTATATTTGTGAATGTAATCTTATATATCCATGCCTTCACGGGCATAATTTCTAATCTCTTTGGTCTGATTCTTTTCCTTTTTCACTTCTTTCTCTCTCCTTTGATCTTTATTGTTCTTCATTACTTACTCTGCAAGTCCAAACCCAGCAACCACAGTAAGACGAGGAGCCCCCACCTTCGCAGCTCCGTAAGCCAACGCAGGGTCACCCTCACCGATCGGACTCCTGCGCTGCACATCTTCTACCGTTTTCCCTCTCTCCCTTGGCAATGGAGGTTGTGGTCGCCATGAAGCCCGACCTCCATGGCTGACATTCCCATGGGGAGACGGAGGAGAGTGAGGAAACGGCAAGCACAGAGAGGGGGTCAGAGACATACTGATTGTCCGAATTTGGTCATCCGGAAGTTCGGCAATGGCTTTGGCGGAGCAGTGGCAAACAACCTGAAGGCAATAGAGGAAGAAGGAGGAAGAAGGGGAGAATGGGGGTTCTTTATAAAATAAAAAAAGTAATGACGATCATGAATTTGAAAGAAAATGTATAGGGTTGCTTTTGTTTTGTTAATGTTTTTTTTTTCTTTTGTAGGTGCTTGTTTGGGATATCTTGGAGATGTGATCTTTATATATTGGTGAAAAAAATTATTTTGACTAAGTTTGGCGTTGGGTGATTCGTGAAATGTCAATTGCATTAATAAGTGAATTAAAAGAGGAAATTGTAGTTGTTCCCAGCACCTCATTAAACAAACCAATTGAAGTTAAAGTAGTAGTTATTGGACACTGCTCCAGCTGTGGCTAGTACTCGACGTTGTGTGTCTGGAGCCAGCGTGGATATGCCATGGTCATAGTTCCGTATTACACGATTCCACTCAGCTACGCTTGGTTTTCTTTTTTCTTGGGGGTCAATATGACCGACCCAAATTTTTTGATGTAACAAAAATTCAATTCTTTTTTTTTTTGGGTCAAAGGAAACACAGTTGTTTGTTTTGAGCAGTCCAGGAAAATGTGATTGTCAAGATCAAAAAGCCGACCTTGCAATTATTACAATGTGGGAGAATTTAAATGAAATTGAAGTTGATTTGTAAGAGAAGTTTTATCATAGCAAAAGTTAACCAAAATAATTCATATTTGAGCTTGATTAATCTTCCAGCAATGTGGCGAGGATTAAGTTTTATCAGGCTAATATTTAGAGAAGAAAATAAGAATAGATGGCACACAAGTTAAATTCACATAACCATCAAATTATGAAAGGACACGATGTACTCATCAACGGCATAGTCAATTAGTCATGACTTATCATTGTTTTATTGCTAATTGCATAGGGCTTCCAAAAACTACGAAATAACACTCATGCAAGGTGTGAGAAGCACTTGTGTCGATGTTGCTATCACAACCTCGACATCCATGGCAAGTACTTGTCTACCCTTGTGAATAAGGGCTTGAGGGCACATATAGACGCAATTACAGAAGGGAGGATTGCTGGTGGTGGCGCAGGTGCCTTGAGACGCCGGACCATGCCTTGCAAAGCAACTTTGCTCGCAATCATTGCCTCCAGCTTTACATGTTCCTAGATCTTCCGTGCAAACGGTCGCCACAGTTGTCTTCACCATCAATCCCGCTTTTTGAACAAAAAAGTAAATAATTTTGGTACCACATTCATGCCTAATGAGAAAGCAGATGTAACATGGATTTCTCTTTCCTCTCAAAGGGAAGAATATAACCTGTGAGCATGAAGACGAGGACGAGGCAATATACTTGGAGGAGTCTAGCCATTTGAATTGTTTTGATCGTGAAATGACTTGATTCAATAGTTCTATGCAGCTACCAATGCATCTTTGTTTATAGTTGCTAAGTTATTTATAGCACCCGCGAAGCATAAATTAAGAAAGAGATATTTGTGTCTTCATTATAATGATTTTGAGATTTTTGAGCGATTAAAGATTTTTCAATAATGAGGAAGGAAATATAATCCGACAAGCATTAATGCTATAATCCGTACTTTCCATTTGCACAAGAAGTCTCGGGAAAAATTTGGGGTCCACTCTAATTTAAGATTATTTATTATTTTTGTCTCCCTTCTCTTGGTTTCTTATTTCGGCAGTTTTTTTTTTTTGCTGTACCATTTTATAAGAAATTGGTGTCTCTCTTCTCTACAAGAGAGGCTAGAGTATTCAACAAAGCAAAAATTGACTTGCAAGACCAATTTTTGGGTTTGAGCCTTTCGCATTTTTACATTCAAAATTATTCGATGCTATTTGTTTGGTATAGCTCATATATCTTTTACGAGAGAGTAGTCTTTGAAAGGGCGGTTAAGCAGCTAAAAGAAGAATATATATATTTTTTTTAAGTTGCCTAGACATCTTGCTCCTATCGCGCTACGTTCCTGATTTGAAGATCATATCCCTTCTTCTTTAATGGTTATATGGAAATTTTGATGCATTTAGACTTGGCAAAAACGTAAATATACTGGCAAATATTTTGAATGGGTAATTGTATAATGCAATTGCAACTGCAACAACTTTCTTTTGTCAAGGACTGATTATTCAATGTAATCAAGCAAAGGTAACATTCCATATCATGATCATTAAGGGTGTTTTTTCCTTTAAATAGGCATGGTTTTTAATGCATGTTTAGTATTGTTAATGTTCTAAAGTTATCATATTTTTAATTTTTTTCAGAAAATATCTTTTTAAAAATCGCGTGGTTGTTGTGTAAAAATAAATGAAAATTTCATAATAGATTCCGCACATTAAATAAAAGTTGCGCAGTGAAAATGCATGAACTACATTGTATGGACACATAGTAAAGATATGATTAAAAGAAGTAAATCATTAAAACTGCAATTAATTATAGATCTTTTAAAGGTTCTTATTTGTTGATATTTTTGGGAAAACAATTCAAAGGATGCATTATACATAGATCGCATTCTTTCGCGTGGGGAGATTTCCCAATATTTTAGGCTTGTGTGTTGAATGTAATGACTTCACCAAGATACGAGTGCTCTGCCATTTAAAGGAAAAACAAATTATTTTATTTCGATGATTACAAATACACATATATGCTTGAAATAAAATGCTTGCAAAAGATAAGAAGGAATGTATAGGTATATTTGTGAATGTAATCTTATATATCCATGCCTTCACGGGCATAATTTTTAATCTCTTTGGTCTGATTCTTTTCCTTTTTTCACTTCTTTCTCTCTCCTTTGATCTTTATTGTTCTTCATTACTTACTCTGCAAGTCCAAACCCAGCAACCACAGTAAGACGAGGAGCCCCCACCTTCGCAGCTCCGTAAGCCAACGCACGGTCACCCTCACCGATCGGTCTCCTGCGCTGCACATCTCTACCGTTTTCCTCTCTCCCTTGGCAATGGAGGTTGTGGTCGCCATGAAGCCCGACCTCCATGGCTGACATTCCCATGGGGAGACGGAGGAGAGTGAGGAAACGGCAAGCACAGAGAGGGGGTCAGAGACATACTGATTGTCCGAATTTGGTCATCCGGAAGTTCGGCAATGGCTTTGGCGGAGCAGTGGCAAACAACCTGAAGGCGATAGAGGAAGAAGGAGGAAGAAGGGGAGAATGGGGTTCTTTATAAAAATAAAAATAAAAGTAATGACGATCACGCGAATTTGAAAGAAAATGTATAGGTTGCTTTTGTTTTTTTAATGTTTTTTTTCTTTTTTGTAGGTGCTTGTTTGGGATATCTTGGAGATGTGATCTTTTATATATTGGTGAAAAAAATTATTTTGACTAAGTTTGGCGTTGGGTGTTGATTCGTGAAATGTCAATTGCATTAATAAGTGAATTAAAAGAGGTGAAATTAGAAGTTGTTCCCAGTACCTCATTAAACAAACCAATTGAAGTTAAAGTAGTAGATATTGGACACTGCTCCAGCTGTGGCTAGTACTGACGTTGTGTGTCTGGAGGCGATTTCTCAATTTTTACGTGGATATGCCATGGTCATAGTTCCGTTATTACACGATTCCACTCTAGCTACGCTTGGTTTTCTTTTTTTCTTTGGGGTCAATAAGGACGGACCAAATTTTTTTGATGTAACAAAAATTCAATTCTTTTTTTTTTGGGTCAAAGGAAACACAGTTGTTTGTTTTGAGCGGTCCAGAAAATGTGATTGTCAAGTGATCAAAAGCCGACCTTGCAATTATTACAATGTGGGAGGAATTTAATTGAAATTAAAGTTGATTTGTAAGAGCAGTTTAGAATAGCAAAAGTTAACCAAAATAATTCATATTTGAGCTTGATTAATCTCCAGCAATGTGGCGAGGATTAAGTTTTATCAAAGCTAATATTTAGAGAAGAAAATAAGAATAGATGGCGCACTAGTTAAATGCACATAACCATCAAATTATGAAAGGACACGATGTACTCATCAACGAGATAGTCAATTAGTCATGACTTATCATTGTTTTATTGCTAATTGCATAGGGCTTCCAAAAACTACGAAATAACACTCATGCAAGGTGTGAGAAGCACTTGTGTCGATGTTGCTATCACAACCTCGACATCCATGGCAAGTACTTGTCTACCCTTGCGATTAAGGGCTTGGAGGGCACATATAGACGCAATTACAGAAGGGAGGATTTCTGGTGGTGGCGCAGGTGCCTTGAGACGCCGGACCATGCCTTGCAAAGCAACTTTGCTCGCAATCATTGCCTCCAGCTTTACATGTTCCTAGATCTTCCGTGCAAACGGTCGCCACAGTTGTCTTCACCATCAATCCCGCTTTTTGAACAAAAGTAAATAATTTTGGTACCACATTCATGCCTAATGAGAAAGTAGATGTAACATGGATTTCTCGCTCCTTTGAAAGGGAAGAATATAACCTGTGAGCACGAAGACGAGGACGAGGCAATATGCTTGGAGGAGTCTAGCCATTTGAATTGTTTTGATCGTGAAATGACTTGATTCAATAGTTCTATGCAGCTACCAATGCATCTTTGTTTATAGTTGCTAAGTTATTTATAGCACCGCAAGCATAAATTAAGAAAGAGATATTTGTGTCTTCATTATAATGATTTTGAGATTTTTGAGCGATTAAAGATTTTTCAATAATGAGGAAGGAAATATAATCCGACAAGCATTAATGCTATAATCCATACTTTCCATTTGCACAACAAGTCTCAGGGAAAATTTGGGGTCCACTCCTAATTTAAGATTATTTATTATTTTTGTCTCCTTCTCTTGGTTTCTTATTTCGGTGGTTTTTTTTTCTGAACCATTTTATAAGAAATTGGTCTCTCTTCTCTACAAGAGAGGCTAGAGTATTCAACAGAGCAAAAAATTGACTTGCAAGACCAATTCTTGGGTTTGAGCCTTTCGCATTTTGACATTCAAAATTATTAGATGCTATTTGTTTGATATAGCTCATATATCTTTTTACGAGAGAGTAGTCTTTGAAAGGGGCGTTTAAGCAGCTAAAAGAAGAATATTTTTTTTTTAAAGTTGCCTAGACATCTTGCTCCTATCACGCTACGTTCCTGATTTGAAGATCATATCCCTTCTTCTTTAATGGTTATATGGAAATTTTGATGCATTTAGACTTGGCAAAAACGTAAATATACTGGCAAATATTTTGAATGGATAAATTGTATAATGCAATTGCAACTGCAACAACTTTCTTTGTCAAGGACTGATTATTCAATGTAATCAAGCAAAGGTAACATTCCATATAATGAGCATTAAGGGAGTTTTTTTCCCTTTAAATAGGCATGGTTTTTAATGCATGTTTAGTATTGTTAATGTTCTAAAGTTATCATATTTTTAATTTTTTTTCAGAAAATATATTTTTAAAAGTCGCGTGGTTATTGTGTAAAAATAAATGAAAATTTCAGAATAGATTCCCATATTAAATAAAAGTTGCGCAGGGAAAATACATGAACTATAATGTAAGGACACAAAGTAAAGGTATACTTAAAAGAATTGCAATCATTAAAACTGGAATCAATTATAGATCTTTTCAAGGCTGTTCTTTGTTGATAATTTTGGGAAAATAAATCGAAGGATGCATTAGACATATAGATTGCATTGTATCACATGGGGAGATTTCCCAATATTTTTAGGTTTATGTATTGAATGAAGCGACTTCACCAAAATATGAGTGCTCTGCCATTTAAAGGAAAAACAAATTATTCTATTTTCATGAATACAAATACACGTATATGCTAAAAATAAATGCCTGCGAAATATTAGAAGGTATATACACATATTTGTGAATGTAATCTTATATATCCTTGCGTTCACAGGCATAATTTCTAATCTCTTTCCTCTGATTTTTTCCCCACTTTCTCTCTCCTTTGATCTTTATTCTTCATCATTACTTACTCTTTAAGTCCAAACCCAGCAACCACAGTAAGACGAGGAGCCCCCATCTTCGCAGCTCCGTAAGCCAACGCACGGTCACCCTCACCGATCGGTCTCCTGCGCTGCACATCTCTACCGCTTTCTCACTCTCCCTTGGCGATGGAGGTTGTTGTCGCCATGAAGCCCGACCTCCATGGCTGACATTCCCATGGGGAGACGGAGGAGAGTGATGAAACGGCAAGCATAGAGAGGGGTTCCGAGACATACTGATTGGCCGAGTTTGGCCATCCGGAAGTTTGGCAATGGCTTCAGCGGAGCAGTGGCAAACAACCTGAAGGCAATAGAGGAAGAAGAAGGATGAAGAAGGGGAGAATTGGGGGTTTTTTAGAAAAAATGAAAGCAAAGATGGTGGTTCAGTCCATTCCGGATTTGCGCCGCCGGCTGTACGGTGATTCCCTAGTCACCAAAAGAGAAAAAACAAAGATGTTCAAGTGAATTGAAAAGAGTATGTATAAGATTGCTTTTTTTTTTTTGGATGTTTGTGCTTTTTGTAGTGCTTGTTTGGGATATGTTTGACATGTGATCTTTATATATAGGCGAAAAAATGTTTTTGACTAAGGTTGGCGTTGGGTGTTGATTCTTTAAATGGCAATTGCATTTACAATTGAATTAAAAGAGGTGAAATTGCAAGTTGTTCTCAGCACCTCATTAAATAAACCAGTTGACGTTGTATGTCTGGAGGCAATTTCTGAGTTTCCACGTGGATATGCCATGGTCATAGGCCAGTTATTAAACGATTCTACCGGCTAGGCTTGGTTTTTTTTTTTTTTTTTTTTTTGGGTCAATGAGGACGGACCCAAATTTTTCTTGATTTAACGATCGATCTAGTACTTTTTTTTTTGGGTCAAAATAAAGACATTGTTTGTTTTGAGCCTGGAAGAAA
Organism: Eucalyptus grandis; assembly: GCF_016545825.1. Taxonomy (NCBI): domain Eukaryota; kingdom Viridiplantae; phylum Streptophyta; class Magnoliopsida; order Myrtales; family Myrtaceae; genus Eucalyptus; species Eucalyptus grandis. The sequence goes on along the minus strand of NC_052614.1, from coordinate 36,193,148 downwards.
AAAGTGATTGTCAAGTGATCAAAAGCCGACCTTTGCAATTATCACAATGTGGGAGGAATTTAATTGAAATTGAAGTTGATTTCGTAAGAGCAGTTTATAATAACAAAAGTTAGCCAAACTAATTCATATTTGAGCTTGATTAATCTCTAGCAATGTGGCAAGGATTAAGTTTTATCAGGCTAATAGTTAGAGAAGAAAATAAGAATAGATAGCGCACAAGTTAAATGCACATAACCATGAAATCATGAAAGGACACGATGTACTCATCAACGAGATTGTCAATTTGTCATGACTTATCATTGTTTTATTGCTAATTGCATAGGGCTTCCAAAAACTACGAAGTGACACTCATGCAAGCTGTGACAAGCTTTGTGTCGATTAGGGTTTGGAGGGCACGAATAGATGCAAGAACATAATGGAGGATTGATGGAGGTGTCGCAAGTGCCTTGAGACCCTGGGCCATGCTTTGCACAGCAACTTTGCTCGCAATCATCACCTCCAGCATTACATAATCCTAGATCTTCAATGCAGGCTTTCACCACAGAGGTCTTCATATCAAACCCACTTTTGAACAAAAGATTAAATAATTTTTGTACCACATTCATGCCTAATGAGAAAGTAGATCTGAAAGGGAAGAATATAACCTGTGAGCACAAAGAAGATGAGGAGGAGGCAATATGCTTGGAGGAGTCTAGCCATTTGGAATGGTTTAATAGTGAAATGACTTGATTCAATAGTTCTATGAAGTTACTAGTGCATCTTTATTTATAGTTGCTAAGTTATTTATAGCACCCGAGAAACAAAAATTAAGAAAGAGATATTTGTGTCTTCATTATAATGATTTTGAGATTTTTGAGCAATTAATGATTTTGAAATAATGAGGAAGGAAATATAATCAGACACGTATTAGGGCCATAATCTGTATTTCCATTTGCACAATATGTTTGAGGTCAAATTTGGGGTCCAGTCCTAATTTAAGTTTACTTATTATCTTTTTCTCCATCTCTTGGTTTCTTATTTCTGTGTTTTTTTTTTTTCTTCCCATTTTATTAGAAATTGGTGACTTGCTTCTCCATATGAGAGGCTAGATTATTCAAGGTAGCAAAATATTAACTTGCAAGATGTTAACATCTAAATTTTAACTGGGTTTTTAATCAGGCATTAATTTCTTTTTTTAATCTTTATGTTCTTTTTTTTTTTTTTTCGGATAATAAATAATAAATAAATAAATAGACAAAAAGAGAGGAGCAGCAGCCCCTTTTCCTTCTTTTCTCTCTCTCTCCTCCTTTTCTACCCCAGGCCTAGCCCCCTTTTCCTTCTTCCTCCCTTTGTCTTCTTCCCCGGTTGGATATACAGCATGCGCCGGAGGATGGACGTACGCAATGCTGGAATGGAGAAGGAACCGGTGACGTACGACGCAGCAGGCGGAGGGGACCCGTCTTTAATGCGAGGCGGCCTAGCTAGAGCCACCTTGACGGATAGGACGCCTGTTCGGCTGGCGGAGGCCGCTCGGAGTGCGAGGACCGGTGGCCGAAGCACCGTCGACCGGCCTTCCCTTCGCCTATAAATAGGATGTCAGGGGAAGGCCAAATCCATGCCAAGAGGGATCACCGGCAGCGAGCTTCGAGATCCTCCCCGAGAGACGTAGGGGAGGCCTGAGGGCGAGCAGCTGGAGATCCGAGGTCGGCCGGAGAAAAGGGAGAGTCAGATCTGGGTGCTGGAGGGTCGGATTCGTAGGAGGAGGGTGAGATTTGGGCGAATCGCGGAAAAATCCGCACCTCTGCCGGACCTCCACTGCGTCGCTGCCGCCCAACACGATCCCTGCTGCCTGTCGTTGCCGCAGCACCACCAATCGCAGCCCCGTCGACCAGCTGCGACTTCGGCTGGGCCAAGATCAACCGCTGTTACGACCAAGCCCTAGATCAACCGCTGCGATTTGTCGCCGTTGTCTTCGTTGGACGTCGCAGAAGGGGGACGTAGGGGGCGAATAGGTTTGCGGTCGTGAACCAGGTAGGGAGCCGCGTAGGGCAGAAGCCCCCAGCCGGGTAGGGTTTCTCCCATTCGGGTCCATTGGGCCCGATCGTATGTGGGCTGATTTTTGTGCAAAGATGGGCCTGTGTTGCATTGTGGGCGTGGACGATCAAAAGAAAAGGAGAAAAAGGATTCAGGCCGAGCCCGCGCTTCGGGTCCAGCCGGGCCAACCGTTGGCGATCCGGGTCGATACCCGGGGATTCGGCCCAGGTCGTTTTTTTTATATGTTATAATAAAATAAAATAAGTAAATAATATTCTAATAAAATAAAAAGAATAAAAAAAATCAAAAAAATAATTTATTTTCAATAAAATCAGAAAAATCCAAAATATCCAATGTTTTCCCAAAAAGACCAAAAAAAAAAAGCCAAAAAAATTTAAAAAAGCCAAAAGTGATTAATATTTTCAAAAAAGATCAAAAATCCAAAAATGCTTTTTATGATTTAAAAAATAGAAAAAGACCCAAAAATGTTTTTCCTCCACAAATTCATGGAAAATCCCTTTAAAATCTAAAAACCTTAAGGTTTAAACAATATTAGGTATTGAAATGACATTAGTGATTAATTAGTGTAATCAAGTTCTCGATCCCAATTTCTTTAATTGCGTAGGAGCAAATATTCCTCCTAATATTTCATCCGGGTTTCCAATCGATCCACCTCAAATTAATTAGTGGCAACTCCTTCTCAAAATTAACTTACACGTTAAAAAATCAAACCATTAAATCATGAATTGGTGGGCTTAGAGAGTTTAGGTTAAGCCTAATAGACCTAGCCGAACCATTAGCCTCTACAGATGTCCCTAATCGGATGCTGAAAAAGATGTCACTACAAAGTTAGCGACTTCGTTGAGGACAATTTGAGGACTTAGGTCATTTTTTTTATCTTGTTTAAATGCTTCACTAATTTGGTTTTTTTTTTTTTTTTTTTATATGCGTGTTAGTAGCTTAATTTTTTTTTAATTTTGTTAAAATAAATTGTTTTGCGATTATAAACTGCTATTGCATGTTTTAATGTCTTAGCACTACACGTGGCACACATAATCCGGCCACCGAACCTAGGCTGCCATAGGATATTTAGGATGGTATTAAGAAAGATACGGTTTTGAACGCAAGATTGTGATGTAGAGGTTGCCTTTCTTTTCCTTGAATTTCTTTAGGTAGAGCCGAGGTTAAGAGGGTATGATACCAATATGAGACTCAAGCGACAAGTAGATTCCCCCTTAATTTCTCTAAATCTTCTCGCTTAGACATCGAACCGCATATATCATGTGTATGTCTCTGTGCTTACCATTCTTTAAAAGTAAAGTAATTTATTTACATTTTTTTTACTTAGTCATTTTTTATTGGCCCGTGGCAATTTAGGTAGTTTTTTCAAGTTCCAATGTATATAAGATGGGAAGAGACGATATCCAGTTTATTCCCGCCCCTAAAGTAGAGCTCTTCGGATGGTGGGGTCAATTGGACCAATTTGCCTAAGAGTGCGTGAAAGCCAAAGTCGGTCATCTTCTATGTTGCTCCAAATCCTTGTTCATCCCGAAGTCATATGGGCCATAGCACATTTTTGGTGTCCTATGACATCCACTTTTGTGTTTGGAGAAAAGGGCTAGGCCCTAGGGCCCCGCGCGGAAAGGGGGAAAGAAAGGGGGCTGGGCACAAAAGGCCCAACCCTAATGGCTACTATTTTTTGTTTTTGTTTTTACTTATTGCTTTTATTATTATCCGAAAAAAGTAAAAAAAGAAAATAAGGATTAAAAGAGAGATTAAGGCCTAATTTAAAAAACCTAATTAAAATTTAGGCATCAATAGTTGCCCCTCTTTTCTTGGGGAATACGCCGACCTTTCTCAAGGCATCTATTTGTTGAGTGCCTAATCTCTGTCAAAGACACCGGATGGTTACCCGACCTTTCTTGAGGGATGTGATGGCTTTTCTTAGGGCATCTGTTTATTGGGTGCCGGATCTTTGTGAAGGACATCGGATGCTTACCCAACCTTTCTCAGGAGATGCGCCGACCTTTCTTAGAGCATCTGTTTGTTGGTGCCTGATCTCTGTCAAGGACACTAGATGGTTACCTAACCTTTCTCGAGGGATGCGCCGAACTTTCTCAGGGCATCTATTTGGGGGGTGCCTGATCTTTATCAAGGACACCGATTGATTACCCAACCTTTCTTGAGGGATCCGCGCCTTTCTTAGGCATCTGTTTGTTGGTGTCTAATCTCTCGTCACGAACACCGGACAATTACTCGACCTTTCTCGAAGGATGCGCCGACCTTTCTTAGGGCATCTGTTTGTTGGGTGCCTAATCTTTGTCAGGGACACTGGATGGTTACCCAACCTTTCTCAAGGAATGCGCTAACCTTTCTCAAGGCATTTGTTTGTTGGGTGTCTGATCTCTATCAAGGACACCAGATGGTTACTCGACCTTCCTTGGGGATGCATCGACCTTTCTCAGGGCATCTGTTTGTTGTGTGTCTGATCTCTATTAAAGACACCTGTTTGGTACCCGACCTTTCTCGGGGGATGCGTCGACCTTTCTAGGCATATGTTTGTTGGGTGCTTGATCTTTGTCAAGGACACTTGTTTGGTACCCAATCTTTTGCGGGGGATGTGCCAACCTTTCTCAAGGCATCTGTTTGTTGGGTGTCTGATCTTCGTCAAGAACACCAGTTGATTACTCGACCTTTCTCGAGGGATGCACCGACCTTTCTCGGGGCATCTTTTTTGTGGGAGATACCTAAACATTCACAAGCATCGAAAAAATGTACTTGGATATTCACAAGTACTAACTTGAGGATATCTAGACCTTTGCGGGCCGAAGGAGTACTTGGATGATCACAAGTACTAAACTCTGGAGAATACCTAGTCATTTGCAAGCATCGAAAGGGTACTTGGACGATCACAAGTATGAACTTTTGGAGGATACCTGGTCATTCGCAGGTATCGAAAGGGTACTTGGAGGATCACAAGTACAAACTCTAGAGGGTGCTTGGTCGCTTGCAAGTATCGAAGGGGTACTTGGATGATCACAAGTACAAACTCTAGAGAATACTTGGTCGCTTGCAGGTATCGAAAGAGTACTTGAGTTCTTGCAAGCCCTGTATACTCGGGAAGGCTTCCCACCTTCTGGTAGTTGGAATATCGAGGACACATCTCACATATTTATGAAGGTCTCCCACCTCTTGGTAATTATAACATTGAGGACGCACCTTGCATATTCGTGAAGGTCTCACACCTCTTAATAGTTGGAATATTGAGGACATGCCTCACATATTCGTGAAGGTCTTACACCTCTTAGTAGTTGGAATATCGAGGATGTGTCTCGCATATTCGTGAAGGTCTCTCATCTCCTAACAATTGGAATATTAAGGACGTGCCTCGCATATTTGTGAAGGTCTCCCACCTCCTGGTAGTTGGAATATCGAGGATGTGCCTTGGATATTCATGAAGGTCTCCCACCTCCTGGCAACATAAACTTGAATGTAACACGAGGCTAACCTGGTTGGTCACAGGCACTCAAAAGAATTGGAATACCTAGGTAGCCACAGGTGTACAGAGTAGTGGAATACTTGGGTAAACACAAATATTTATTGATACAATCTGGGACCGCTCAGGCAGGTCCAAGCGTCATGATGACAAGAGAGCATACCTGGGTAACCATAAGCGCACAAAGTAGTGGAATACTTGAATAGCTACTAGTATTCAATGATATAATTTTGGGACAACTCAGGCAGGTCGAGTGTCATGGGAAGAGAGTACTTAGACAATGTTGGGTACTCGAAGACAATGGGATCCTTGAGTAGTCACGAATATCCATACTATGGGGACAACCTGAATAGGTCGAGTGTTGGCGAGAGGGGGTACCCGGATAGTGATAGGTACTCAAAGACAATGGGATACTTGGACAGTTACAAGCACCCAAAACTCAGAAGACGGCTTGAATAGATTGAGTGTCTATAAGAGGGAGTACCTGGAAAATGTGGGGTATTCAAAGACAATTGGATACTTGGACAATTGCAAGCACCCTACTATGAAGAAAATTTGAATAGGTTGAGTGTCAAGAAAAGGGAGTATCCGAATGGTGGCCGGTTCTTAAAGATGGGATTTTTGAAATCAGGGTAGAGATATGCTTACTTGATGGTATTTTTGATCTCTAAAAGTACTGTTATTTGCACAATATGCACATATGATTGTACATGTTGTAAATTTATGAGATTAAATATGGTTTATGCATGACAATTTTGTCAGTTTTGCATCATCTGAATTCTACTGGGGAAAATTTTGAAAGACAATCTTCATTTAGAATGTGGATGTCTTGAGCATGCCAGATGAGGGACTTTCAGTTTGAAATGACTTTTTGCTCACCCTCATAGGAAATGCAGTTTTATCCTGACCATTGATGCAGGATTTATAAGGACCATACTATCTCACTATCATCATGTCAGCATGGGTCCGAGTATTTTCACAAGCGGTACAACTTTACCAATATGAAAGGTCTTTGTCGGGATTGTAATGTAAGCTTGGTCAATGGCTTATCAAAAGGGACAATCAAGGTTAAGGCTCCTGAAAGAACTGCCGCAGAATCATCTCTAGGTTTACTAGTCAAGAATCCTTTGAAAAGAGGTAGAATAATTTTGCTCGTACTTCTCCGAGCGATGCTTATAAACATATGAAATCATACATTAATTAAAGTGCCCTAGTTTAATGAGACTTTTACAATAGGGATGCAACGTAGATTTGGCTCATGTGTAAAAGGGTGAGAGTTGGTGATTGCTTTGGCATATGTCACCGGTCTTTCTTCTCACTGTCAGATGGAGACTCTATTAATAACAACTTTTATTGGGGATAGAAATGGTTGTATTTTTTTTTTGTCTTAGGGAATCGCCCTTACTTTTACTAGGCACATTGCTTTTTCATGCCTAGAGTTCTTTCAATTCAATTTTCTCATTTATGGGCATTTTCCTTGCTTTTACCAGGTATACTGCTTTTTCATGCTCTTGTTTTTCATTCTTTTCATTAGAGGAACTAGCCTAGGCAAGTTCAAACAAAACACTGTTATTAGACTCTTAATTCTTCATCTTTTGTCGGCGCTCCGGGTTATGATGCTTGAATGGCAATAACTTTTGTTTTGCCTTAATGTGAGGGTGAAATTATAGACTCAATTGGGCTGTACAATGGATATAAGTGCATAGAGAAGGAATTGCTCTTCATCATTCTTAGGCACTTTAATTATTGTGAGTGTTCATTATGCAATAAAGACACTTGAAGATTGATACAAGTGCGAGCAAGAAAATTTCTATCCCTTTTCTCACCTTGTGATGCCACCCTGTCTTCGATATGCCCCAGTGTGGGGTGGTTCTTGACAAGGGTATGAAAGAAACTTCACAAGTGTATGGGGCTCAAAGGGGGTAAGTAATGAAATGCCCCTCATTGTTTAGGTTATCGTACCATTTGTGAGAGAACCTTTTACCCTGCAGACATGTAATTTTCTCCACTCATCTCACAAGTGTATAGGTAGGGGACTGTGTGTAGGATATGGCTTGCCTTTCATCATCCTAATGCGCCTCATCCAACATGCTCGATCAATCTTATATTCTTCATTCAGCTGTCTATTTTGATAATTCTCAGTGGAATCAGTGATTTAGATAGACAAAATCATCTTCCAAAATTCGTTTAGAAAATGCATGTAGCATTTTAAATATGAAAGATTTTGTATAATTGAATTTACTCACAATTTTACTAATAGCATTAGAAGTATATACTTAATAGAATTGTATTTGAATTTTGAACACTAAAAGACTTATCCACAAATGGGTGTCGATGAATTGACCCTATTGAATAAGGAGATGACACGAGAAGGATTAGCTGAGGTTGGGAATTTGATCATTGATTTGACAGGCACTTCTGTTTTTGCCCCTGCAGGAGAGAAGATGAAAATGGATCAATCAACAAGGCCAAAATTAAATGTGAATTGAAGCTTGAAGGGTTTCTTTCATCTGCTTTGGCGATATTTGAGATGCCATTTTGCTTGGGAGAGTGGATCAGAGTTTGACATGCCTCTCCTTGATTTGTTATCCTTATCTTGGATGGTTAGGTGATCCTGTAACAAACAAGAAGGAACGTGTCAGTCACGAACTTTTCAGGAATCGAACAACTGGAAGTGATACAACATTAACCTTCACCAGTTTTGTAGATGATTGAATAGACTTGAAGTATGAGAAGGACATGAAGCCCTGCATCTTTTGTTTCGTTAAGCCAATTATTCTCCTATTTTTGCAATTGTAGGAGAAGTAAACATTTTTTTGCAATTTTTACCCATGGCAACTAATTGCCGTTTCCAAGGATCGAACCCTGGGCTTCTCTGGATCTTTTGATTCCCAATACCACTAGACCGTGGCATTGGTGGTGTTCATGGAGCCCTAATTTTCATTTAACTAAATTGGCTCTTGGATGACATGTCCTTTTATGCCCATTTATGTGAACTTGATACGGGTCATTTCCATGTGCTAGCTTAGCCAATATTGATTTGCCCAAATTAACCATTGAGGTTTGGTTCTTGAATCTAGATACTTCCTGTCAATACGGGAAGAATGTCAAAAGTGAGTTCAGAGAGAGGGAGTATTGGAAACGATACCAAATTACCCTTCCCCAGAGTTTATATTTGCTGACTCTTAGGGATATTTGAATGTTGATGACAATCTTTTGTCTTGACATAGCTCAATGTCTCTTTGATGAGCCCTCCTCATTTGTGGCCATGTGTGCACGATTGATGGCCATTGATTCATCTTCAACGCCTGCCTTCTGTGGAACTTTTCTTTTGTCTTTGACCATATGACCATTAGCAGTATTGGGCAAAATCACGTATCTCAAGCTTCCATGGAATCTAAGATGGACAATCAAAACCTTCGATTCTCTTATGACAATCACTTCTTGGGAGAGCATGCGTTTGGAACAAAAAGTGAGGTTTGCAGGTCTTAACGTCATCATCTGGAATAAGGGGCTAAAGATTGCCTCAACTGTCTGGATTTCATCCCTATTGATAGTAGCCAGTTTAAAGGAAGAGAAGAGATTCATTCCCTATGCGTCTTGGTTTGCCAAAGCTGGATATTTCATTAATGAAATCGCAACGTCTAGTTGCTCGGGCATGTTGTGCAAAGAAGATATTACACCGGCTTGAGAAAGAGTTGGATAGGAGTAAGGTGGAGTGCATAGAGCTCCTGGGGACGGATTGCAAAATGGGAAGGTCGAGAGTAGCATGGGGGAGGTTATCCCGCCTTGACCTTCCATGGTATGCATGCTTCGAGTTTTACCATATGCCTATGCCTATTATGTCCTATCTTTTGTTTCCCATAAATAGAAGAGAGAGAGACTTAATTTCCAAATTTATGCTTAGGAAATAAAACTTACCTTCTTTTGAAACGAGGTGACCCTTTTTGTTTACTCCTGCTTTCTTGAAAGAGTGTCTTTGAATTCGGCAAGTTCACATGATGCACCAGCTTCAAATGCCCCTTGTCACACTAAGTCGAGGATGGGGATGATATTTTGAGATACTAAGTGAATAAGTTAAAAAATAGGATTAAATCTAACATCTTGTTTTAACAAAAGCTTTTGGTAATGAAATATTTTGTGTTTTCAAAAGCATATATCTTTGGGGGGGAGCATGAGGAAGCCCAAATCGCATTTTCCTTGGATGGTATTTTCTTTTCATGGTTGGATAGCATCACCGAGTTGGTTTTGAGTGTTGCCTCATGCTCCCGAAACAAAATATTAGAATTGTATATTAGATTACTAGAATGGAAAATGCAACAGTAACACACTAGACATGATAAAAAACACCATAGTATAAAAATAACAAAAACTCGCGAAAACTCCTATGAAAATGGGCACTTTGATAGTGTGGGTTCTACAATTAAGCACTTTTGAGTTCTTCGCCACTAGTAGACTGAAAGTATTTGCATGAGAGGATCACTTCATTGAAGCTACGGAAGTGCAATCCATGCAACCAACAACAATGCTTGCAGGGTAAAGCTTTTATGAATAATTTCATCATTTATGGCTCGGCCAATTGAGGATAGGTTTGCATCATAAAAGCCTCCCACCTTTCTGCATATGCTCGAAAATCCTCCATTAGTCTTCTTTTGAAGCGAACCAAGTTCTTGCAAGGCAGTTCAGTTCCAATATGGTTTTAGTACTGATGTAGGAATGTGAAAGACGGTTCATTCCAATCCCTCATGAGGTAGATATTTGCCCTGACAAACCATTGCAATACAGGCCCTGTAAGACTTTCTTGGAAGGCTTGAGTGGTGAATGATGTCGAGCTATAGTGCCGACTCATTTCAGAGTGGAAATATTGCAAGTGAACCACGGGGCAAGTCGTGCCATTATACTTGCGGAGATTAGGTGTCCTCATTTCTTTGGGGGTCATGATCCCATGAAGGCGAGATGGCCCGCCGAGTCTTGGTTGGGCAACTCGTTTTCCCATTGCATATTTATTGTGGTGGTGAACTTTGCCACTTTAAGAAAGCTGAACTCCACCGAGATCATCTCATGGCTTTCCTTCGGGTTAAAGTCTCCAACCGAGAATGTGGTGTTTACGTCATCCTCATGGTCGGGTGACAAATTTAGTAGCTCATTGGGAGATAAGTCATGAAGGGTGAAAGTTCCCTCTTCTAATAGGCCTCTAATCCCGTGTGGGTGGGAGGCAATCATACGATGAATGGTTGATTTCATCTGTATAGTACCGGTAGCCCTCAGGATTGTATCCTAGGGACTGGTAACCTTTAGAGTTGTACCCTAGGGGATGCTTGAAGTCTTGGCATGACGACTCATTAGCTATCAGATTTTGCCTACGGTCATGGTAGGCGTTGGCTCGAGTTGCCTAGGGTTCCTTTTCTTGGCTCTTGGCCTAGACCTTTTAAGTAAGGCTCTTCATTTTGCCAGCTGAACTTTGTCAAGGGGACTGGGAAATAACGGAGTTTTGCTCCCTAAACTGATGAGGGTTGGAATTCTTTGGACCTTAGCTCTTGCGGTAAGCTTGGGAAGCTGCATTGCCGTGCCTCAGTCTTGAATAGGCTTTATGGCATTGACCTTATATGGGGGCTCCTTACCTTTCTTAATAGGATACTGCTCAAATCCATCTCATTTCTTGTGAAAGGCTAAATCAATATTTTGTCCGATCAATCCTTCTTTTGTGGGCTACAAGTCAAATTGGACGGTTGTGTTTTTCTTTGACATGGCATGTGTTCTTAAGAACATATTACCCTTCGTCTTTGTGACCACTAGCTCTTCATACCTCGAGACTATCGACTCTTTGTAGGGCAAGGCGATGTTGGTGTTGATGTCAACATTATATTCTTGGGGGAAAGCCTCCACTAGTTCCCTCCATGTCATAAGAAGACTAATTCTCTTTATGATGTACCACCGCAAGGCGGGCTAGTCAGGTTTGGTTGGTACAATTGAATCATCCTTCAGACTAGGTAGGCTCAGGCAGGCCTCGGGCGAGAGATATTGGCGTACCCCTCACATTCAAGAGCTTTGAGCTCTTCAGGGATCTTAACGCTGGCATAATTAAACAAGTCTATGGGGTCTTGCCCTTGCAGCTGGCTCACATTCTTCATGATCTTTACGGGCTGTCTATCTTGTTGGTTATCCTCTGGCAAATTTGTAAGTGTCATGAGTGTGCTTAAAGCAGCTACGGAGTTGCACTTAGCTTGAGTGGACTCCATTTGCCTCGAGAATTGTTGAAGGACAATGGACATTTTCCTACGCTGTCTTCAATGTTAGTGTGGCACCCCCCGACGGCCCCTGATCTGCTAGGGTTGCCACAGTCCACTTGCCTTTCTCTTGACCTGATAATATATTACTCTAATACCAAAGAATTATAATAAGTCTATAAGTCCTGGGGGTTTATATCTTTTAGATCGGTCCCTGCACAGTTTACATAGTGGAAGCACATCCATCAACTTCCCTTTCACAAATTAAAATGATGCACACCTACTAAACATTTTATAAGTTAAAGTCGAACACCTTTATTTACATAAACTAGATGGACATCTTTCGTCGCTATATAAAAAATGCCGCGGTTTTCTATACCCGGATATTTTCCAAAAGATACCCGACTATTACAACGACTATAAACATAAGTCCATCAAACAGTGTCGGCAACCAAAAATGCTTCTGCTGCAAACCTCAACTCTCGGTCATATCCAACAATCCGGTCCATCAACTGGCGGGAGTGGCAACAGCCCCAGCAAGTGCCCATCTTGGCGAACAAAAACAGTGATGTACTCATGCAGAATGGGGCCGGTGGAGAGACCAACATTGAACACCAAGATAACTCTCACTCGTTCGAACGACAACCCATGCACCTCGAGGTGTTAGTACTCAGACCGTTCCCATTGGAGGTCGACTGGAAGTCCATAGAATGAACCGGGAGTTATAGGTAGCGGAGGCATTTCTTCTAATATGAAATGTTAGTCCCCAAAAAGGGGTGAGTACAACCACCCAATAATTGAAGATCTACTAAGCTATACTATGCACGCCATCACAATCCAAGTCCATGCAAGATAGATAAAATGAGTATAGATAAAATGAGTAATCAAAAGAATGAGTGTGCATCAAATCAATAACACTCTTGAAAGCAATGGCAAATGCAGTTTCAAAATCAGAACGCATCATTTTAGTCGCACACAAGTCCCAATTATAGGGCCAAACCATAACGACATGTCCCATACCATGCCGTATAAATTAGTCCCACAATCTAGCATATTTATTAACATGGTCGTTATTTTTAGAAAAACTCAGTTCATTTTCATTTCCCTATGTCTAGCACAAACGACTAGTGTTTGCGTTCCTCCGGGATTTGGCATCCCACCTAGCATTGTGAAAGCCTCTGGTATTCAATCATCGGGCATCCAGAGCATGTTACGTCACACCTCCGGGCATCTCGCATCCCACCTGGCACTCGCGAGGAATCACCGGGGCTTGCCATGAAAAATGGTTACCCCTACCCTCCGGATTTACGTACTGACATACAACCGGGCATCTCGACACTCTCAGGGAACCTCTGAGGTACTACGAACCCCAGGCATCCAGCGGCATTGCCTCATGTGATCCTATGGGCATCCCGACACTCCCGGGGCATCGTCGACTCGAAGGTCCGACGGCATTCACAACACATCTTAGCCATGGTGTCTCAACCAAATCATTTCAATGCCAAAACATTTTTAAAACAACAACAAGCTTTGAAATCATAAACCAAAATGTTTTTGAATCACCAATGAACAAAACTTAGTAGCAAAACATCAAGCCCGTAGGTCTACCCCACGACTAACCTTCCAATGCATTTAAAAAATTATTTGTGATTCCATAAACCATGCTTGCAACTCTTGTACAAAATTGAAAGAGTTACCAAAACAAAAATTCGAATTCGGCACATTGACAAATCTAAACTTCACTCCTGACTTCATGATTTTATAAGGAAAATCAGTTCGCATCAAAGTTCGAGATTCCAAGAGCGCCAAAGAACCTTTTCTTTTTCTTTTTGAAACGTTGATGGGCGGCGCCTCGATTTATATAAAATTCCAGCGAGGGTCGGAGAGTTTTTCCAAATCATTTTCTGGCCGATTTTTGTTCCAAAGCAATAACTAAGTTTAAAAACTCATATAGTAAACCGAGATATCAACCCGACCTTCAATGGTTTGGACAAGTTGATACAAAATTCGAAAATTTGGAAAGCACCGTGCGGTTTTTGAAACATTTGTAGCCGGTGCCATAGTAAATAGAGTTTCAAACACAAGTCAAGAGGTTTTTTTTTTTTTTCCCAAAACTGAAACAATGGCCGAATTCCTCAAGATTTTATAGTAGCCAAAAATCTGTTTGGCTGAAATTCGGAGAATCAACCACATGCATGCGAAATCTGAGCAATCCATCCATTTTCCAACCTCAAAACAGTCTCGGTTTCTCAATAAGCCATAAATCAAACACATGCATGAGAAATCTGAACACTTCATTAATCGCTCAACCTCAAAACAGTATTGGTTGCTCAATTAAACCATCACTCACATCAAAATCCAACAATCCAGCCTATCAATACATTTCCTAAGACAGCAACAACATTACACTATATAGATCAGTAGACTTCAACTTGCCTTAGGTTATACAACTCAACAGCAGCAAAATAGGAGGGTTATGGGTTGCGGACACGGCTCAACAGTGGCGAAGGCGAGCTGTGTCGACGGCGGCAACACGCACAAGCGAGAGGCCGTCCTTTCCCTTCTCCCTCGCTGCCCTCTCTCGCGGATCACTCGCTCTGCTCGCGGTTCTGCTCGCTCGATTTCTCTCTCTCACTCGCCACTGCTCACTCTCTATCTACTTGCTCGAACACACCAGCACTTTTCCCATTCTAAATGTTAATTAAGTTAATTAATTGCATGCAGGTTGTGGTGGCTGCAGCAATCGATGGACATGTGGAGGAGGCGTGTCTTCAGCTGGGGTTTCTTGGTTTTCGTTGGCAGCCCCAAACCGTAGCAACGTGGCTGTTGCTGGCCCTCATTCGGTCAATAATCCTACTTCAAAGTTGACTAAAGTGTCGACTAAATGGAGAGAGATTGGAGCGGCATTGGACGTGGATGATTCCTCCTCTCCGTGCGGGCATGCATGTTCCTCATGCAATGGCCGAATTCCATTTGTTCGGCTCTCTAAAAAAAACATCAATTGATCAAAGTCCAAATTCCTCTCTTATTCCATATACACATAGGTGATATAGTTGTGTAGTATCATTGAAAGAAATATGTACATAAATTGGCAGGGTCTAAAGTGGTGCCGATGATGATGATGGTATGATGGGGTCCAACATCGGTGTCAATGACGAAGTTCGATAACAAATTCATCAATCCACGACATGTCATCATTTTTCTCTGAGGTCGGCAAAAATACGGATGAGGTTGGTCTCACCAATGACCTTAAGTAAAGGGATTCCGACAAGGTTATAATTTATTCGATAATCGAATCATTACTAAATGAGGCATAACGGTCCGATGATAATATCAAAACGATGTCTGTAAATAATACTAATGACACAATCCGATGATACTTCCGTCGATCGGTCATGGACCGTCGCATAATCGAGGATCGTCAAAATTTCCTGATGCCACAGTTAGCGAGGCAATTTTGTACATCATTCTGACCGAGCCCCATTGCCTAAGGCCATTCACAGGCGATTGGTGGTTGGCGGTTCATAATTACCTGATGTTACAAAAACAATGAATGAGCACGAGAGTAAAATAAGGATTGACCCCAGGCAATGGTCCAACTGTTTTTATTTATCAAAAGAGGATTTCACAAACAACAGACTCCTAATGTCTAAACTTGAAATTAAGACGATAGAACGAAATGCAGAAGGCCCTAAACAGTGGGACTAAAACAATACTAACACTAGGGGGCACATGACTGCTATTTTATATGTGATGGGGAGCCTTGTTTTTGTGAAGATGCTTGCATCCCGGCTCTGAGATGTGTACCCAGCCTATTCCCAAATCCCTTTTGCATACGCTCTGCTTGCTCGTGATTGATCTTGCTGATTGGGTGACAGACCAGTGGCCTCAGTGTTGTTGGGATGCGATGGCCGTGGATGTAGGACTTAGAGGCGTGATGGACCTTTTCCTAACCCTTAAGCCATTCAGGTACCACAATCCTTTTGCGATTGCATTTGCTCCATGTTTCGTCGATAAGGGCAATCTCGAATGCGTAGTCACATCTTTGATGGGTGAAAAAGAGTGAAGGGATCTTCGTCTTGAAAGGTGGCAAGATCTCCTACAGGCCTCTGTATTGTCGTGCCACCCTATATGGATAATAGGGAATGGTGCTGGTAAGGCCAAGCAGCGGAATTGGATTGCAATATTTGTAAGCAAAGCGACCTCTCTTTTCATAGAACCAACCGGCACACCATAGGAATGCCTCAAGAGCCGGGTCTCTTTGGAAATTTATCTAGTTAAAATATCTTTGGTTGAGAATGTATGGTCCTAAGACCATAAATTTCTGTAATGGATTTTCGAAATCATTTGTTTCAAATGATTGCATGAGGCATCGAAATTCGCTTAGGTGAGAAAAGAACCAGACCTGCAAAATTTCGGGGGAGGCTCTCATGATTTTTTCCATGCTTTCTTTAAAATGATTAAGGGACAATAATGTTTTGGCTAAAATCATGTTGACATAATTTTGCCCCCTTGAGATCTAATCAACTACTCATGCCATTGAAGGACTTATGGCACCCTTTTGATGGGGGAAAATGATGAACTCGAAAAAGGCTAGAATGAAAATTTCACTTTTTTGGGTCATGGGTTGATTTTCAAAACAAGTAGTCAAAGACACTAAGGGGCAAGTATTGTGGTTGGTTTCAAGAATTTGTCTGATAAGATGGACTTCAATTCTTAAAAGTCGTGCTAACCCACACAACGGGTTAATGCCCATTGGTGGCTCTACAAGCTTATTCTCGAGAGGCATTCCGATAATGATGCTGTATTCTTCCAAAGTTAGGGTTAGCTCGAACCCACCAAACATGAAAGTGGATATCCTAGGACACTAGAAATGTGCTATGGCCTATATGACTTTGGGATGAACAGGGATTTAGAATAACGATAGGAGATGACCAACTCTGGCTTTCACACACTCTTGGGCAAATTGGTCCAATTGACCCCACCCTCTAAAGAGCTCTGTTTTGGGGGCGGGAATAAACTGGATAACGTCTCCTTCCATCACATATAAACTAGGACTTGAAAAACCTACCTGAATTGCCATGGGCCAATAAAAAAGGACTGAGCAAAAAAGCAAAGAAATTACTTTGCTTTTAAAGAAAATGGCAAGCATAGAGACATGCGCATGGTACATGCAGCTCGATGTCTAATTGAGAAGGCTTGTTGAAATTAAAAGGGTGTTTGCTTGTTGCAGTCTTGTGTTGGCATCATACCTTCTTAACCTCAGCTCTACCTAAAGAAATTCGAGGAAAAGAAAGGCAACCTCTACATCACAGTCTCACATTCAAGGCTGTATCTTTCTTAACACCATCCTAAATATCCTATGGCAGCCCAGGTTTGGCAGCGGGGTTGTGTCTACCACGTGCAGTGCTAAGACAGTAAAGCATGCATAGCAGTTTATAATCACAAGACATTTTATTTTCACAAAATTAAAATAGATCTCTAAGCTACTAACCTGCATGAAAAAAGAAAAAAGAAAAACCCAAGTTAGTAAAGTGTTTAAACAAAATAAAAATGGGCTAAGTCCTCAAAATTATCCCAGCAGAGTTGCCAAGCTGTCGCGACCTCTTTTTTTGACGCCCGATTAGGGCGGGCGATAGTGGGGCTAATGGTTTGGTTAGGTTTGTTAGGCTTAGCTGGGTTCTCTCAAGCCCACCAATTCATGACTTAATTGTCACACCCCAAACCTCGAGTGCACGCACATCCCTTGATGGTCAATAAAATTGCAACGTCCCTGGACGTGTTGTTGACCCATTCATTTTATTGTACATGCAGAAGCATATAATAATCCCCAGACAACACAAATATGGGATAAAAAAGCAAGATACAAATTTTCACAAAACACATTTTTATAAAATACCAAGGTCAGCCTACAGAGTTATATACACAAAAGTCGAGGTCTAAAAAAGAAGTCCCTAGCTGACTCTATCCCGGACCCTATCTACTTGGGATCCGGGTCTACCATGACACTGTCACGTGGGTTAGCTACCCTTCGCTCGCAGTGGCATGGACTGCAATGGCGGGGATGTTGAAACTCTGTAGGGGACCTTTCCAGACCCCATTAGGCCCATGATGGAACCATGCTTTGAATCGATGAGGTACCAACTGTGGTAGTCCCTCATCGACCAAGATAGTGGTCATGATGAGCTCATGGAGCTAGGGACTCTTGGGGACAGGGACGTTGGTACTCTGCTTAGTATACCCCCACGGCTGTCCAAAACGAACAGACCTCGCCTCCATCTATGGATCTAAAAAGTTAAAACCACGATAGGGTAAGACAATGTCTCAGTGAGTTCACGCCCTAAACCCCAATTAGGAACGAAATACACCTAGGGGCGACCTAACCACACAACCACAGAGACTCACCTCGCCTCAGTTCCTCTTTGCATGTCAACACAGTTCATATACTCAATGCATATAATAGATGCACACATCAATTGCAATGCCTCACTTATATCACAATCAATCACGAGGGTCAAATCATTATGACACGTCCCATTCCGTACCACACAATTTTGTCCCATAATCAGGCGCGTTTATCTCAATCAGACATGCATTCCAATTTTTATCACAGCCTACTCAACGTTTGGTAATCTTTCGGTGTAACTAGGCATTGTCTCACCCCATTGAGTATGGCAACGTCTACACTAGACGGGAATTTTGAAGGGGCATCGGTCTAGCCTCTACTACGATCGGCATCCATTGTCTAGGGGCATCCCATATAGAGGTAATGTCCACCCGATGCACATCGTTGACGGGTTCCCATAACCATCACACGATCAAACAATTTTAGCCAAGGATACCACGCATTGCACTCAAATGTCTCAATAATCGTGTGTGGGTACATGGTCAAATCGAACTTTAAAAATTGATATCCTTCATTTTAAAATCCTACTATTTGATATAGTATTTAAAAACATTTTTGTGGTCGAAACCTGACACCCGGTATTTTCTAATTAAATACCCAAAATTTCACAATTTTGAAATAATAAATAAAAAAATCACAACCACCACTCAATTGCATAAATTATCATTCAATTGCATAAGCTAATCACACCACGGTAATCAACACGAAATTCCGGCTACGGGCTATCTCGGTATAATTTCCGGAAAATATTAAATAATTAAATAAATAGCAAAATGAATTAAATAAATGCAAATGAATTCAATAAATACCTACATAGGCCTAAAACACTAATTTAACCACCTAATTGGGCCTAAAAAAATAATGCACCTATCTACATAAATCAAGCAACCTAATTAACCCATAACTAGTCCAATCTAACCACATAATTAGCCTAATTAAGAAACTAAATCACTTATTAATCTAAACTAACCACCTAAGCCACAATTAAGCTAATCTAATTACCCACTAAACATAATTAACCTCCTAAGCAAGGTTTAGCAAGTAAACTCACCGGATTAGTGGGTCGGTGGGTTCGCGGTGACGGCGATGTGATGGTGAGCGACACTTGGGTCTAAGGTGATGCCAAGGGAGGTCCAAACGGGCCCAGAAAATAGCCCGCAAGCCTCGATTGTGGCTGAGGTTTCGACTTCTGCTCTCGGATGGCGGGACATAGCCAAGCGGGATGGCAATAGTTGTAGTGGGTCTTGGTGGGAGCGACGGTGGCTCGGATGGACAACGGAGGAGTCTCGGCTAGCTAGACGAAGGCTTGGGATGACTTGGGCTCTTGTGGATGGCGAGCTAGCGTGGAACGATAGGGACGCGTGGGCTTGGCTCGTGGGCGGCAGCGACGGTGCATGACGGGCACGGGGGAGCTCGGGCAGGCGGTTGACGACTGCTGGCGGTTTGGCTGGCTAGTTCTCTGGTTTTTGAGCTCTCAAACTACAACAACAATGAAGAAAGCAAAGGCAAGGAAGAAGAAGAAGAGCTCAGCTGAAGGGGGACCACAAAATGCCTCAAAAGTCTTGGAAAAGTATCCAAATCACTCATCACTTGGCCCCCACTTGTTGCTGCCTCATCCTTAGCCATTTCCCTTCAACAAGTTTCCCCAACAAGCCTCCAAAGTGGTCCAAATGTTGCACCCCACAAGGACCTATGAATTTTGCTCACTTCCCCTCCAATTTCATCTCAATTCCTCTTCAATTCAATCCAATTGAAGCCCAAAAATTCCAGCTAAGGCATCCACATCCATTCCATGATTTTCCTTGCCAAATGATCCATCTTGAATGTCAAAAATCCACAGAAAAATGGCCCTCTAATTTTCCCGGTCCAAAATAGCCCAAACTTGAATTTTTGCCAAAAACTCGGGTTTGTAGAAAAATCTTCAGATGATGTGTCGACGTTCCTAAAATAAATCGTGACATGACAGAACCTTCAATTTTGTGGTTAATTTTAACCGGACACAATTTTAGCGTGACCTAACCTACCAGGTAGCTTTTAGGAATTTTTAGCACATTTGACTTGTGGTCAATTATTATTGAGCCACATTGTACATCTTCGACTCATTGATGACTCTTGGTTGTCATGAAAATCTCGAGGTTTGAAATATGGGCATAGGGTACATAAATGACAGAAAAATTGGTTTAGTGCCGTTCGATGAGAATTTTGCAATTAGGTGGAATCACCCACACTTTAATCACATACCCCTATCAAAATGACCTATCTTTGGTATTTGGTCAGTTTTGACCATGTTGTATTGACCCTTGCGTATTAGCACGGTCGAGCAGTCGATTTCTGGTCGAATTCTCAAGTCTATTGCATTTAGATTCCTTAACATTTCATTAGATAGATTAGTTATCCCGTGAGTGATCAGCTTAGAGAAAAAAACTATAGGCACATTGATGAAAAGCCCAACTCATTCAATCGAAAACAGAATCAGAAAATTAGGCTATCACATTAATGATTTGATATTTTTTTTACCTATAAGTTAAGGAGTTCCCACTGATCAATTTATGGTAGGTCAATTAGAAACTCAAGCGAAATATTGGGAGGAATATTCGCTCCTACACAACTAGAGAAACTATGTTTTGAGACTTTATTATACTAGTTAATTACTAATGCCCTTTCAGTACCTAATCTTGTTTAGACCTTGAGGCTTTTTGGATTTTCAAGGGATTTTCCATGCATTTTGTGGAGGAAAGCACTTTTTGGTCTTTTCTATTTTTTTGAACATAAAAGGGATATTGGATTCTTTTTTTGTTATCTTTTTGCAAATATAAATAATTTTTTGGCCTTTTTTTTTTTTTTTAGGAAAGCATGGGATATTTTGACTTTTTTTTTTTGAAAATAAATTATTTTTTATTTTTATTTTATTATTTAAAATTTTTTATTATATTAAAAACGCCTCGGGTCGGATCTCGGGTTGGGTCCGACTCGAGTTGCCCATGGCTGGCTCGACTGGGCCTGGAGCGCTAGCCCAGACTGGGCCTTACTCCTTTGCCTCTAAAAATTCCAGGCCCACAAAATCTATGCTCGACCCAGCTCAGGTCAAAACCCTACCTGGTTTGCAACCCAAGCTCGACTCGACGACCCTAGGGGGACTGGGTCACGCGCTCGACCCGACTAACTCGGCTCAACGGTCGTAGCTGGCTTTTTGATCCAGTGGCTGTGATGGACAATGCCGCCCGTCCATGCTCGGCCGTCGGATTCCGTTGGCGCTACGTCAACCTAACAACCTGACCTCTAGTAGGGCGTCTCCATCATCGTCGCTAATCGTCGTTGTCGGTTAGCGAAGCTGGCTATGGGATTTCTACTCCTAACCCTTGAACCCTAACAGGGGCGGCCATAGCTTACGTTAGCGGGTGCGACGACGAGGCCTCTACAATGGATGGTGAGGGCTCGGTGGCTAGAGCAACACGAACAGGGGGCCGCTCAAGCTCTGGCGTTTTCTAAGCTGTAGCGACGGCGACACTAGGAACCTTGGACATAGCGAGGCCGAAGCTGAACAAGACATAAAGAAAAGGAAAATGGGTGAGTGACAATTTTCCCACTTGACACGGCGACGATGCACGCACAGAGCGGCTTGGGGATGGTGTTGACGCGACAGAAGTTCGACGAGAGGGGGGGTGTGATTCGCTCGGATTTCACCTCCCTTCTTCGATTTAGCTAGCCTCTCTTGAATCTCTCTCTCCCTCTGACCTCAACTACTCCTGCTCGATGCCTCTTTGCTGGATCTGCCTCTCTCCAGCCAGATCTGACCTTCTCTTGCCAGATCTGAGCCGCCTCCGACAAGATATGAGATCTTTGGTGGCTCGCCCTTGGGCCTCCCCCGAAGTCTCTCAAGGAAGGTTTTCGAAGCTTGATGCTGGTGATTACTCTCTTCGCCATGGTTTGGCCTTCCCCTAATGCCCTATTTATAGGCGAGGGGAAGGCCGGTTGATGGAGGTCCGATCGCTGGTCCTTCGCACATCAAATGACCTCCACCGACCGAACCAACGTCCCATCCGTCGAGGTGGCTTTAGCTAAGTCGCCTCGCATTGAAGACGCGTCCCTTCTGCCTGCTACGTTGTATGTCGCCATCCCCTCTCCATTTTGGCATCGCGCGCGTCTAGCCTTCGGCGCGTGCTAGTCGGGGAAGAACACAATGCGAGGAAGAAGACAAGCAGGGGGAGGGGGTTGGGCCTAGCAGAAAAGGGCCGGGCCCTAAGGGCTCAGGCGGAAAGGGGGAAAGAAGGGGAGTTGGGCACAAAAGGCCTAGCCTCAATGGCTACTATTTCTTTTTTTCTTTTTTTATTGTTTTTATTATTATCCGAAAAAAGTAAGAAAATAAAATAAGGATTAAAAGAGAGATTAAGGCCTAATTTAAAAATCCTAATTAAAATTTGGGTGTCAACAATTAGAAGGTATATATACGTATATTTGTGAATGTCATCTTATATATCCTTGCATTCACAAGCATAATTTCTAATCTCTTTTCTTTGATTTTTTTTTTTTTTTTAACTTCTTTCTTTCTCCTTTGATCTTTATTCTTTTTCATTACTTACTTTGCAAGTCCAAACCCAGCAACCATAGTAAGATGAGGAGCCCCACCTTCGCAGCTCCGTAAGCCAACTGTGGCACCCCTGAACACCTGAGGTCGCCACAGCCTGCCAATCGCTTTCTCTCAATAAGATATCCATTACTTGTCTTTTATAAAAAGGGGTTTAAAGAAGGACTGAGGTCCTTAGGCTTTTTTTTTTTTTTTGAAAACGGTCCCAGCACAACTTATTAGCGGAAGCATTAACGAGTCTTACCATTTCTCCCTCCAATAACCATAATGCAATGCACACCAACTACACACCATATGAAAAGATGAAGCTGAGCCACTTTTATTTATATATTTTCATGATGGATTTCTTGGGTCGGTACAACCAAAAAGAAAAGCCAAGACTTTTAACTACAGTTGGCCACAACCCAAAAGATATCTCGACCCCTATATCAATCACGTGTCATCCTCCATCTACAAGTGTCGGCCACTCTAAAAAAATGTCAGCTCTCACTCCTCATGCGGCCATCACACCCATCCTGACGCGTTGGGCGATGGCGGTGGCAACATCCCCCGAATCACTCCATCTCGGCGGACATAGATCGACAAAAACTCATGGATAATCGGGCCCCCAGCCAGGCCCACATCATACATGACCAACACGCAAACTCGTACAAACGTCAGACTAGGGATGGTAACGCAATCAATCTCCGAACACTTTGCCTCCAAGTTAGATGGGAGGCCGTAAAAGGTACCCCGCGTGACCGGAGAGAGCGGCATCTTCCTAATCTGAAATGTTGGTCCCCGAAGGGGTGAGTACAGCCACTCAGTAGATAAAAGATCCATTAACTACTCAATGCATCACACTATACAATCATAACATCATAGCAGAGTACATATCTTTCATGCATTCAAGCATAACTTACCTTGCAGCCATGCATATGTCATCATACCATATGTGCATACATCATCATGCACTCATCACCAAGCATTCATACATATACCATCATGCCATAGGTGCACATACAACCATGCACTCATCATCAAACATCCACGCATATACCATCATGCCATAGGTGCATATACAACCATGTACTTATCATCAAGCATCCACACACATAACATGCCTCATGTACACATACCATCATGCCATAGGTGCATATACAACCATGCACTCATACATGTCATATCATACAGCCATGCATACATGTCACCATACCATGCATGATTCAATTTTCCACTTTTTATCTTTCAATTTGATAACCACATCTTTCTTTCCCGGGACCATTAATTGCATCCCACATTTTATCACTCACACCCCAACCTGGTATCGCGAGAAACCTCTAGCACACACCACCAGGCATCCGGCACCCCCACATTTCGGGCATCCCGCATCCCAACTGGCATCACGAGGCATTCCCTGGGCACAAACCTCCGAGGCTTTCAGCACCCAACCATTTCGGGCATCTCAAAACTCCTGAGGACATCCGGCACCCCCACATCCCAAGCATCCGGCACCCAACCATTTTGGGCATCTTGACACTCCCAGGGCATTGTCAACTCTCCTCCAACAGTCTCCTCATTCATCATAATTCATATTCACCAATTTATGTCTCACAATCAACATGGCACATGATGTAATGGCAACAAAGTCAAATTCAGCATTTGATTTTATATGCAATGCCAAATATCATCACATGTGAAACAAGATTTAATCACTTAAATTAATATAATTCATGGGGCTCATCCAAAACAGAATAATCATAAATTACAGCATTTGAAATTCGCTCAATCCAGCTTGCACAGTTTTAGAAAATATTTTATTTAAATGCCCAAATAACTTTAAAAAATTATGAAATTCAAACATGTGATAGTCAAGACATAAATTCAGACATTGTGTGAAGAACACTGCACCAAAAGACTCTCATATCATGCGGTATAGACCGAACATCACAGCACCATTATCATAACCATTTAACTTGCACAGTTTTGGAAACATTTTCAGTTAAATAGGCAAGTGAACTTAAAAAATTATGAAATTTGAATATATTACAGGGAAGACATAAAAAAATATACTTCGTGAAGAACACTTTGCCGAAAGAGCTTCATAAAAAATAATATGACCCATGCATTGAAACTGACTAAGTCCGAACGTGTCAGATTATACGGTTTTAGAAATATTTCCGATTAAATACCTTAATGACCTTAAAAAATTATGAAATCCGACTATGTGGTATTCAAGACCCTCAGGTAGATTTTTCATGCAGGAATCAAAGTCAGATTCGTTCTATATGATTAAATATAGATGATTAAAACTTCTGTTTCAATACCGAAGTTTCCAGATCTGACTGCTTCTGGAAAACCACGATTTCACTTATCTATTCTTGTTGGTTTTCTCTATATTTTTGATATGTTAAACCTCAGGATGTCCTTTACATCTTTTGTTAAGAAATAAAAGTGAAATTTCAACAAAAATATAGTCTTACAGTCCATGCATTCATCAAAGGTAGTTACCAAAATCTCCAGATTCAGTCTCTCCGAAAAATAAAGATTTCACCCAATTGTACTTGTTTTTTTTGTCCCAAATTTGAGTATGTTATATTTCAAGAAGTCCTTAACATCTTTCATTGAGAAGTCACGGCCAAAATCCAATTAAAACAACACACGCAAGCCAATAGAACATCCAAGGTCGAACTGTTTTCTCAAGAACAGTTTACTAGTGTCAAACATCCGTCTTAAAACTTCAACTTTTAACACCCTAAACATCCGAAATCTATCACCATTCAAGCACACATACTAGGCACAACATGCAAGAGCAAATTAAGGATCCCAACTTGCCTCTAAACCGAGCAAACAGCAAGCACACGGCGACTGGACACAGCGATGAACGACGGACGCACGGCGGACAGTCGACGAATGGCTCTCCTCCTTCCTCTCTTCCTTTCTCCCTTTCTTCCTTTCTTTCTTCTCTTCCTCTCTTCTCTTTCTCTCTTGGACGAACCCTTCTCTCTCCCTCTCATTCTCTCTTAAACTGGCATCATCTCCCCTATTTTTTCTTCCCCATCATCATTAGCTATCATTAGGTCATGCATGGACGACACTTGGTAGCTAGGGGGACACACATGGCCTTTTTCATGCAAGATGGGCCTCCATTTTCGGCTGGGCTTGGGCCAACCATGGGCCGATGGCAGCTTCCTCTCCTTGGGCTTCGTGGGCCGGCCAAAGATGGGGTGAGGTAATGGGCTGGTTTGGGCTTTTAATTGTCCAACCCATCCTCATCCTATTAATTCACCTAATCCTTAATTATATAAACACCTAATTGGAATTTATAATTCACCAAAACTTTGTGACCAAATTTAATAAATTTCAATCCATAATCCACATGGCCAAAAATAAAATTTTCCTATCAAATAATTATTCACCAAAAGCTTGGCCAAAGTCTTAATGCAAGACATGAATTAGAGCACCTCTAAGGATTAGCAAGGAATTCTAGGATGCCACAATTCGCCCTTCCTTAGAGAATTTCGTCCTTGAAATTAGATAGTTACTCATGCCTTTTGAAACAAGTAGGGGTACTTTTCTTTCATCTGATCTTCACTTTCCCATGTGGCTTCTTCCATATCATGATGTCGCCATAATACCTTAACCAGAGGAATCTTCATAGTCCTAAGGACTTGCTCTTTTCAATCTAATATTTGCACAGGCTCTTCGATGTACCTCACTTTCTCATCCACTTTGATGGCTTCATGATCGAGTATGTGACCAGGATTTGACTGGTACTTCCTCAGCATCGACACATGAAACACATCATGTAAATTTTCCAATTTAGGAGGCAGCGCCAAACGGTAAGCTACATCCCCTATTCTGTCAAGTATCATGAAAGGTCCAACAAATCTAGGGCTCAACTTACCCTTCATTCCAAATCGAGATATTCCTTTCATTGGAGACACTTTAAGGAATACATAATCTCCCATATTAAATTCCAAAGGCCTTCTATGCCTATCTGCATAGTCTTTCTGTCTACTTTGAGTTGTTTTAAGTCTTTTCCTGATAATCTCGACAGCTTCAGTGGTAACTTGTACCAGTTTAGCTCCTGTGAATTTCTTTTCACCTACTTCATTCCAACAGACAGGAGTCCTACATCTCCTTCCATATAATGCTTCATAGGGAGACATGTCTATACTTTTTCTGAAAACTATTATTATAAGCAAACTCCACCAAATGAAATCTTTCATCCCAATTTCCTTTAAAATCAATCACACAAGCCCTCAACATATCCTCTAATGTATGGATTACTCTTTCTATTTGTCCATCTGTCTATGGGTGAAAAGCAGTACTAAACTGGAGTTTAGTTCCTAAGGCAATTTGAAGACTCCGCCAAAAGTTCGAAGTAAATCTCGAATCTCGATCTAAGGTAATAGTTACTAGAACACCATGTAAGCATACTACTTGACTTACATATATATCTGCATATTTGTCCATTGGGTAGTCTATGCGAACTGCTAGGAAATGAGCAGACTTAGTTAGACGGTCCACTATTACCCAGATAGAGTCATGACCACTTGATGTCCTTGGCAATCCTTGTACAAAGTCCATTGTTATATGTTCCCATTTCCATTCTAGTATGTCTAACTGTCTCAAAAGTCCTGCGGGTTTGCGATGCTCCGCTTTTACTTGCTGGCATGTGAAACATTGAGAAACGTGCTTAGCCGTATCTGCTTTCATACCATTCCACCAAAATTGCTGACGCAAATTCCTATACATCTTTGTACTACCTGTATGAACACTGTAATTACTCCTATGTGCCTCTAACAAAATTTCCTTCTTTACTTCTTCATTGTCGGGAACACAAAGTCGTCCTTGGCATCTTAACACTCCATCTTCAAAGACTTGGAATTCCAGTCTTTTTCCTAAAGACACTGCATCTTTCACTTTCAAAAT
Organism: Eucalyptus grandis; assembly: GCF_016545825.1. Classification (NCBI taxonomy): domain Eukaryota; kingdom Viridiplantae; phylum Streptophyta; class Magnoliopsida; order Myrtales; family Myrtaceae; genus Eucalyptus; species Eucalyptus grandis. Next base: position 36,165,504 of record NC_052614.1, on the reverse strand, counting down.
TTCTGGGTCAGACTCTTGTAAGATCTTAACTTTCTGAATAATTTCAGGTTCAATCCTTAATGCATTAAGCATATTGGTAAGACAATCCACTTTTAATTTAAACTCTGAGTCCGCTACGAACTTTAACAAGCTCCATTCCGCCATTCTTAAACTGGCCATCTCCATAGCTGACTTACGACTAAGAGCATCCGCTACCTTATTCGCTTTCCTTAGATGGTATCATATCTCACAATCATAATCCTTTAACAACTCCATCCACCTCCTTTGTCTCATGTTCAATTCCTTTTGCGAGAATAGATACTTCAAGCTCTCATGATCGGTATAAATCTCAAACTTTTCCCCATATAAATAATGTCTCCATATCTTCAAAGCAAACACTATAGCTGCTAATTCTAAATCATGCATGGGGTAATTTAGTTCATGGGGTTTCAATTGTCTAGACGCATAGGCTATGACCTTGCCATGCTGCATCAAAACACATCTCAGTCCTTTATGAGATGCATCACTATACACCATAAAACCATCCGATCCTGTCGGTATAGTCAAGATTGGAGCCGAGGTCAATTTTCTTTTAAGCTCCTAGAAACTCCTTTCGCATTCCCCATTCCATTCAAACTTCATGTTCTTTCGAGTCAATTTTGTTAAATGACCTGCCAATTGTGAGAATCCTTCAATAAACCTTCTATAATAACCAGCCAGTCCTAAGAAACTCCATATTTCAGTAGGTGTCATTAGTCTCGGCCAATTTATTACCATCTCAACTTTCGCCGGGTCCACTGCAATTCCTCCCCCTGATACTATGTGCCCCAAAAATATTATCTAGTCCAGTCAGAATTCACACTTGCTAAATTTGGCATACAGCTTTTGATCTCTCAAGGTTTGCAAAACTATTCTCAAGTGTTGTTCATGCTCTTTTAGGCCTCTCAAATATATGAGGATGTCATCAATAAAAACAATCACAAATTGATCTAAATAAGGTTTAAATACTCTATTCATTAGATCCATAAATGCAGCTGGTGCATTTGTCAATCCAAATGGCATTACAAGGAACTCGTAATGTCCATAACGAGTCCTAAACGCAGTCTTAGGAATGTCCTCTTTCTTAATTCTTAGTTGATGGTATCCCGACCTTAAGTTAATCTTAGAGAAGACCGAACTTCCTTGGAGTTGGTCAAATAGGTCATCAATTCTAGGCAAAGGATATTTATTTTTCACAAGCGCATCGACCCATCTTTCTTTTTCACAAACAAAACTGGTGCACCCCAAGGTGAAGCACTTGGCCTAATGAATCCTTTGTCAAGCAACTCTTGTAGTTGCACCTTCAATTCCTTCAACTCAACTAAGGCCATCCTATACGGGGCTTTCGATATTGGTCCTGTTTCAGGCATTAATTCAATCTTGAACTCAATTTCTCGATCCGGTGGTAATCCAGGCAATTCCTCAGGAAATACATCTTGAAATTCATTAACCACTCGAATTTCATTAAGCTTAGGCTCTTCCCTAGTATAATCTTTAATCATGGCCAGGTACCCTTGACATCCTTTGTCAAGTAATGCACGGGCTTCTATTTATGAAATAAGTACTATAGATAGGTTGGTCTGACCTCCCAAAAATTCACAACTAGACTGATCAGGTAAGATAAATTGGATCACTTTTCTATAACAATCCATTTTGGCCCGATACTTATGAAGCCAATCCATTCCTATGATAACATCGAAATCATACGTAGCCATTACGACCAAGTCTATTTCCATATCATTTCCTCCCATTGTTATCTTACAATTTCCACACACCAGGGTAGACAATACCATATTCTTTAAGGGCGTAGAAATACAAAGAGGCGTCTCAAGAGACGTAGTTTCCATTTTACTGAAATGCCTATATCTTTCCTACACAAATGAATGCGTAGCACCCATATCAAACAATGCATATGCCTTTTTGCCATTTAGAAGGATCGTACCTACAATAACATTTTTGGAAGCTTCCGCTTCCTCTTAGGTGACTGCATACACCCTTCCTTGTGCTGATGGCCTCTGAGGATTCCTTGGTAGGTTTGATCTAACAGCACTCTGATATCCTTGTCGCACCGAGCCAACACTCATTTGCGACCTTTCTTGTGGGCAACTTCTCCTAAGGTGGCCCACTTGTCCACAACCAAAACATCTCAATCGTCCATTGCAAGGTCCTGGACCATGTCACCCATCACACCTTTGACAAACATCAGGCTGATAGGGTGCTTTCCCTATATTCAGGCCATCTTTTGCTCTCCCAAAATTTCCAAAATTGCTCTTTTTCTTCACATTCCAAGTCTAACCTTGATCAGGATAGGGTCTCTTACCCCTTCTCACATCATTAAAGTTCAGCTGTTTCTTAAACTCTGATCGCTCTCTCACCGGCTCTTGCTCCACTAACTGTGCCATTTCATAAATCTCATGATAATCCCTTATATTTAGAGGCACTAGTTGTTTCCTGATATCAGTTCTCAACCCTTTCAAAAACCTCTTAGTCTTTTCTTCCTGATCCTCAATTAGTCTAGGAGCATATCTAGACAATTCAGAAAATCAAGCCTCATATCGGTCCACTATCAACTCTTTTTGTTCTAACTGAACAAATTTTGAAATTTTCTTGTCGTTAGCACAGTCAGAAAAATGCTTTCTATTGAAAGCTCTCACAAACTCTTCCCAGTTAACATCAGTACCTGGTGGAAAGATTATGTCCTTCAAAGCTCTCTACCAAAACTTCGCATTTCCCTCCAGCTAGTACTTTGCCAAAGTTATTTTCTCAGCATCATTGCATTCCAACAGCCGGAAAATCTGTTCTATCTCATCATTCTAATGCTCTGCCTCCTCAGGACTTCCCATTCCATTGAACTTAGATGGTTTCAGCTTCAGAAATTGCTCCACCAGTCCTTGAGTACGGCGTTCTGCTCCGAGTTGTTGCTACGCTTGTCTTTCCATCAGATTTCCTATATTGGCCAATGCCTGCAAGATATCTTCCATCCGGGGTTCAGCCCTTGCTGCAAAGGCTTTAGCCCTTGATGGATGAGCACTTCCAACTCGTACCATGATTTCCCTACAGTTTTCCAAGCATTTGCCTCAAGAAATATCTGACACTCAATGTCTTGATTAAAAACAACAGCAACTAAGGAAAAATAAGTAACATAACCATGTTACTGGTACCTAAAAGCAATTCAAAACAACTACTAGGGATCTACGAGTGATTACCCATCACCCGTTATTCGAAGTTACCCAACTATTCCAATCAATATCCTATGGTGTGCATTGTCATCATGTTCCTCAATTTCCAAATGAGACTCCTTATCACTCAAACCTATAACCATTGCTATGATACCAACCAAGTACGAGATGTGGCACCCCTGAACACCTGAGGTCGCCACAGCCTGCCAATCGATTTCTCTCAATAAGATATCCGTTACTTGTCTTTTATAAAAAGGGGTTTAAAGAAGGACCAAGGACCTTAGGCTTTTTTTTTTTGAAAACGGTCCCAGCGCAATTTATTAGTGGAAGCATAAATGTAGCACCCCAAACCCTTCGGCGATCGCCACAAGCTCTGATGTTACACTTTAATACCTTTCTTTTTGTTTCGAACAAGCGTCCTAATTTGCAGACACATTTTTTTTTTTGAAACAAAGCGGTCCCAACGCGACTCATAGCGGAAGCAAATTAAACATCACCATCTATCCCCCTACCAATCCATGATACAAATACACACCAGCTAAACATAAGGATTTTTATAAACAAACGTCGACACATTACTTACATATTATTCAATATGGGACTACTCTCGGGTCGGTACATAACAAGGAAAAGCTAGGACTCAGCCATGTCCAGCCTAAAACCTCAAAAAGAGACCTCGACCCTCAACATCATGCGAGCACAAAAACCCCCCATCGAAAGTGTCGACTATCTACATCAAAAAGAGATCCAGCTCCTACTGTCGCGCGCAGTCTCACACCCCCGATGCATCGTGGTGGCGGCGGCATCCCTCGCATAGCTCCATCCCGTCGAACGTGCACGAAATGAACTCTTGTATGACAGGGGCCCCCGACAGCCGATATCATACATCACTAGACATCGCACTCGGATAAAAGTCAGTCCGGGAACAGAGGGACAAGGTCTATCTCCGCACACTCAACCTCTACATCGAAGGTAGACCATAGAATACCCCCCGGCGCGAGACGGCGGAAGCGGCATACCGCTAATATGAAATGTTATTCTCCAAAAGGGGTGAGTACAACCACTCAAATAGATAGGGAAATCCAATAACAACTCAATGCATCATGCAAATTACACATGCATTGCGGGCATTACTTACTACCTTGAAACCAGGCACACACACGTCATGCATCATCATATCACATCACATATCATCATCATCATCATCGTGCATATCATCATGGATATCATATCATGGGTGATCATCATATCACATCACATATCATCATCATCATCATCATCATGCATATCATATCATGGGTGATCATCATATCACATCACATATCATCATCATCATCATCGTGCATATCATCATGCATATCATATCATGGGTGATCATCATATCACATCACATATCATCATCATCATCATCGTGCATATCATCATGCATATCATATCATGGGTGATCATCATATCACATCACATATCATCATCATCATCATCATCGTGCATATCATCATGCATATCATATCATGGGTGATCATCATATCACATCACATATCATCATCATCATCATCATCATGCATATCGTCATGCATATCATATCATGGGTGATCATCATATCACATCGCATATCATCATCATCATCATCGTGCATATCATCATGCATATCATATCATGGGTGATCATCATATCACATCACATATCATCATCATCATCATCGTGCATATCATCATGCATATCATATCATGGTTTAATTTTCATCTTTATCTTTCAATTTTGATCACCACATCACCCATTCATCAATCTCATCATCAACCCTTCGGGCAGAAACCTCCGACAGGGCTCCCGGCAAACTCAGCCATCCCATGGCCACCGGGCTTCCGGCCCCGCACATTCCGGGCATCTCGCATCTCAACTAGCATCACGAGGCATTCCCTTCGAGCAGAAACCTCCGACAGGGCTTCCGGCCTTTACCCTTCTAGCCAGGCATCCGCACCCAAATCCTGGTGTCGCGAGGCATTCCTTTCGGGCAAAGACCTCCGACAAGGCTTCTGGCCCCCCACATTTCGGGCATCCTGAATCTCCCAGGGAATTCCGGCAATGTATCTATACATTCCGGCCATCATCCTCCACCACAACCATCATCCACATTTACCATTTCTTTATCTCAATTTAACATGGCAATTGGCATGGTATCAAACAAATCACACTTGACATGGAATTCACACTTGCATCTCAATTCATATGTCATACACATGCCAAAACTTTATCCCATACATATCTCAATTCAATACATGTACAAGGACCATGTCATACGCATACCAAGACTTTATCACATATACATCTCAATCCAATACATGTGCAAAGACCTCATCACACATATGCCACACAAATAGAATTGAATCCATGGCCAAATAAAAATCCATTTTATTTTATTATTATTTTATTATTATTTTATTATTTTATTATTATATTTATTTATTTTCATAAATAAATATTAAATTTAATATCTATGATTTTCCAAAATCATAGTATTCAAACAATCACTAAACAAATCAATAGGATCACAATTTCATACAAAATTCATGGCCAATTTGAATTTCTCATAATTTCACAATTTCCAGAAATGAGCACATGATATTCGGATAATGACCAGAATTGCACAGTTTCCAAATAAATTCGATTAAAATACTCATATGGCCTTCAAAAATTACGAAATTTTACAGGGTGATAGCCAACACATTTTCGTGCACTTTTCGTGAAGAACTCTAAGCAAAATTATTTTTATATTAATTTATACAACCCCACGAAACCTCTGGAACCACTACCGCGTCGTCCAGAATACACTTCTCCGAAAGTTTTAGATTTTACCCATCTATTCTCTTTCGTTTCCTCTGAAATTTGAGTATGTTATGTACCAAGGTGTCATTTACAAGTTTCATGCAGAGACCTAGGTCAAATAACCAAATTATGGTCACCATTTAAGTCCATGAAGTCTCGGGTGTCTCGGAACACATCACCAGAACCATCGTCTCCAAGATCTAGCCGACTTACTAGTCTATACTTGTTCATTTCACTTCAAATTTTATTATGTTGTATTTTAAGATGTTACCTACAACTTTCATGAAGACATAGAAGTCATATTTTCATCACAAACCAACATGCAACCAAGAATCCAACAAGAGGTCAGTGAAAACATCACAGATCTGGGGTCTCCGTATAACAAGGCTTTTATCACTCAAATGTCCATCATTTTTCACGAAATTTCAGTATGTTATACTAGAAGATGTTAGCTACAACTTTCATGAAGACAACAAAGCCAAAATCGGACTCCCAATACACATGAAAGCTCGAACAAGCTACTGACTTCCACAAACCGAACAAGAACAGTCACACGGTTTGAAAATAACCAACTCTTACCTCGGTTTTTCGCACAAATCACACCTAAAATCGAACATGCAAACCATATACACACATGCAAGAGAAGTTATAGGACTCCACTTGCCTCTAAGATGAGCAAACGACGGCGAACAGCGGCGGGACACGGCGATCGGACGGCGAATGAACGGCGGCACCCCTCAGCTCCGCCTCCTTCCCCTCTCGGCCTCTCCCTTTCTCTCGCAATCTCTCTCTCTCTCTCACCCTCTCTTTGGATGAATGAAGCAAGTAACCGGCCACCTTCTCTCTCCTTTTTCCTGTTATACACCCCTAATCCCATGATTTGTAATGATTACAAGCCTTTCAAATAGACCAATGCATGGGGACTTTGCTTGCCACTTGGCAAGGTCCATGCATGGCTGGCAATCACTCTTCTTGGGCCACTAATGGGCCGGCGAATTCCCTTCTTGGGCCAACTAGCTTGGCCCACCAAGCTTTAGGCTAATGGGCCCAAGGCCCATTTCGAAAATTCAACCCCTTTTTTTTTTTTTTGAAATTCTTTTTATAAATATTCTTGAATTCCAAATTTTCATCTTGGCCAAAGTCTTGGGATATTTTTGCTCATTGAAATTTAATCTTATTAAGCATTAAATTAAATTAAATTTCCACAATCACAAGCACAAATCATCAAATTAAAAGACTAATGGCCAAAACATAAGCCATGGAAATTTTGTCACCTAATTAGAGACTTTAACACACCTTAAGGCTTGGCTTTGAATTTCTGGGATGCCACAATTCTCCCCTCCTTAGAGAATTTCATCCTCGAAATTCAAGCACTACTCGCGCCTTCTTGAAATAAATAAGGGTATTTTTCCTTTATCTGATCCTCACTTTCCCATGTGGCTTCCTCCACATCATGATGTCGCCATAACACCTTAACCAATGGGATCTTTTTGGTCCTAAGAATTTGCTCCTTTCGATCTAATATCTGCACAGGCTCCTCAATGTACCTTACTTTCTCATCCATTTTGATGGCTTCATGATCGAGTATGTGACCAGGATCCGGCTGGTACTTCCTCAACATCGATACATGAAACACATCATGCAGATTTTCTAACTTAGGAGGTAACGCTAAACAATAAGCTATATCCCCTATCCTCTCAAGAATTTCAAAAGGTCCAACAAATCTAGGGCTTAGCTTACCCTTCATCTCGAATCGAGATATTCTTTTCATTGGAGATACCTTAAGGAATACATGGTCTCCTACACTAAATTCCAAAGGCCTTCTACGTCTATCTGCGTAACCTTTCTGTCTACTCTGAGCTGTTCTAAGCCTTTCTCTGATAACTTCAACAGCCTTAGTGGTAACTTGTACCAGTTCAGGTCCTGTCAACTTCCTTTCACCCACTTCACTCCAACAAACAGGAGTCCTACATCTCCTTCCATATAATGCTTCATAAGGTGCCATGCCTATACTCTTCTGAAAGCTATTATTATAGGCAAACTCTACCAAATGCAATCTTTCATCCCAATTTCCTTTGAAATCAATTGCACAAGCCCTTAACATATCCTCTAATATTTGGATCACTCTTTCTGATTGACCATCTGTCTGAGGATGAAAAGCAGTACTAAATTGAAGCTTAGATCCTAATGCAACTTGAAGACTTTTCCAAAAATTCGAAGTAAACCTCGAATCTCGATCTGAAGTAATGGTCACTGGAACACCATGTAAGCATACCACTTCACTTACATACATGTCCGCATACTTATCCATTGGGTAGTCCATGCGAATCGCTAAGAAATGAGCCGACTTAGTCAAACGATCCACTATCACCCAAATTGAATCATGACCACTTGATGTCCTTGGCAATCCTTGCACAAAGTCCATCGTTATATGTTCCCATTTCCATTCTGGAATGTCTAATGGTCTCAAAAGTCCTGCGGGTCTACGATGTTCCGCTTTTACTTGCTGACACGTCAAACATTGAGAAACGTACTTAGCCGTATCTGCCTTCATCCCATTCCACCAAAATTGCTGACGCAAATTTCTATACATCTTTGTACTACCTGGGTGGATACTATAATTACTCTTATGTGCCTCCGACAGAATTTGCTTCCTCAATTCCTCATTGTCGGGAACACAAGGTCATCCTTGACATCTTACTATTCCATCATCAGAGATCTGAAATTCTTATCTTTTCCCTAAAGATACAGCATTCTTCACTTTCAAAATCTCTAGGTCAAATTCTTGCAGGATTTTAATTTTCTGGATAATCTCTGGCTCAATCCTTAATGCACTAAGCATACCAGTAAGACAATCTATTTCCAATTTAAATTCTGAACTTGCCACAGATTCCAACAATTCCCATTCTGCCACCTCAAACTAGCTATTTCTACGGCCGACTTTCGACTAAGAGCATCTGCTACTCTATTCGCTTTTCCTGGATGATATCTTATCTCACAATCATAATCTTTCAACAACTCCATCCACCTCCTTTGTCTCATGTTCAACTCCTTTTGTGAGAACAGATACTTCAAACTTTTATGATCCGTATAAATCTCAAACTTTTCCCCATACAAATAGTGTCTCCATATCTTTAAGGCAAACACTATAGCTGCTAGCTCTAAATCATGCGTCGGATAATTCAGCTCATGGGGTTTCAATTGTCTGGATGCATAGGCTACAACCTTGCCATGCTGCATTAACACACATCCTAGTCCTTTGTAAGATGCATCACTATACACTGTGAAACCATCAGGTCCAGTAGGTATAGTCAGAACTGGAGTCGAAGTCAATTTCCTTTTGAGCTCCTGAAAACTCCTTTCACATTCTCCATTCCACTCAAATTCTACATTCTTTCGGGTCAATTTAGTTAAAGGTCCTGTCAGTTTTGAAAATCCTTCAATGAACCTTCTATAATAACTGGCAAGTCCTAAGAAACTTCGTATCTCAGTAGGTGTCGTCGGTCTCGGCCAATTCACTACCATTTCAACTTTTGCTGGGTCTATTGCAATTCCTTTTCCTGACACCACATGTCCTAGAAATATTATCCGATCCAACCAGAATTCACACTTACTAAACTTAGCATACAACTTATGCTCTCTCAGGGTCTGCAAAACTATTCTCAAATGCTGCTCATGCTCTTTAGAACCTTTTGAATATACCAAAATATCATCAATAAACACAATCACAAATTGGTCTAAATAAGGCTGAAATATTCTATTCATCAAATCCATAAATGCAGCAGGTGCATTAGTCAATCCAAACGGCATAACAAAACTCATAGTGTCCATAACGAGTCCTGAACGCAGTCTTAGGAATGTCCTCCTTCTTAATTCTCAACTGATGGTATCCCGACCTCAAGTCAATCTTAGAGAAAACTGAACTTCCCTGAAGCTGGTCAAACAAGTCATCAATTCTAGGCAAAGGATACTTATTCTTAATGGTCATTTGATTCAACTGCCTATAGTCAATACACAAGCGCATTGATCCATCTTTCTTTTTCACAAACAAGACCGGTGCACCCCAAGGTGAAGCACTTGGTCTAATGAATCCTTTGTCAAGCAATTCTTGCAGTTGCACTTTCAATTCCTTCAATTCAACTAAGGCCATCCTATATGGGGCTTTTGATATTGGTCCTGTTCCAGGCATTAATTCAATTTCAAATTCAATCTCCCGCTCTGGCGGCAATCCAGGCAATTCCTCAGGAAATACATCTTGAAATTCGTTAACTACACGAACTACCTCAAGATTAGACTCCTTCCTTGCATAATCTCTAACTATGGCTAGGTACCCTTGACATCCTTCGTCAAGTAACTTACAAGCTTCTACTGCCGAAATAAGCGCTATAGGCAAATGGATTTGACCTCCTAAAAATTCACAACTAGACTGATCAAGTAAAACGAATTGAATCACCCTTCTATAACAATCCATTTTAGCCCGATACTTACGAAGCCAGTCCATTCCTATAATAACGTCAAAATCATACATAGCCATTACAACCAAGTCTATTTCCATGTCCTTTCCTCCCATGGATATCTTACAATTTCCACACACCAGCGTAGACAATACCATATTCTTTAAAGGTGTGGAAACATAAAGAGGCGTCTCAAGAGGCATAACTTCTATCTTATTCAAACATCTATATCTTTCAGACATAAACGAATGCGTTGCACCCGTGTCAAACAATGCATATGCCTTTTCACCATTAATAAGAATCGTACCTGAGATAACATTTTTGGAAGCTTCGGCTTCCTCCTGGGTAATCGCATACACTCTTCCTTGTGCAGGTGGTCTCTGAGGATTTCCTTGCGGATTTGACCTAATAGCACTCTGATATCCCTGTCGCACTGAGCCAACACTCATTTGCGACCTCTCTTGTGGGCAATTTCTCCTAAGATGACCTACTTGTCCACAACCAAAAAATTTCTGCTGTCCCGTACAAGGTCCTGGGCCATGTCTCCCATTACACCTCTGGCAAATACCAGGCTGATAGGGTGCTTTCCCTATATTCAGACCACTCTTTGCCCCTCCAGAATTCCCATAATTACTCTTCTTCTTCACATTCTAGGTCTGACCTTGACCAGAATAAGGTCTCTTCCCCTTTCTTACATTACTAAAGTTCAACGGTTTCTTAAATTCCAACCGCTCTCTCAACAATTCATGCTCCACTAACTGTGCCCTTTCATAAATTTCATTATAATCTCTTATGTTCAAAGGCACCAGTTGCTTTCTAATGTCAGTCCTCAGCCCTTTCAGGAGTCTCTTAGCTTTCTCTTCTTGATCCTCAATCAATCTAGGAGCATATCTAGACAATTCAGAAAATCTAGCCTCATACCGATCTACAGTCAACCCCTTTTGTTCTAGCTGAACAAATTCAGTAATCTTTCTATCCTTAGCACAATCAGAGAAATGCTTCCTATTGAAAGCCCTAACAAACTCCTCCTAGCTCACATCAGTACCTGGTGGAAAGATTATGTCCTTCGAAGCTCTCCACCAAAACTTCGCATTTCCCTCCAATTGATACTCTGCTAAGACTATTTTCTCAGCATCAGTGCAGTCCAACAGCCGGAAAATTCGTTCCATCCCATCAATCCAATGCTCTGCCTCCTCAGGACTTCCCATTCTATTAAACTTAAGTGGCTCCAGCTTCAAAAACTGCTCCACTAGTCTTTGAGTACGGCGTTCTGCTCCAGGCTGTTGCTGCGCCTGCCTCTCCATCAAATTTCCAATATTGGCTAATGCCTGCAGGATATCTTCCATTCGGGGTTCAGCCCTTGCAGCAGAGGCTTCAGCCCTCGATGGATGAGCACTTCCAGCTCGCACCATGACTTTCCTGCAATTTCCAAGCATTGCCTCAGGAATAATCTGAGACTCACTGCCTCCATTCAAAGCAATTACTACTACTACATAAGTAACATATACATGTTATTGGCACCTAAAAGCAACTCAAAATAAACTACTGGGGATCTACGAGTGAATACTCATCACCCGTTATTCAATTATTTCGTTCCACATCCTAGGGTGTGCATTGTCATCATGTTCCTCAATTCCAAATGAGGCTCCTTATCACTCCACCTATAACCATTCGCTCTGATACCAAAAAGGAGCGTTGTAGCACCCCGAACCCTTCGGCGATCGCCACAAGCTCTGATGTTACACTTTAATACCTTTCTTTTTGTTTCGAACAAGCGTCCTAATTTGCAGACACATTTTTTTTTTTGAAACAAAGCGGTCCCAACGCGGCTCATAGTGGAAGCAAATTAAACATCACCATCTATCCCCCTACCAATCCATGAAACAAATACACACCAGCTAAACATCGGGATTTTTATAAACAAACGTCGACACATTACTTACATATATTTTCAAGATGGGACTACTCTCGGGTCGGTACATAACAAGGAAAAGCTAGGACTCAGCCATGTCCAGCTTAAAACCTCAAAAAGAGACCTCGACCCTCAACATCATGCGAGCACAAAAACCCCCCATCGAAAGTGTCGACTATCTACATCAAAAAGAGATCTAGCTCCTACTCGTCGCGCGCAGGTCTCACACCCAACTCGGTGCATCAGGTGGTGGCGGCGACAGCATCCCTCGCATAGCTCCATCTCGTCGAACGTGCACAAAAATGAACTCTTGTATGACAGGGCCCCCGACCAAAGCCGATATCATACATCACTAGACATCGCACTCGATAAAAGTCAGTCCGGGAATAGAGGGACAAAGTCTATCTTTGCACACTCAACCTCTAAATCGACGGTAGACCATAGAATACCCCCGCGAGACGGCGAGAAAGCGGCATACCGCTAATCTGAAATGTTATTCCCAAAAGGAATGAGTACAACCACTCAAAGAGATAGGAAATCCAATAACAACTCAATGCATCATGCAAATTACACATGCATTGCAGCATTACTTACCTTGAAACCAGGCACACACTTTGTCATGCATCATCATATCACATCACATATCATCATCATCATCATCGTGCATATCATTATGCATAACATATCATGAGTGATCATCATATCACATCACATATCATCATCATCATCATCATGCATATCATCATGCATATCATATCATGGGTGATCATCATATCAGATCACATATCATCATCATCATCATCATCATGCATATCATCATGCATATCATATCATGGGTGATCATCATATCACATCACATATCATCATCATCATCATCATCATCATCATCATGCATATCATATCATGGGTGATCATCATATCACATCACATATCATCATCATTATCATTGTGCATATCATCATGCATATCATATCATGGTTTAATTTTCATCTTTATCTTTCAATTTTGATCACCACATCACCCATTCATCAATCTCATCATCAACCTTTCGGGCATAAACCTCCAACAGGGCTCCCGGCAAGCTCAGCCATCCCATGGCCACCGGGCTTCCGGCCCCCCAAATTCCGGGCATCTCGCATCTCAACTAGCATCACGAGGCATTCCCTTCAAGCAGAAACCTCCGACAGGGCTTCCGGCCTTTACCCTTCTAGCCAGGCATCCCGCACCCAAATCCTGGTGTCGCGAGGCATTCCTTTCGGGCAAAGACCTCCGACAAGGCTTCCGGCCCCCCACATTTCGGGCATGCTGAATCTCCTAGGGAATTCTGGCAATGTATCTATATATTCCGGCCATCATCCTCCACCACAACCACTTCCTCATTTACCATCATCCACATATACCATTTCTTTATCTCAATTTAACATGGCAATTGGCATGGTATCAAACAAATCACACTTGACATGGAATTCACACTTGCATCTCAATTCATATGTCATACACATGCCAAAACTTTATCCCATACACATATCAATTCAATACATGTACAGGGACCATGTCATACGCATACCAAGACTTTATCACATATACATCTCAATCCAATACATGTGCAAAGACCTCATCACACATATGCCACACAAATAGAATTGAATCCATGGCAATAAAAATCCATTTTATTTTATTATTATTTTATTATTATTTTATTATTTTATTATTATATTTATTTATTTTCATAAATAAATATTAAATTTAACATCTATGATTTTCCAAAATATCTGTGACTCAATGTCTTGATGAAAAACAACAGCAACTAAGGAAAAATAAGTAACATAACCATGTTACTGGTACCTAAAAGCAATTCAAAACAACTACTAGGGATCTACGAGTGATTACCCATCACCCGTTATTCGAAGTTACCCAACTATTTCAATCAATATCCTATGGTGTGCATTGTCATCATGTTCCTCAATTTCCAAATGAGACTCCTTATCACTCAAACCTATAACCATTGCTCTGATACCAACCAAGTACGGGATGTGGCACCCCTGAACACCTGAGGTCGCCACAGCCTGCCAATCGATTTCTCTCAATAAGATATCCGTTACTTGTCTTTTATAAAAAGGGGTTTAAAGAAGGATGAAGGACCTTAGGCTTTTTTTTTTTTTCAAAACGGTCCCAGGGCAATTTATTAGTGGAAGCATAAATGTAGCACCCCGAACGCTTCGGTGATCGCCACAAGCTTTGATGTTACACTTTAATCCCTTTCTTTTTGTTTCGAACAAGCGTCCTAATTTTCAGACACATTTTTTTTTTGAAACAAAGCGGTCCCAACGCGACTCATAGCGGAAGCAAATTAAACATCACCATCTATCCCCTACCAATCCATGATACAAATACACACCAGCTAAACATCGGATTTTTATAAACAAACATCGACACATTACTTACATATATTTTCAAGATGGGACTACTCTCGGGTCGGTACATAACAAGGAAAAGCTAGGACTCAGCCATGTCCAGCCTAAAACCTCAAAAAGAGACCTCGACCCTCAACATCATGCGAGCACAAAACCCCCATCGAAAGTGTCGACTATCTACATCAAAAGAGATCTAGCTCCTACTGTCGTGCGCAGTCTCACACCCAGCCCGGTGCATCGGGTGGTGGCGGCGACAAAGCATCCCTCGCATAGCTCTATCTCGTCGAACGTGCACGAAATGAACTCTTGTATGACAGGGCCCCCAGCCAGGCCGATATCATACATCACTAGACATCGCACTCGGATAAAAGTTAGTCCGGGAATAGAGGGACAGTCTATCTTTGCACACTCAACCTCTACATCAGACGGTAGACCATAGAAGACTCCCCGCGAGATGGCAGAAAGCGGCATACTGCTAATCTGAAATGTTATTCCCCAAAAGGGGTGAGTACAACCACTCAGCAGACAGGGAAATCCAATAACAACTCAATGCATCATGCAAATTACACATGCATTGCAAGCATTACTTACCTTGAAACCAGGCACACACTGTCATGCATCATCATATCACATCACATATCATCATCATCATCATCGTGCATATCATTATGCATAACATATCATGGGTGATCATCATATCACATCACATATCATCATCATCATCATCATCATGCATATCATCATGCATATCATATCATGGGTGATCATCATATCACATCACATATCATCATCATCATCATCGTGCATATCATCATGCATATCATATCATGGGTGATCATCATATCACATCACATATCATCATCGTCATCATCATCGTGCATATCATCATGCATATCATATCATGGGTGATCATCATATCACATCGCATATCATCATCATCATCATTGTGCATATCATCATGCATATCATATTATGGGTGATCATCATATCACGTCACATATCATCATCATCATCATCGTGCATATCATCATGCATATCATATCATGGTTTAATTTTCATCTTTATCTTTCAATTTTGATCACCACATCACCCATTCATCAATCTCATCATCAACCCTTCGGGCAGAAACCTCCGACAGGGCTCCCGGCAAGCTCAGCCATCCCATGGCCACCGGGCTTCCGGCCCCGCACATTCCGGGCATCTCGCATCTCAACTAGCATCACGAGGCATTCCCTTCGAGCAGAAACCTCCGACAGGGCTTCCGGCCTTTACCCTTCTAGCTAGGCATCCCGCACCCAAATCCTGGTGTTGCGAGGCATTCCTTTCGGGCAAAGACCTCCGACAAGGCTTCCGGCCCACCACATTCCGGGCATCCTGAATCTCCCAGGGAATTCCGGCAATGTATCTATACATTCCGGCCATCATCCTCCACCACAACCACTTCCTCATTTACCATCATCCACATATACCATTTCTTTATCTCAATTTAACATGGCAATTTGCATGGTATCAAACAAATCACACTTGACATGGAATTCACACTTGCATCTCAATTCATATGTCATACACATGCCAAAACTTTATCCCATACACATCTCAATTCAATACATGTACAAGGACCATGTCATACGCATACCAAGACTTTATCACATATACATCTCAATCCAATACATGTGCAAAGACCTCATCACACATATGCCACACAAATAGAATTGAATCCATGGCCAAATAAAAATCCATTTTATTTTATTATTATTTTATTATTATTTTATTATTATTATTATATTTATTTAGTTTCATAAATAAATATTAAATTTACTATCTATGATTTTCCAAAATCATAGTATTCAAACAATCACTAAACAAATCAATAGGATCACAATTTCATACAAAATTCATGGCCAATTTGAATTTCTCATAATTTCACAATTTCCAGAAATTAGCACATGATATTCGGATAATGACCAGAATTGCACAGTTTCCAAATAAATTCGATTAAAATACTCATATGGCCTTCAAAAATTACGAAATTTTACAGGGTGATAGCCAACACATTTTCTTACACTTTTTGTGACGAACTCTAAGCCAAATTATTTTTATATTAATTTATACAACCCCACGAAACCTCTGGAACCACTACCGCGTCGTCCAGAATACACTTCTCTGAAAGTTTTAGATTTCACCCATCTATTCTCTTTCTTTTCCTCTGAAATTTGAGTATGTTATGTACCAAGGTGTCCTTTACAAGTTTCATGAAGAGACCTAGGTCAAATAACCAAATTATGGTCACCATTTAAGTCCATGAAGTCTCGGGTGTCTCGGAACACATCACCAGAACCATCGTCTCCAAGATCTAGCCGACTTACTAGGCTATAATTGTTTATTTCACTTCAAATTTGAGTATGTTGTATTTTAAGATGTTACCTACAACTTTAATGAAGACATCGAAGTCATAGTTTCATCACAAACCAACATGCAACCAAGAATCCAACAAGAGGTCAGTGAAAACATCACAGATCTGGGGTCTCCGTATAACAAGGATTTTATCCCTCAAATCTCCATCATTTTTCACGAAATTTCAGTATGTTATACTACAAGATGTTAGTTACAACTTTCATGAAGACACCGAAGCCAAAATCGGACTCCAAATACACATGAAAGCTCGAACAAGCTACTGACTTCCACAAACCGAACAAGAACAGTCACACGGTTTGAAAATAACCAACTCTTACCTCGGTTTTTCGCACAAATCACACCTAAAATCGAACATGCAAACCATATACACACATGCAAGAGAAGTTATAGGACTCCACTTGCCTCTAAGATGAGCAAACGACGGCAAACAGCGGTGGGACACGGCGATCGGACGGCGAACGAACAGCGGCACCCCTCGGCTCCTTCTCCTTCCCCTCTCGGCCTCTCCCTTTCTCTCGCAATCTCTCTCTCTCTCTCACCCTCTCTTTGGACGAATGAAGCAAGTAACCGGCCACCTTCTCTCTCCTTTTTCCTTTTATACACCCGTAATCCCATGATTTGTAATGATTACAAGCCTTTCAAATAGACCAATGCATGGGGACTTTGCTTGCCACTTGGCAAGGTCCATGCATGGCCGGCGATCACTCTTCTTGGGCCACTAATGGGCCGGCGAATTCCCTTCTTGGGCCGACTAGCTTGGCCCACCAAGCTTTAGGCTAATGGGCCCAAGGCCCATTTCGAAAATTCAACCCCCTTTTTTTTTTTTTTTTTTGAAATTCTTTTTATAAATATTCTTGAATTCCAAATTTTCATCTTGGCCAAAGTCTTGGGATATTTTTGCTCATTGAAATTTAATCTTATGGCCAAGCATTAATCTATTAAATTTAAATTTCCACAATCACAAGCACAAATCATCAAATTAAAAGGCTAATGGCCAAAACATATGCCATGAAAATTTTGTCACTTAATTAGAGACTTTAACACACCTTAAGGCTTGGCTTTGAATTTCTGGGATGCCACAATAAATGAGTCTCACCATTTCTCCCTCCAATAACCATAATGCAATGCACACCAACTACACATCATATGAAAAGATGAAGCCGAGCCACTTTTATTTATATATATTTTCATGATGGATTTCTCGGGTCAGTACAACAAAAAAGAAAAGCCAAGACTTTTAACTACACTTGGCCACAGCCCAAAAGATCTCTCGACCCCTATATCAATCACGTGTCATCCTCCATCTACAAGTGTCGGCCACTCTCAAAAAAACGTCAGCTCTCACTCCTTATGCGGCCATCACACCCATCCTGGCATGTCAGGTGGTGGTGGCGGCAACATCCCCTGAATCACTCCATCTCGGTGGATGTGGACCGACAAAAACTCTTGGATAACAGGGCCCCCAACTAGGCCCACATCATACATGACCAACACGCAAACTCGTACAAACATCAGACCAGGGATGATAACGCAATCAATCTCCGAACACTCTGCCTCCAAGTCAGATGGGAGGCCGTAAAAGGTACCCCGCGTGACCGGAGAGAGCGGCATCTTCCTAATCTGAAATGTTGGTTCCCGAAGGGGTGAGTACAGCCACTCAGTAGGTAAAAGATCCATTAACTACTCAATGCATCACACTATACAATCATAACATCATAGCAGAGTACATATCTTTCATGCATTCAGGCATAACTTACCTTGCAGCCATGCATATGTCATCATACCATATGTGCATACATCATCATGCACTCATCACCAAGCATTCATACATATACCATCATGCCATAGGTGCACATACAACAATGCACTCATCATCAAGCATCCATGCATATACCATCATGCCATAGGTGCATATACAACCATGTACTCATCATCAAGCATCCACACACATAACATGCCTCATGTACACATACCATCATGCCATAGGTGCATATACAACCATGCACTCATACACGTCATCCATACATCCATGCATACATGTCACCATACCATGAATGATTCAATTTTCCACTTTTTATCTTTCAATTTGATCACATCTTTCTTTCCCGGGACAAGTAATTGCATCGCACATTTTATCACTCGCACCCCAACATGGCATCGCGAGAAACCTCCAGCACACACCACCGGGTATCTGACACCCCCACATCCAGGCATCTCGCATCCCAACTGGCATCACGAGGCATTCCTCAGGGCACAAAGCTTAGAGGCTTCTGGCACCCAACTATTCCAGGCATCTCGAAACTCCCGAGGACATCCGGCACCCCCACATCCCGGGCATCCGGCACCCAACCATTCTAGGCATTCTGACACTCCCAGGGCATTGTCGACTCTCCTCCAACAGTCTCCTCATTCATCATAATTCATATTCACCAATTTATGTCTCACAATCAACATGTCACATGATGTAATGGCAACAAAGTCAAATTCAGCATTTGATTCTATATGCAATGCCGAATATCATCACATGTGCAGCAAGATTTAATCACTTAAATCAATATAATTCATGGGGCTTATACAAAACAGAATAATCATAAATTACAGCATTTGAAATTCGCTCAATCCAGCTTGCACAGTTTTAGAAAATATTTTATTTAAATGCCCAAATAACTTCAAAAAAATTATGAAATTCAAACATGTGATATTCAAGACATAAAGGCAGACATTTCGTGAAGAACACTGCACCAAAAGACTCTCATATCATGCGGTATAGACTGAACATCACGGCACCATTATCATAACCATTTAACTTGCACAGTTTTGGAAACATTTTCAGTTAATTAGGCAAATGAACTTCAAAAATTATGAAATTTGAATATGTTACAGGGAAGACATAAAAAAAGATACTTCGTGAAGAACACTTTGCCGAAAGAGCTTCATACAAAATAATATGAGCCATGCATTGAAACTGACTAAGTCCGAACGCGTCAGATTATACGGTTTTAGAAATATTTCCGATTAAATACCCTAATGACCTTAAAAAATTATGAAATCAGACTATGTGGTAGTCAAGACCCTCAGGTAGATTTTTCATGCAGGAATAAAAGTCATATTCGTTCTATATGATTAAATATAGATGATTAAAACTTCTGTTTCAATACCGAAGTTTCCAGATCTGACTGCTTCTGAAAAACCACGATTTCACTTATCTATTCTTGTTGGTTTTCTCTATATTTTTGATATGTTAAACCTCAGGATGTCCTTTACATCTTTCGTTAAGAAATCAAAGTGAAATTTCAACAAAAAGATAGTCTTACAGTCCATGCATTCATCAAAGGTAGTTACCAAAATCTCCAGATTCAGTCTCTCCGAAAAATAAAGATTTCACCCAATTGTACTTGTTTTTTTTGTCCCAAATTTGAGTATGTTATATTTCAAGAAGTCCTTAACATCTTTCATTGAGAAGTCACGGCCAAAATCCAATTAAAATAACACACGCAAGCCAATAGAACATCCAAGGTCGAACTGTTTTCTCAAGAACAGTTTACTAGTGTCAAACATCCGTCTTAAAACTTCAACTTTTAACACCCTAAACATCCGAAATCTATCACCATTCAAGCACACATACTAGGCACAACATGCAAGAGCAAATTAAGGATCCCAACTTGCCTCTAAACCGAGCAAACAGCAAGCACACGGCGACTGGACACAGCGATGAACGACGGACGCACGGCGGACAGTCGACGAATGGCTCTCCTCCTTCCTCTCTTCCTTTCTCCCTTTCTTCCTTTCTTTCTTCTCTTCCTCTCCTCTCTTTCTCTCTTGGATGAACCCTTCTCTCTCCCTCTCATTCTCTCTTAAAACGGCATCATCTCCCCTATTTTTTCTTCCCCATCATCATTAGCTATCATTAGGTCATGCATGGACGACACTTGGTAGCTAGGGGGGAACACATGGCCTTTTTCATGCAAGATGGGCCTCCATTTTCGGCTGGGCTTGGGCCAACCATGGGCCGATGGCAGCTTCCTCTCCTTGGGCTTCGTGGGCCGGCCGAAGATGGGGTGAGGTAATGGGCTGGTTTGGGCTTTTAATTGTCCAACCCATCCTCATCCTATTAATTCACCTAATCCTTAATTATATAAACACCTAATTGGAATTTATAATTCACCAAAACTTTGTGACCAAATTTAATAAATTTCAATCCATAATCCACATGGCCAAAAATAGAATTTTCCTATCAAATAATTATTCACCAAAAGCTTGGCCAAAGTCTTAATGCAAGACATGAATTAGAGCACCTCTAAGGATTAGCAAGGAATTCTAGGATGCCACACCAACACACTGTCACCCTCACCGATCAGTTTCCTGCGCTGCACATCTCTACCGTTTTCTCTCTCGCCCTTGGCAATGGAGATTGTGGTTGCCATGAAGCACTTAATTGGCATGATACCGATGGATGTTTAGAATAAATAATGCACTTAACTATGTCATGTTGTTAATTTTTTCTTTTTCAGAAAATATCTTTAAAAAGTCATGTAGTTGTAGCATAAAAAAAAATTGGTCTATTAAAGTCACTGCATAAAATGAAAGTTGAGTAATTAAAATGGAACTATAATTTAATGACACATAGTAGTGTTATGATTAAACCAAATGCAGTCAATAAAAATGGTGGATCATTCTTTTCACTTTAACTTGTGCTTTGATCATTATTAGAGTAATAGTTTTCTTGTAACAAAATGAAAATAAAAGGGAAATATACAACTCACAAACACAACAATTAGTTGGTTATATACCAAATAAACTGCATTTTTTTTATAAAAAAAAGAGGGACAAGTTTTGCCCCAAATGGGGAAATAATCCCAAAAAAGAAGGGAAAAAAAGAAGAAGAAAAGGTAAGAAATTATCTTAAATAAAGAGTACTCCTACGTTTCATCTTAGTCTTCATTTTGTGGTGTAGAATTGTCATTGGAAATTATTTCAATTTGAAATGTATGCTAAAGTGGGACCCACAATGGATAATTTGGTCAATTAGGGTAGGAAGTGTCACGCCTCGA
Organism: Eucalyptus grandis; assembly: GCF_016545825.1. Taxonomy (NCBI): domain Eukaryota; kingdom Viridiplantae; phylum Streptophyta; class Magnoliopsida; order Myrtales; family Myrtaceae; genus Eucalyptus; species Eucalyptus grandis. Next base: position 36,143,238 of record NC_052614.1, on the reverse strand, counting down.
TCCTCAGGCACGTGCCCATCCCTCACCTGGCCAATTAATGGCGACGTTATAAGACGCATGACCGACCCCTTTTATTTTAATTCGCATGCAGAAGCATAAAATAATCCCCAGACAATAAAATATTGTGATAGAAAAGTAGGCCATAATTTTCACAACATGAAAACACATAACCACACTTTTATACAAGCAATTCATAGTATCTTACAATAGTATTAACATAGGTCTAATGCCTATTCACATATAAACAAGGTCTGACAAAACAGGATGGGATCTCAGTCCTCATCCGGATCGTACTCGGGATCATCATCTCGATCCTCCGCACACTCCTCTAAATCAGTCTCATTCTCTTCAAGCTCTTCGTCTTCTGTTGGCTTGTCAACAGGGTTGTCCAACAGGTAATCCTCCTTCGGGTCTTCTTCTTCAGGTACTCCCACCTCTGGCCATTCCCACTCATGATTCTCCTCCTGTCCTCCCTGTTGCTCAACTATCTCCTCTTCTTCGGGCATGCTCGAGTTAGATCCTGCTGCTGAGTATACAGGCGACTCAGTGTTGCTCTCAAGCTTCGGGTCCTTGGCATCCACTACCGACCCATCATTGTGATCGGTTGTCCCTCCCTTCGCCCAGGACGAACATAGACACATCTTCTTCAAGCACAGGGCCCTTCCTTCGCCCATCATAGTACTCACGATACCATGATCAGTACTTATGGGGCCTCAAGGCATCTACTCCCACATCAACCCAAACGGTCGACTAAACCAAGACATACTCTAGTCCTTCAGGATGAGGATGAATTGAAAAGTGGGTCTCCATCTTTGTTACTTCCACTGGAACACCAAAATGCCTAGGAAGAGGAGGAGGGGGAGGTGCTGCCATCTAGGGGCCTGAAATAGTTATATAATAACCATTGAGACCATGTCTTAGTAAGTTCTACTCCCTAAGACTTGATTAGTAAACCAACACACTAACCTATACACACATGGGTCAGAGGAGTTACCTTGGCCTCATATTCCACCTGCATATTAGCACAGTTCAATAGGCACCCAAGCAATCACATCACAGATCGATATCTCAATCAATCGACCTAGTCAATTACATGTCAATCGGGCCATTCACCGATCATTTCCATCCATGCTATACAATTTCCTGCATAATATACCTAGTCACCGAGCCACATGCATTCTCTAAGGTGCCAAATCACCAAGGCAATATACTTAATCACCGAGCCATGTGCATTCTCTAAGGCGCCATATCACCAAGGCGACATACTAATCACCAAGCCCCATGCATTCTCTAAGGTGACTTATTCACCAAGGCGATGTACTAATTACTGAGCCACGTGTATTCTCTACGGCGATATATCAAATTACCAAGCTACGCTCATTCTCTTTCAGGCGTCATTCTCGCCATGGTAACATACTAATAGTTGAGCCACGTGCTTTTTCAGCTGATATACATATTCCACAATTACGTGCATTCTCTAAGGTGTCCTATACACCAAAGCGATGTAGTAATCGCCGAGCCACGTCACTTAGCATTTCTTCTCATCTTTTATTATACCTGATAAAATATCGTGTGTGGGCACATGGCTGGCCTTAGCCAAAATATAATACTTTCCTTTCCATAGTTCCCACATTTTCTGTAGTCCACTTAAATATTGTTGGCATTATCAACTGATGCCCGGTTATTTTTCAATTAATAAAAAAATATTATTCAATTAAATAATAATTCCCAATTTCACAAATAATTCAATTCAACACAAAATAAAGCTCAATTAAATAAACGGACTGCGCCATGACAATCGGTATAAAATTTCGGTCGTTGGCTATCCCCCTACCTAATTTCCGGAAAATAAATAAATAATTAAATTAATTTTGAAAATTAATAAATAAATACTAAAAATCCAATTTAGGCCCGTAATGCCTAATTGAAGCCCAAGACGGGTCGGGAAAAATCCCGAGAAGCATTCAATAAATAATAGTAGTCTCTACTTGCTAATTGCACAATTCAATTATCTAACATACATCACAATTATCTAATAATCACTAATCTACTCTAATATAACCACATAATTGCACTTAATTAAATCTAATCAATCCTTAAGCATAATTAGCAAACTAAGCAAGCATTAGTGAGGAAAACTCACTTGATTAAAAGCGGGGACCGGATCATCCTGACGGCAGCGCAACGGTGGCCGAACTTGGGCTTGCGATGACACCGTGAGCTTGGACCGGGCCCAAAGGCCTTGCAAGCCCATAGAAAATTCTGGGCTTGGCTTCGGGCTTCTTCGTGGGCTTGGGCCTGTTGAATCCTTGGGCTAAACTAAACAGGCTGGAATTACACAAACTGGGCTTAAAACTTGGGCTGAGATGGGCTTGAAATAAAGCTGAACTGGGCTATGTTGGACTGAGCAAATTTTTGCTAGGCCTCGTGGACGTGGGCCTGACTTCAACGCCAAATGATGGGCTGCCCAAGGGAAATTCTTCGGTGGGTCTTCGAACAACAAGGGAAATGGACCTTGCTAGAATTCGCTCGCCGAAGACACGAGCTGAAGGAGGCAGATGGTGTCGCTATAGCTGCTTCGTGCCTTCGGTTGTTGAAGACTGACCGAAGAAGCTAAAGGCAGGTGGTAGCGGCAGTCAACCAAAGTGAAACAAGGCTGATGTTCCTCAAAATTTATGTTCTTTGGTTCCCGGAACAAAAAAAGAACAAAAACCTGTTTGGTAAAACATTTGTTCCCAGGAACAATTTCTCAATTTTTTGTTCCCGTTTTGTTCCTGGAATGTTTTGAGAAGCAAAAAAGTTGCTTCTTGTTCCCGAACAATTTCTAGAAGTAAGTTGATTTTCTTTTTTAATTTTTTTTCTTGTCGCGACCACCGTCAACCGCCCGGGCCACCTCCCACCGCCATCGCTGTCGGGCCGCCGCCGCCGCCGGCCACTAGTCGCCACCGCCACCGCCGCCGCCGCCGGTTGCCAGTTGATGGTCGCTGCCGCCGGTCGCCGGGTGGCAGCGGCGATCCGTAGGCAAAAATAAAAAATTAATAAATACAAAAAAGAAATTGTTGCGTTACTAGACACATTTCTATTCTTTTTCTATTCTAGGAGTAGAAATTTTGTGTCGTTACCAAACGAGTTCTTTTACTCAGAAATTGTTCCCCGGAGTAGAAATAGAAAAGAACTATTTCTGAAAAAAAGCTCTTCCCGGGAACAGAAGCGTTGTCATGCGCAGCCTTATTGACCGAGAGAGGGCAGGCGGTGAACGCATGGAGAAGCGACAAAGCCAGGAGACAAAAGGAAGTGGGGAAGGAGCAGTCGTTTGGTGGAAGAGCAGGGGTCAACGGCAGGGGATTCCGCTGGCTTTGTTGACCAACGTGGCAACGGCTGCTGGCGGAGAGAAGACGTGCGAGTGGAAGCTTGCTCGGTGGTCTTCAACGCTGGTTTGTTGACCGGTGAAGAAAAACCAAAGTGGAGCTGCAGTGTCGACGTGGAGGGGTAGCGGACAGAGGCATCTCAGTCGGTGATGGTGTAGATGGAGGATGGAAGTTTTAGTGGAGAGAGAGCTACTTCACTGGTTCGGTGGGGTGGGGTTTCGTTGAACCACCAACACACACCCCACAACCTCTCTCTTTTGGTCCATTTGGCTAGGGGAAGGGGAAAGCTACAAATTTTGTACCAATTGACTTCAATTGGACTTCTCAACTCATTTGATCCAACCCTAAATGACCACAATAAATTCAATTGGTCATCCATCGATTACCCCAGCACGTTTCCTCACCCATGTATCCATCACGCATCCCAACTTTGCTAACAAAAGTGATCTTCAGCGTTTTTCTACTAAAAAACAACCTAGTGACGACTTTTTCCCAAAAAATGTCGGATGTCAGAAAAATCTTCTGAGACTGAGTCGATACTCCTATAATTTATTATGACATGACAGAATCTTTAATTCCTAAAATCGGACTTGAATTGGCGATTAATTTCCATTTGGCACGTTTTTAGCATGAACTATTCTACCGGGTAATTTTCAAAATTTTTTAGGGCAATTGACCCATGGTCGATTTTCTTCGAGCCACTATGAACCCACTCAACTCAATGGCGATTATCGTGAAAATCTCGAGGATTTAATTACGGACACAGGGTACCAAAATGACAATAAAATTAGATTAATGCCGATCGACGAGAATTTTCCAATTTAGTGGAGTCACCCACGATCAGCCACACATCTCAGTCGAATAGACCTATCTCTGATCTCAAATCTATGTTTAACTGTGCCATAATGGCCTCTAAAGATAACCACGGTCGAGAAATCGATTCCTGATCAAGTTCTCAAGTCTATTTGCTTTAAAGTCCTTCATAACTTCCCCAGATAGTCTAGTTATCTCGAAAGTGATCGGCTCTGAGAACAACCCTAAAGGTGCGTCAATGAAATGCCCGATTACTTCAGTAGAAAACATGATAGAAAATCTGGGATGTCACAGGAAGTGTCTATGGTAAACAAGGTGTGAAAATTGTATGGGCCAACATAAAATTTGTAAAATATTTGTTTAACTTTTGGCTCTCAAAATTCAACCACATCCATTGAACGTGTGAAATAAGAGGCATTTGTATCAAGATGATTTAATGTAGATAAAGGGATACCAATATTTGTTTAACTAGTTAAGGTAAATGACAGTTATATGTGCTCATAGGGACAAGCTGTTGAACAAAGTCTCATTGATCAAAAAGCGTCAGGAGTAGATAAAACTAGCAATCAAATGTATCCATTTGCATGGGCAGTCGTTGGATAAGAAAAAGAAGGAAGAGACAAAGAACGAAGTTAGTGAATGAAATGGCTAAAAACAATTTGAAGAGAAGGAAGAAGAAAATTGTGCAAGGTCCCGTTGGAATGAAGTTGAAGGGACATAATACAACATTTACTTGTGGAAAATGTGGTGAGTTAGGCCATAATAGTAATCACTCAAAATTCATCAATAACATCAACACCGACATTAGTAGCAGCAGCAATAACATCTACAGTAGCATCACACCCCATAGCTTCTACATTCGCCTCATGCTCACACGATGCAATCAAAAGAACTCCTTCAATCTTATCAGCATCACAATCCAAGACAATTGAATCGCTTGCTTCATTTCTTGGCAACATTTCAAGTCCATCGTCATCCATGGAAAGAGAGAATATGCAGGTATCAATTTGCTCTAGACTTTGTCCTAAAACTATTCTTTGTTGCACTTGACTTTCTCTTAACTAAATTGTTTATTTTATTCAATTGTAGGTAAAGAGATGTAAGGAACTTCAACAAGAAAGTGGTGGAACACGAGCAAATTTTTGAAATGCAAGAGCAACAAGGCCAACAAACAATTTTTTTTTTTCTTTTTAGTTTAAATGGATAGGTCTGTATAGGTCAATCTATGGAGCTTATTAAAGTAAGGTTATGCATATGTATGTTATTTGAAGATTTCTTGCATTGGAAATTTTCTCTTTTTCATTGAACATGGACCAATTGAATTATTACTTATGTCATTTATTCTGCTTTGCCTTCTTTTGAGTTATGCTTGTTATGGTGTGCTAAGCAGACAAGAGTTGTTTGTGCTACCATTTACAGTTGAGTTGTGCCTCCTTTTCTGCTACTTTTTTCATGGTGCTATGACATATCATAAAAGTTGTGCTTGGACATGCACAACATAGAAGCTTTGCAAATAGAAAAACACATATTTTTTTCTCACCACAACAATTAAACCTCTCATAGATCATCTTAGCTATACACTCTAAAGCAACCATGTAATAGTTACATGTTAGGGATTATTTAATGGTAAAGAAATGTTCATTTATTGTCCTATTTATAGGAATGAGTCCATAAGATTAGTTGAAACTGAACATACTCTTAAAGTGTTAAGAATATGTATGATAGGCTTACAGTTATACTGAATCTTTAAACAATTCCTGATTGATACATCATTGAGAGGATATTTATGAACCTGTTAAAACTAGTGTGTTCTTAAGCTTCACCATTTGGTATTACATACCTGGGTGGATGACGAGTCATAAATTGTTGGATATTGTGATATCCACGTTAGAATATAGGTGCTTGTCTCGAACAAGTTCACTGAATGTGACATACATAGAATGATTGGCAACATCAAAGCTTTTAGTGAGGTCAATGACTAATCATTCATGCTTTGGTATGGTGTAAGATCCTTAGACCTAGAGCACAATGCTGACTTGTATGTTGGATGGCTATGGTTCATAAATATCCATCTCTGTACATATTAGTCATAGTATGTCCATATACAAAGGCACATGCATGTGTAATATGGAGTAAATCTTTTTGTTATATATAGATATACAAGATTGACGTCCTATGCAATCTAATCATGACATTGCATTGAAATCCTCAATTGAGATTGTAATCGAGAATGAATAGTTCATGTCTCATAGAATACATGTCAATTAGATTTGGTCATATAATCGAATTAGTGGCTTGACAAAATAATTTCATGACCTTTGTTCGATTAAGACATAGTGAGATAAAATGATCAAATTACACAGTCACCAAAGCTGACAAGTTCATTATGTTATTAAAATATTCACACTTTTTGATTAGCTATGATGTATTGCTAAATGTCACTCATGGTTTGTATGAACTAACGATTGATTGGAACAATCAGCTCTCTTGGTTGTGCTAATGTGTTCACAAATCCTACTAACAGCTCAGTGATGAACCAAGGGATGTCACACACCATAACAAATTCAGAATGACATTTGAATGGGAGAAACAATATTACAAATAAGTTCACACTTGAGGCAATTGGATTAAGCTAGGCTAAAAATCCAAGTTTTGAAATGGTTTCAGACTTTATGACCATATCGAAGATCTAAAAGGGGTCTCAAACTTTATGGCCAAATTAAATATTTAAAGTGGGTTCAGATTCAACGGCCAAATCAAAGATCTAACACAGGTTCAGATTCAACAGTTGAATTAAATATCTGAAGTGAGTTTACAATTAATGGTTGTATTAATGATCTAAAGTGAGTTTAAAATAAATGGTCACATTTATGAACTAAAGCTTGTTCAGAATTAATCGTCATATTAATGATTCGAAGTGATTTCAGAATTAATAGCCAAATTAAGGATCTAAAATAGTTTTAGACTTAATGGTAAATTAAATTTCTGAAATGGTTTCAAACTTAACAACCACATTAATAAACTGAAATGGTTTTGGAATCAATGGAAGTTTGAATGATTTGAAATAGTTTAAAATTCAATTGACCATTTCTAACTATAAGGTCAAATTAAAAAATGTTTTGTAACAGTTACAAATTAATGCCTAGAATAATGTTTTGTAACGATTACAAAATAAATGTCCGAGTTAGTGTTTGAAACAGTTTCAGAACTTATGTCTAGATTCAAGTGAGCTTTGACATTACAACAAAATTAATTCTCTAAAATGGTTTTAGAGCTAACGAGCCAAATTGAATGCGATCTCGGATTGGTTATAGAAAGGCGATAGAGAGAACATATCACGGGATTATCAACGACATTTGAGAGTGTTGATAGTGATTAACCAAGTCATTCGCAAATGAGAGCAATTGCTAGCACAATTGTACTCGTGAGATGTCTCAATTTCTCTTTATCGTTTGACATAAGATTGGTTATGTGTCCGAACTAAAGGCCTAACATTTGTAGGGCTTGTGACATATCGGATTTTCAATCACGTTTTCTATTAAATAAATAGGGCATTTCATCGACGGGCCTATAGGGCTGTTCTTAGAGCTAATCACTCTCAAGATAACTAGACTATTCAGGGAAGCCATTGAGGAATTTTAATATAATAGACTTAAGAATTCGACCAGGAATCGGCTAGTCGACCTATTCATCTTTAGATGCCATTATGGCACGGTTAAAAATCGATCATGGATCAGAGATAGATCGATTCAACTGAGATGTGTGATTGATCGTGAGTGACACCACTAAATTGAAAAATTCTTGTCGATCGACACTAGACTGATTTTTTTTATTGTTTTGGTACCCTGTGTCCATATTTGAATTATCGAGATTTTCACAACAACCGAGAGTCGCCAATATGTCGAATGGGTTCATTGTGGCTCTAAGAAAATTGACTACGGGTCATTTGCACTAAATTTTTTGAAAGTTACTCAGTAGCCTAGGTCAAGCTAAAAACGCGCCAGATTGAAATTACCGCGAATTTGAGTCTAATTTTAGAAATTGAAAGTTTTGTCATGTCACGAGTCATTTTAGGAATGTCGACTTAATCTTAGAAGATTTCTCTGCAAACCGAGACATTTTGGGAAAATGTCGTCCTAGGGCCATTTTTGTCCAAAAAAGTTAGGGATCGTTTTTTATTACAAAATTGCAAAGCAAGTGTTGACACCTAATTTAAATTTAGAAAATAGAAATAGAAAATAATCTTTGATTAAAGAATTTTTTTTTTTAAAATTTGAATTCAAAAACTCAACCGTGGGATTTTGGAGCAACTTTGTTGTTGAGAGGTTGAGAGAAAATCTCCACCTGTGAAATGAATTCGAGTTTTCACTTTATAAATAGGGGGTGCGAGACGTGAAAAAAGGGGGGGGCTTCTAGCAAACGGAAGAGAAAGAGAGAAGAAGTTGACGTGTGAGCTAGGAAAAGAGAGAAAAGTACAGTGGTAGAAAGTGAATGGGGGAGGTTTTCGGCAGAGTGAGAGAGAGAGAAAAAAAACAAGTAAAAGAAAACAAAAAAAAGGGAAAAGAAAACAGGGCCTACAGCGTCGTCTTCTTCCTCCCGACGCTGCCCCCGTTCGCGTCGGCCGTGCCCACGCCGTCCACGTTGCTTCACCGCCGCTTAGCCAGCAGATCCTCTCTGAACCACCCTCAGTCAGCCTCCGAGCACCACCGCGCCTCCGCCAACGTTGCCTTGTCGGACTCGCCACTAACGCGCACAAGCACACCCGCCAACGCTCGCGCTCCCCGCCACTCCACTCGCTGCGACGACCCAACGCCGCGCCTTCCTCCCCGACGCTCCCTGCAACCCGCCGACCCGCCGCAAGAGCTGTAGCTCATAGTAGCCGCGACCCGATCCCTCGCATCGCAGAGCTGCTGATCACCGCGACGCCAGCCCTCTCTGCTCTACCACCGCTTCGCCATCCTCCTCGCGAAGCTCGCCTCGATGCTGTCCCCGATTTGCAGAGCCCAAGCTCCCTGTGGTAGCTGCGACCCGAGCGCCTGGACGCCACCTCCGCTATCAGTCTTGTAGCCCACGACGCCACCGCGCCTGCACGAACGCCGCGCGCCACCGTTAGCTGTCCCTCTCGCCCGCTCCGACGCCAGCCATCCTTCGCCGCACGTTGTTACCCCATCGATGCTATTGTTTACCTTCCCTTAGGTAGTTTAATTTTTAATTTTTATTCTTACTTTTCACTAACTTTTATCTTATTTTATTTATTTTGTTATTATTGTTCAATTTAGAATATTGAGATATGCTTTTCTTTATAAATCTCGTAGGCATTAACTGTAGGTATTTTATCCCAAATTATGGTAATTATTAATTTGACCCGTAACACGTCGGGTCATTTTTTTAGTTACTTTAATTTTTAGGAATTTTAATACCATTTCAATTGTTAAATCATTATAGAGTTAAAATAATTGTTAATTTAATCTGTGAGACAACGGATTATTTTTTCGGTTATTTTAATTCTTATCTTCATTCTTTTAAAATAATTACTTGTTTGGAAAGATTAAAAAAATCAAAAAATCAAAAAGTAAATATTGCATTAGGTTTAGCAAATTAGGACTGTATTTTTAGGGTTAGTAAAATTAGAATTGCATTTATAGGATTATAATTTTTAGATTATACTTTTAGATGGGTGATTTTTGTTAGGGCTAATTTTAAATAATGTTGGCATGTCTTGATTTTTTTTTTTATATAGCTTTTAAGATAAGATATAGTTTAAGTTAATTGATTCCTAAAAAAATTAGAATATCATTCACTTTAGTTAGTCTAATTAGTTTTTTTTTAATTCCGAATTTCAATAAAAAGAATCCAAAAAATATTAGGTACATATTAATTAATTTGCATAATAGGTTTAATTAGAATATTGTCATATCTAGAACTTAGGGACTTAGATCCATACACATTTCATATTAAAGCAACAGACCTAGATATTTTTAGATTAAGTCAATTTTCATTTAGTAAAACCAAAAAGAGGAACAAAAAATGTTATGCATGCCATATGAGTTATAGCTTAATTGTTTGTTTTTAATAAAAAGGAAAATGCTAAAAGATGATCATTGCACCATTAAGTTACTTTATTTTCAATAAAAAATATTATGTCATTAAAAAAAAAGATCATTTCCTTGGTTAGTTAATAGGTTAATTCATAATTAATCCTATTTCATGTCATCATTGTTAGTGCAGGTTGCATATGTGTAATAAAAAAAATCATTAAAAAATCATAAAAAGAACATGCATATAGAATTACCACGTCATACATCTCATATCATACAACATATGCATATTTAGGGTTATGTAAATTAGATTGCACACATATTGTAATGATTTGAATTATGTCACATAAATTGCATCTCATATGTCATTAAAGTAAAACTCATGCATATCAAATTTAAATTAAAATTGCATATAATTAACATTTTTAAAAGAAAAAGAAAAATTAAGTGTCATGTCATTTAGAAATCATGTTTAGGGCATGCGCTTTTATTAGCATTTTTTATTGAATGTTATTTTATTAATTGTGCACCCATATGACCACCATTTGCATGTTAGTAGCTTAAGTTTAAATTAATCAACATTGCCTGCAAAATATTTTTAAAATAAAAATAAAAAGGTACCGAAAGGGCATTAGACTAATCTAGAGTAACCATGTCCCCGGACCTACTGAATCTCTGGTTCGCAATAGTAAAGTATTCTCCCATACTTTACTTGGGTTTCTAACTAGCCCTAATTGGTTACTGGCAGCTCCAAATTGAGTATAATTGCTAGTTTGAATAGATTAATTTCTTAACATCAAGTCGCGATTGGTAGGACTTGGGAGGGTCCGTGCCAAGTCTTCGGACTTAGTAATCCATTAGCCCTTTCGAATAATTCACCTTCAAAAAATTCGGGAAGGTCGCGACAGCAAGTAGAATCAATTGGTGAGGAAAAATATCAATTTGATTGAAGAGGTGTCGATTGAATTTATTGAGGCCGAATTGTGTTGAATCAAGCAAGGATAAGTGTCCAATTAAAGAAAAAGCAAACAAATTCGTAGCTTCCCCTTTTCTTATAGCTTTTGGACCATTTCAAAGGTTGTAGATGGAGCATGGGTGGCTTATTTGAGGCCAAGGAAAATAACTGGTGGTGGTGGATGGTTAAGGCGACTAAGAGGTGGAAGATAAGGCTTGGTGGCCCCCTCTTTCCACCTCTCTCTCCCTCAAAGCTGTCGACCAGCCTTCCTCCCCCTCGTTTGTGCCATTTTCGGAATCAGCAGCTAAGGAGGAGCCACCGGAGATAGCAGAGGCGCCCCATCCATGCCGCATGCTGCCGAGACCGCCGAACCGCCCTAGCAGCACCGTCCTCACTTCGCTCACTGTGCACGCGCCCTCTGCCTCCATTATGCGACCCCAATGCCCGAGCAGCCTTGTCCTATGTCCCACCTATGTTTCAGATTGTGCCAGAGCTATTTGGCCTTCCTTCGACCTCCGCGAGTCCCTCGCCTAGGCCTGGTTTGGCCTTTTCAACCTTCCTCAATCCATCCCCGCCTCAACGGAGCCACCACCTTGCCTTTTCAGCCAGCAACCAGCCAAGTGTAGAGAGCAAACTAGTGGGTTTCCAACAGCACCTCGGGTCTGTTTTGAGGTCGTTCCTGGCCCTAAAAGCTAGGCCCGCTTTGGAAAGAATCGAGCCCCATTGAGTCCCAGTTGATTTGAACCGACCGGATCGCCAAACAAGTCAGTTTAAGTCACTAATTCTCGCTTAGTAGGTTAATCACGCTTAAGGGTTGATTAGATTAAGTTAAGTATATTTTGGTGGTTATTTAGATTAGATTATTGAAATTTAATTGTTTACCGATGCATGTTAGGTGGATAGTTAGTGCAATTAGGGCCTAGACGAGCTCTAGTATTTAACTAAAGTAATTCAGAAATTTTCAGTTTGACCTGTTATAGGGTGAGAGCTTCGAGTTTGTTGGGAATTGAGGAGGACCCTTGATTATCTTGATCTCATCACTAGAAGCAATTCATTTGCTTGACGAGGGTTGTCAAGGTTACCTGGCAACTGTCATGGATACAACAGTTGAGGAGCTGAAGATGAAAGACATTGCTGTGGTACAAGAATTTCCAGATGTCTTTCCAAAGGAATTGCCAGGATTGCCACCAGAGAGAGAAATTGAGTTCGTGATCAAGCTAGCACCTAGGACAGAACCAATCTCTAAGGTTCCTTACCATATGGTGTTATCTGAGTTGAAGGAACTGAAGGTGCAGATGCAAGAATTACTAAATAAGGGATTCATCCGTCACAGTGCATCACCTTGGGAGCACCAGTTTTGTTTGTAAAGAAGAAAGATGGATCATTGCACCTATGCATCGACTATCGGCAACTCAATTAGGTAACGATCGAGAACGAGTATCCACTCCCGATGATCGATGACTTGTTTGATCAATTGCAAGGAGCGTCGATATTTTCAAAGATTGACTTGAGGACATGATATCATCACTTGAGGATTAGGAAGGAGGACATTCCAAAGTTAGCATTTCACACTCGGTATGGTCATTACGAGTTTACAGGGATGCCATTTGGGTTGAGGAATGCTCTAGCTGCCTTCATGGATTTGATGAACCGAGTATTTAAGGAATATCTGAATCAGTTCGTGATCGTGTTCATTGATGATATTCTGGTGTATTCGAGAAGTGATGAAGAGCATGAGAGTCATTAGAGACTAGTGTTGTAAACACTAAGATTCCATCAGTTGTATGCCAAGTCAGTAAGTGTGAGTTTTGGTTAACTCGCGTTGCTTTCTTAGATCTAGTGATTTCAGGCAAAGGAATCTCTGTGGACCCAAGCAAGATTGAAGTTGTGATCAACTGGCCAAGACCGACTACAATGACTGAGATCAGAAGTTATGGGTTTGGCAGGTTATTATAGATGGTTTGTAGAAGGGTTCTCATCATTAGCATTGCCTTTGACAAGACTCCTGAAGAAAGAAGAGAAATTCGTATAGATAGACAAGTGCAAGCGTAGTCTCCAAGAGCTGAAGAAAAAGCTGACTACCGCACCTGTGTTGACCATTCCATCTGGTCATGGATGATAAGAGATATATAGTGATGCGTCGTTCAGAGGATTGGGTTGCGTGTCGATGCAACATGGCCGAGTTGTTGCATACGCCTACCGTTAGTTGAGGCCTCGTGAACAGAATTATCTCACGCATGACTTAGAGCTTGCGGCGATTATCTTTGCCCTAAAGATTTTGAGACACTATTTGCGCGGAGAAAAATTCCAGATCTTCACGGACCATCAAAGTCTCAAGTACCTGTTCTCTTAGAAGGAGTTGAACATGAGATAGCACCGATGAATGGAATTGCTAAAGGACTACGACTGTGATATCCTATATGTGGCATCCCAAAAATTCAAGACAAGCTCTAAGGTGTATTAAAAGCCCATAATTACGTAATGAAATTACCTATGGTTTATGCTTTAGCCATTAGTCTCCTTTTAAGACTAAGTAAGATGTGCTTGTGTTCATAAGTTTTTAAATTAGTAATAGAGGATAAATTAATAAGAATAATTTATCCTTGGCCATGTGAAATTTAAAATTTGAAATCTATAAAAGAAATAACTAAAGATGAATAATTGAAAATAAAATTGTGAGTTTAATTAGGTTGGGCCTTAGGCCCATTGGGTTGAGCCTTTGGTGGGCCGAATGGCCTGCCCAATTAGGGCCCAAGGAAGAGGCTGCCGTCGACCATGAGGGGGGAGGAGTGGCCGGCCCACTTCTTCCAATCCAAGCCCAAGCCCAAAGCCCATCATGCATGTGTCATGACAAGTGGCAAGAGGAGGTCTTCATGCATTGGCCATTGGAAGAGGCAAATAATCATTGCCAATGATGAGGATTTGGGGAAATTAAAGGAAGAGGAGAGAGAGAGGGTGGCCGGTTGGTGGTATTCGGCCAAGTGAGAAAGAGAGAGAGAGTGAGTTGCGAGAGAGAGTGAGGCCGAGAGGGAGAAGGAGCTCGCCCGCACGCCGTCTGTCCATCGCCGGTGTGCCGTTTGTGTGCCGCTGTCTGCTTGGTTCTAGAGGCAAGTTGGGACTGATTTCCACTCTTGCATGTGTGCCTTGCATGTGTGATTTGTTGGTGGTAGGTTTCGGATCATAGGGTAGACAAAACCGAAGCTAGAATGTGACTTGTTCTTGAGTTTGCATGCTGATTTCGTGTGAACCGCCTGGACCAGAATCTCGTGAGAGCTTGCATGCATGTTTTGAGTTGGATTTTGACCTTGATTCCTTCATGAAGGTTGTAGCTAACATCTTAAAATACAACATAATAAAATTTGGGACTAAATGGTGGAGATTTATTGGGTCAAACCCTCATCCTACGATTTTGCTGACCTTTTGTTAGATCTGTGGTTGCATGTCCATTTTTATCAAGAATCTCTCGTCGACTTCTTCATGAAACTTGTAGATAACATCCTAAATACTAACATACTCAAATTTGAAGTAAAATTACCAAGTGTGGCCTAGTGAATCGACTTACTCTTGAAGACGGTAAATCTGGAGACTCGGTACAGGACACCCGAGACTTCATGGACCCATATTGTGACTATAATTTGGGAATTTGACTTATATCCCTTAATTAAACTTGTAGGGGACCTCTTGAAGTAAAACATATCCAAATTTCAGAGGAAACAAAGAAGAATAAAGGGGCGAAAACTCGATATTTCGGAGATAACCACACTGGACGTTTCGGTGCGAGAACCAGAAGCTTCGTACGATTATAGAAAATGATCAAAAACGAATCTGGCCTAGAAGTCTTCATGAAAAATCTACTTTAGTGTCTTACCTATAACCTGGTAAAATTTCATAATTTTTGGAGGTCGTTCGGATATTTTAATCGAATTATTTCGGAAACTGTGCATTCTGTTTCTGTCCGAAATTGCATGCTGTTTTTGTGTGAATTGTATCTTCTTGTGTGGAACTCTATTGGGCATGTGCTTTTCATGAAATTGCTATCTTATTATCTTATCTATCACATGCCTTGATTTCATGATTTGTGAGAAGAATATGGATATTTAATTTAAATATTTTCTAAAAATGGTACATGCTGGAATTTTGAAAAAGGGCATGAAATATGGACCATTTAAAATTGCATGGACTCCATGAAATGTATTGATTGGATGATAGTGTCTTGATGCATGCATGATAATGAATTGAGATGCATGTATGAATTCAATGATGAATATGATGTTGATTGCCATCACATAACATGCCATGTTAAAATTGAACTATAATTGAAGATGAGAATTGAGATAAATGAGAAGGCCGTCAGAGTTGTGAGCCGACGATGCCGTGGGAGTGTCGAGATGCCTGGCTAGAAGGGTACGGCCGGTTGCCCGGTGGTCATGAATGGCCGGATACCGGAGGGCCTCGGGAGTGCCGAGAGGCGTCGAGATGCGTGGAGAGTGGGGGAGCCGGAAGCTCGGCAAGGTATTGTGCTGAGGGATACCTCGCGATGCCGGTTTGGGTGAGAGATGCCTGGCTAGAAGGGTACGGCCGGTTGCCCGGTGGCCTTGAATGGCTGAATGTCGGAGGGTTCTCGTGATGCCAGTTGGGGTACAAGATGCCCGGAGAGTGGGGGAGCCGGATGGTCTGAATTGTATCTTGGATACATGTGGGATGCAAACATTGGTCCCGGGAATGAGAAATGTGGCGGTCCAAGATGAAATTGAAATCAAATTATGCACAATGATATATGCATGACATGATGCATGATGATATATGCATGGCAATGATGATGGTACATGTGATATGATGATGATGATACATGCATGGACGCATGGCAATGATGATGGTACATGTGATATGATGCTGATGTTACATGCATGGATGCATGACATGATGATGGTACATGTGATATGATGATGATGTTACATGCATGGATGCATGGCAATGATGATGGTACATGTGATATGATGATGATGATACATGCATGGATGCATGACATGATGATGGTACATGTGATATGATGATGATGTTATATGCATGGATGCATGGTAAGGATGATGCCATGTGTGACATGATGATGGTAAGTATATGATATGATGGTGATGTCTATATGATGATGATGGTATATGAGGTATGATGACATGTGCATGATGCCATGGTATGTTGTGCATGGATGCCTGTATGACATGTGATGCTATGATTGTGATGATTGTGTGGCATGATGCATTGTGCGGTTTATTGGTCCTTTACCTGCTGAGTGGTTGTACTCATCCCTTTGGGGACCAACATTTCAGATTAGCAGCATGCCGCTCCCTGCTGTCATGCGGGGTGTATTTTACGGCCTACCTTCAGATGTAGAGGTCGAGTATGAGGAGTTTGACTATCCCACGGTTCCTGGTCTTACGTATATTCGAGTGCGCGCCTTAGTTATGTACGATGTGGGCCTGGTTGGGGGCCTTGTTATCCAGGAGTTCATATCCGTCCATGTTCGTCGAGACGGAGTGATTCGTAGGATGTTGCCGCCGCCACCACCTGATGCACCGGGATGGGTGTGAGGGCCCGTACATGAGAAGTAGGAGCTGAAACTTTTTGGGATGATTAGCCGAGACTAGTGATGGGGGATCTTGCACGTGAGTCGTAGTGGGTCAAGTTTTTCTTTTTGGGTTTATGGCTGAGTGTGGCTTCATGTCTTGGCGTTTCTTTTGATGTACTGACCCAAAGAAACCCATCTTGAAAATATGTAAATAAAGTGTCATGGCCTTGTCTTTTATTATGATGTTGAGTGGTGTGCAATTGTATCATGGATTGATGGAGGGTGAGATGGCGATGTTATATTTTGCTTCCGCTAAATGAGTCGCGCTGGGACCGTTTTAAAAAAAAAATGTCTGTGATTTATGACCCTTCTTCTAAGAGATGTAATTAGGTGTAATGTTTGGTGCCTGTGGCGACCTAAGAGGGGTTCGGGGTGCCACACTATATCACCCGAGAAAGGCAAATAAGGTTGCCGATGCTTTGAATCGAAAGTCTTCAGTTGCTCATATATTGATTAAGGAGTGAAACCTAATCGAGGGAGCTTGAGATTCGGTATTCAAGTTTGAGGTAGAACACCTCTCGAGTCTTATGACCGCCCTTCGAATTGAATCAAATGTCCAGATCAGAATCAAGTTACTCCAACCAAAAGACCCAAATGTGCAGAAGATTCTACAGAAGGACAATGAGAAAAGGAAGGTTGGCTTTCAGATTTTTGATGAAGGAACACTAAAGTTCCGAGGACGTTGGGTTGTACCTAACGATGTGGAGCTTAGAGAAGATATTCTATTAGAAGCGCATCGTAGCAATTACAGCATACATCCTGGTAATACCAAGATGTATCAGAATCTGCGTCAACACTATTGGTGGTTTGGTATGAAGGCGGACATTGCCAAGCATATTGCCAAGTGTCTGACGTGTAGCAGGTAAAAGCTTAGCATTGCAAGTTGGGAGGACTTTTGCAACCTCTCGAGATCCTAGAATGGAAATGGGAGCACATCACGATGAACTTCGTGATCGGATTATCGAGGAGTCAGAAATGTAATGATTCGATTTGGGTAGTGGTCAACAGACTGACAAAGTCGGCTCACTTCATTGCAGTTCGAAAGGACCTCAGTTTGGATAGACATGCAGATCTGTACGTGCGTTAAGTAGTTTGTTTGCATGGAGTGTCGGTTACGATAACTTTAGACAGAGACCTGAGGTTTACCACTACTTTTTGGAAGAGCTTATAGAGTGCTTTAGGTACCAAGCTACAATATAGTACGGCATATCATCCTTAGATGGATGGCTAGTCTGAGAGGACAATTCAAACCCTCGAGGATATGCTGTGAGCTTGCGTACTGGATTTCAAAGGAAGTTGGGAAGAATAGCTTCATTTGGTGGAATTTGCCTACAACAATAGCTATCAGAGCATTAAGATGGCTCCTTTCGAAGCGTTGTATGGCAGAGTGTGCAGGACACCAGTTTGTTGGGATGAAGTTTGGGAAAGAAAGATTATAGGCCCAGAGTTGGTCCAGCAGTTAGTGGATGTCGTGGTAGTGATCAGAGGCAGATTAAAGACCGCTTAGAGGAGACAAAAAAGTTACGCAGATAAGCACCGAAGATCGTTGGAATTCCAAGTTGGTGATCACATTTTTCAAAATGTGTCACCAATGAGGGGAACTTCGCGCTTTGGCAAGAAGGGAAAACTGAGTCTGAGGAACGTAGGTTTGTTTGAAATTCTTGAGAGAATTGGGACCTTAGCGTATTGTCTTGTGTTACCGCTGAGATTGGCACAAGTACACGACGTCTTTCACGTGTCGATGTTAAGAAAATACGAGCCTGACCCGACCCACGTGCTTAATTTTGAAGAATTGGACGTGGATGATCGAGTGTCATACATTGAAAGCCTGGCTCAGATTATTGGACAAGAAAGAACAAGTTCTGCATACAAAGACCATCCTATTGGTCAAAGTGGTCTGGCAACACTACGGTACTGAAGGAGCAGATTGAAGAGTCGATGAGATAGTTGTGACAACCCAGATTTGCAATTTTGTTTTCTATTAAATAAATCGGGCATTTCATCAACGCGCCTATAGGGCTATTTTCAGAGTTGATCACTCTCGAGATAACTAGACTATCCAGTGAAGCCATTATGGAATTTTAATGCAATAGACTTGAGAATTCGATCAGGAATCGGCTACTCGACCGTGCTTATCTTTAGAGGTCATTACGGCACAGTGAAAATTGATCAAGGATCAGAGATAGGTCTAGGTCGGTTCGACTGAAATGTGTGGCTGATTGTGGGTGACTCTACTAAATTGGAAAATTCTCATTAGCCGGCACTGAACTGATTTTTCTATCGTTTTGGTACCTTGTGTTCATATTTAAATCCTCGAGATTTTCATGACAATCGAGAGTCGCCAATGTGTCGAACGGGTTTATTGTGGCTCGAAGAAAATTGACCACAGGTCATTTGCACTAAAAATTTATGAAAACTATTCGGTAGCCTAGGTTACGCTAAAAACGCGCCAGATTGAAATTAACCGTGAATTTGAGTCTGATTTTAGAAATTGAAAGTTTTGTCATGTCACAAGTCATTTTAGGAAAGTCGACTCAGTCTTAGAAGATTTTTCTACAATCCGAGACTTTTTGGGAAAAGGTTGTCCTAGGGCCGTTTTTGTCCAGAAAAAGTCAGGAATCGTTTTTTATTACAAAGTTGGAAAGCAAGTGGGATCAATTGGCGAGGAAAAATATCAATTTGCTCGGAGAGGTGTCGATTGAATATATTGAGGCCAAATTGTGTTAAATCAAGCAAGGATAAGTGTCCAATTGAAGAAGAAAGTAAACAAATTCGTAACTTCCCATTTCCTTATAGCTTTTGGACCATTTCAAAGGTTGTAGATGGAGCATGAGTGGCTGGTTTGAGGCCAAGGAAGATAGCTAGTGGTGTTGGATGGTCAAGGCAACCAAGAGGTGGAAGATAAGGCTTGGTGGCCCCCTCTTGCCCCTTCTCTCTCCCTCAAAGCTGCCGACCAACCTTCCTCCCCGTTGTTTATGCCATTTTTGGAACCAACAGCCAAGGAGGAGCCACTGGAGATAGCAAAGCCGCCTCGTCCATGCTGCACACCGCCGAGACCGCCAGACTGCCTTAGCAGCGTTGTCCTTGCCTTGCCCACTGTACGCGTGCCCTCCGCCTCCATCGTGCAACCCCAACACCTCAGCAGCCTTGTCTAATGTCCCAACCTATGTTTCAGCTTGTGCCAGAGCTATTTGGCCTGCCTCCGACCTTTGTGAGTCCCCCACTTAGGCTCGATTTGGCCCTTTCAACCTTCCTCGATCCATCCCCACCTCAACCGAGCCACCACCTGCATTTTTAGCTAGCAATCAACCAAGAATAGAGATCAAACTAGTGGGTTTCTAGCAGCACCTCGGGCCCATTTTTAGGTCGTTCCCGGCCTCGAAAGCTAGGCCCGTTTTGGAAAGAATCGAGCCTTGTTGAGTCCCCGTCGATTTGAACCGACCGAATCGCCGAACAAGTGAGTTTAATTAGATTAAGTTAAGTATAGTTAGGTGGTTAGTTAGATTGTATTAGTGAAATTTAATTGTTTATCGATGCATGTTAGGTGGATAGTTAGTGTAATTAGGGCTTAGACGACTTTTAGTATTTAACTAGAGTGATTCAGAAATTTTATAGGTCGGTTTCGGCATCCAATTAGGCATTACGGGCCTAAGTTGGATTTATTGCTATTTAATAATTATTTTTCGTAATTAATTAATTAATTATTTTTCGGAAATTAGATCGGGATAGTCGGTGACTGGAATTTTTTACTGGTTATTGTGGTGCAATCAGTTTATTTATTTGAGCTTTAATTTGTGCTAATTTTGCTTGATTGTGATTTTAGGATTTTATTCATAAATTGGTTTAATTTTGGTAATTAATTGGAAAATTACTGGGCGTCGGTATACAACACCAAAAATCTATTTTGGACTGTTGAAAGGAGTGGGAGGTTTAAAAGTGAAATTATGATATTTTGGCTAAGGTCGACCATGTACCTGCACACAGCTATTTTTATTGGGTATGATAAAAATGATGAATTGATTGAATGGTTGGGATCGTATACTATATCAGCCTACAGACGATATTTCAACTTAGATTGTGAGTAGTATATTGATATACTATATCATCTTAGGGGCTCTGATATGTCAGCTTAGTGAGAGCAATACACCATTTATCAGCTTAGTGAGAGTTATATACTATCTATTTATCAGCTTAGAGCGAGTAATCCTAATATGGTTGGACTTATATATGGTATTGAATGGGCCAACCAAGAGATGGTCGTGGTGATATGTAATCAACTAGGTCAATTGATTGATGTTTCGATCATTGACATGATGATGTGATTTATTGAAATTATGAATTGAATTGACTTGCAAGTAGGAACTGAAGCCAAGGTAAGTTCTCTAATGCCTGATTGTGCTTAGGCAGCCCTTAGGGCGTATTTTCTTCCTAATCGAGCCTTAAGGGGTAGAACTCGCTGAGACGTAGTCTCACCCCATTGTAGGACAACATTTCAAGTCCATAAATGGCATCACCTCCAGCTCTTCCTAAGCATTTTGGTAGACTGGAGGAAGTCACTAAGATAGGTACTGGTGAAATCTTAGAATATCTACTGGTGAAATCCACCGTCTGCGTTGATGTGGGTGAACCCTAAAAGGTGCCCCACAAATACCGGTTGTGGTATCATCATTATAATGATGGATGAAGGGTGGGCCTTGTACCAGAATCTGATGTATCTCTGTACGTTTTAGAGGTAGCATTTGGGAAGGGGACAACAGATCCTAAGGGTGGATCGGTCATACATGTTTGCTTCTATAAAAAAATGAGTTTCAAAAGAAGTATGATATCATGGAAAGTGCTTACTCGATCATTTCGAATCTAAAGGAGTTCTTCGATGATAATGGTTGAATATCTAGATATGAGATATCTAAGGAATTGTACCATATGAGGATGACTAAGGGATCATCAGTGAATGATCATGTTTTAAAAAAATGATTTGGTACAATGAGGAGTTAGCTAGACCAAATTTTATTATGGATAGTGAATTGGCCATGGATCTGATACTCTAGTCCTTGCCCGATCCTTTATCTTGATTTGTTTAGAACTTACACATTCATAAAATGCATAAAGCTCTTGTTGAGTTGCATGGCATGGTAATGGTTTATGAGAAGGAAATGCACAATATAAAGCCTATTGTAATGGCTATAGCTAAGACTTCCTCTTCAAAGAGTACGACTACTTTGAAGAAAAGGAAATGCAAGAAACCCATAAAATCTACTATATGTTCAAAGCCCAAAAATGAGAAAAGGAATTGTCACTTCTGTGGTATTAAGGGATATTATAAGAGAAACTATGAGACGTACCTCACAAACTTGAAGGTTAGCCTAAGGATCGGCCTTATGAAGGAATAGTGTTCATACTTATTGAAACTAACCTTAAAATTGGTTTTAAATCCAACCTATGGGTTCTAGGTTATATGGTTTGGAACTTCATCTCAATACCTCATCTAATTTTTCAACAATGATCTTTATATCGTTACAATATCTAGTAATGTGATAACAAATGTCAATAAGCAAAATAATGTAAATGCCACAACCAATCAGCATGAATTATGCCTAAGATTAATGTTCTGAAATGGTTTTAGAATCAGTGCCTAAAAGTTCTGAAATGGTTTTAGAATCAAAGGCCAAATTAATATTCTAAAATGATTTCATAATAAATGCTTAATTTTTTTAAACGATTTCAGAATTAATGGGTAGACTAATGGCATTTAATTGCAATGGACAACTCTAGGAACTCCAGAACACAATAGTGTATTTGAGAGTTAAAATTGCACTTTATTAAATATTGTGTGATCTATGATTAGTTACACCGATTTTCTTATATTCCTTTAGGGATATTGCCCTTGAAATAACCACATATTTATTGAAAAGGGTTCCAACCAAGTTTGTTCAAACTACATCCTATGACATATGGTATTATAAGAAACTGAGTCTTAATCATATTAAGAAGGTGGGATTGTCCAACTTATGTCAAAAAGTTGAAAATGGACAAATTAGAGGCAAGATCTAAACATGATTGTTTCATTGGGTATTCAAAGGAAACTCTTGGATATTATTCCTATTTTCATTATGACCAAAGAGTTGACCTGCCAAATATTATTGTACCAATTTGCTATAAATAGGTCTTCAAGGAGGAAGATAAATGTTGATGGTTAAGTTGGAACTTACAGGGCATGATTGGAAGCAAAATGATATTGTCAAAAAAGAAGGAATTGGTTATGACAAGACTTTCTCAACCGTGGCCATGCTAAAATCCATTCGTATTATGTTGGTTATAGTAACACATTTAGACTATGTGATATTCCAAATGGATGTCAAAATGACTTTCTTAAATGGATTCATTGAAGAAGATATATATATATATATATATATATATATATGGAACCATCGCTAGGTTTTGAATTTAATTATGATAATTAGAGGGTGTGCAAGCTTAAGAGAACTAAATATGGACTCAAACAAGCCTCCAGAAGTTGGAACATTTGTTTTAATGAAGTAAACAAATCGTTTGGCTTCATCAAAAACCCGGATGAATCATGTTTCCACAAAAATGTTCATGGGAGTGCAATTGTGTTTCTTCATTTGTATGTAAATGACAAACTATTAATAAAAAATGGTATACCTATGATGTGACATCCTGAATTTCTAGTTCTGCTTTCAATTTAATGAATCGGGCTTTTCATCGACGCGGCTATAGTTATTTTCTCTAAACTGATTACTTACGAGATAACTAGTCTATCTGGTGAAGCCATTAAGGGATTTTAACGCAATAGATTTGAAAATTCGACTAGAAATTGATTGCTCGATCGTGCTAATCTACAAGGGTCATTACGGTACAGTTAAAAATCAATTAGAGACCGGAGATAGGTCGACTCGACTAAGCCATGTGATTAAGTGTGGGTGATTTCACCTAATTGCAAAATTCTCGTTGATCGGCACTAGATCGATTTTTCTATCGTTTTGGTACCCTATGTTGTAATTAAAACCTCGAGATTTTCATGACAACCAAGAGTTGCCAATGTGTCAAAGATGTACAATATTGGTCGAAAATAATTAACCACGAGTCAATTGTACTAAAAATTCCTAAAATAGAACTCCAATGTTAAGTGCATTCAGAACAGAGCATTCCATTCTATCTACTCTAAAGAGACAGAACCGCACTTATTTATGCTATTGAAATTCGAAGCGGTGGACCTCAAACTTAATCACTTTTCTGCTTTTGTTAATTTTTTAATCTTTATGCAGGAACTACATGCTATAATTAATAATAAAATACATTTCCTTTTGTAATTTTCAATTGGGTACAATCATGTATATAAAAAGAAATAATTCCAAAGTAAAAGGGTCCTCAACGAATCACGAAGCGTTTGTGCTTGGCAGCGCAGAGAAGACTTCTAACGAACGACTTCCGCGATGCTCAATAATTCGGAGGGAATCCATATTGTTGTCACTGCATAGTAAGGTTGAGCCCGTGCCTGCTGCCCACTTCCAAGGAACATTTGCATAAGGTTGGCACCCTCCAATATCCAAAAAAAGTTTATTCCTTTCCACGTTTTGAGAAAATTTATAGATTAATTGTCAAATAAAATTCAAAAAATATAACTCTTTTTGACGTCCATTTCCATATATGTATATCATATACTTTTACAAGTCGTACCCTATCCGCTATGTGTGATCCATCAATTAAAATATTAGTGAAAATATCGATTCGATAAATCATATAATAAGCTCAATTAATCCATCATAAATGAGACGAATTGAAGCTAGGTCACTTATCTCATCCAGTCGAATCATTCTTGTAACCCAATTAAAAATGATATCGATGTTTGTATGTTCAACCTTGTAAGAAGTAAGAAAATCCAAACCGTTTCACTTTGATATACATTTACCTCACAAAGATTGCCTATATAATCAATGTTCCTTTTGAAACTAAGAAATTATTATAACTAATTTTTAAATTCCAAAGTTTAATATATATATATATATATATATATATATATATAAAAAAGACCCTGTTATGTTCTTGAACGGCAAGTTTATCCCTAATTTTAAGTTAACATGTACTTTGACCTAAATTAACTAATCTTTTAAATTTAAGCAAATGTCTTTATGAATGATCATTATCACTATGTTCAGAAAATTAATCTACAGTTTATAACTTCATTAAATTACTGAAATTTGCTTTGCTATGTTTAATTCATTACCAAGGAATAAGATATGGAATCCCATTCTAGGCAATCAAATTCGTTAAGGTGGGATCCCTTTTCTATTGTTTGGTTGCAATTTTACTTATAAAGAAGAGAAATGTCCAATGAGAGTGTAAACATAAATATAAAATAGCACATCAACCCATTAGCAATTTTCGATAAAAATTATTGGAATATGGGAATCTTGTGTAAAGATTTATGACTAAATTAGCAATGAAAAATTTCAGACTGATTTGGCATCCATACAATAAATTTGTGACTGACTAGACAATTTCCTTACATTGAAGATTTTGAGAATTATTAGTTCTGGTTGATAGTCACCCTCGATAATATTTCAATTATTATATCGGCAACTAGTCCCAAACACAATTATTTACTTAATTGTGCAAGTTGAGAATAGTAAAGTTCGCAAACTAATTTTTAATTGTGTATCCGGATGAATTTTTTAATGAAATGAAAATAATATTTTACGACTTATTAATCACTTTGTAATGATGCCCCTAAGGTTTACTGGCTAGTTTGCAGTTATGATATAAGTAAATTATTTTCGACCCAAAAAAAAAAAAAGACTGACTTCAGGGGTAATTTCGTTTTTCTCCTTACAGTCAAGTTCATACTGAGACACGCAATTATTATAATCCTCTGGAGGCTTTTATTTCAAAGGAAAAGAAAAAAACCAGAACTACAATATAATTTCGAAAGAAGCCAATGGTCAATGTGCGCAAAATTCAAGATATTACGCCTTAATTTGTATTGGCTGTGTAATTGGATCTTTTCATTAACAACATCATAATCACGCTGACAGGGCGGCTGAGATAACAAGTTTAATCGTTTAAAAAAAAAAAAAGAGAAAATGAATAGAGATGGTTGAAAGGCAAAACAAATAGAAAATCTGAAAAAGAAAAAAAGAGAGATGCAGTTAGTTTGGTCTCACGTGGCCAAATCTGAGACCCTCTTTAAAGCAAATTGTCTTTCTAGTTTTTGAGGTACTTGACTGCAATGAGATCATCAGAGTCACCTGGATTTCCTAGCCTGAGAAGGCCACTGAGCAAATAAGAATATAGTGAATAATGATATGCCAGAGAAATTTATAAATTTGAGACTCAAAATCACGAGTTTTTATTGAAGTTTCGTCTGACGTGAAATTTGACCACGCGAGACCATTGCTTTAGTCATGTGACCTTGGCAAAAACTTGTGAGGGCTAAGCCAAGTCGATAGTGTAGATCGTCGTTTGGGACACTTGCGTCTCTTTAATCTCTTGAACTTACTCCCTCTCTTTTATTTTTCTATCATTTTATTAAGGGCTACACTTTTTTCACCCTTTCTTTAACTTATCCACTCCCTCGAAATAATATTTTGAGGATATCATCCTTTGTGGGTCCCACCAATGATTATTAGTCAAATGTGGAGTCCATTTTATATCCCACATTTTTTATTCGGTTCTTCTTTCATTTTCTTATTCTCTCTCTTTGCTTGTTCATCATTGTCTTCTTACTTGCTACCTTCTCCACTTACATCCTCCGTTGCATTCCCAACCCTGAGGCTCCATTGATCGCGTCATTCGTTCGGTTCGATGCCTCGCTGCCCCTTGCGGCCTCAACCTTGTCGTCATTGAGACCTTCCCCACCATCATCTACTCCACCGTGAAGGGGAACAAGATTGGCGAGGCGTCACTTGACCCCACCATGTGTTTGAACAATTTCGAGATGAAAGTCAATCGCTGACAATCCGTTGGTCAATGACTCAGCAAAGCCCTTGAAGATGTCTAATTCGTTGTCGAACTTGTTGTTGTTGTTCCCTTTGAAGCAATTGCCGCATTTTAAACCATCTTTGCCAAGCAAATTGAGCTCGGCTCAAACTCAGGCACTCCAACCCCACCTCCTCCATCCTTGCCATACTGAGGAGGAGCTTTGTTGGTTAACAGATCAAGGGCACAGCGGAAGAGAAAACCGAGAGATCTAGAGAGAATTTTAGCGAGACTAGAGTCGCCATAGTTAGCAATAAAGATCTCGTCGGGGGTGATGATGGCAACATCAGCCATCGACCTAATGATGTTGCACTTCGACAAGTGGAGGTCGCACCCGCTTCTCTTATGCATCGTCACCATGCCCTCATCGCATTAGTTTACTTCCTTGTCCATCTTGTGAAAGCTCCTCTCCATTGTCTCCATCCACCCCGTCGGAGCCAAACCTTCCTTGTTAACCATACCAGCTCGTCCTTTATCAGCTTCTACACCTCACGCCTAGGAACTGCCGGTCGAACGAGCAATAGGCATAATATAGAGATACAGAAGGAAAAAAGAAGAAGAACAAAGTAAAAGGGAGACAAAAAGGGTCCCATATTTGACATTAATTGTTGTCAGTGCGTATAATGTGCTAAAAAGGTCGGATCATAAAAGATAATATAGTCAAAATACTGTATTAAGAAGCGTGGAAGTTAAAGGGAGAGGGAAAAAAGCTTGTTACTTTTTTTGTTTGATGTATTTTGGTTTTCAAACTTTCCTATTCCATACCGCCATGTCAGCATCATTAACCACGTCAATAACAAAAAGGCTTGATTGCGCAACTTATACAAATTGAAGGACCAATTGCACGATTGACATGAGTTATAGATCTAAAAATATAATTACCACTCTGTAATTATTATTCCCAAGTGGCCATTATATTGTGACACCTCGAACCCTTCGCAGGTCGTCACCAGCGCCGATGTTACACTTTATTACATTTTCCTATCTTGTACTTAGAACAAGCGTCGTTAATTACAGGCATTTTTTTTTTCTTAAAGCGGTCCCAGCGCGACTCATAGCGGAAGCAAATTAAACATCACCATCTATCCCCCTACCAATCCATGATACCAATACACACCACCTAAACATAAGGATTTTATAGACAACTTCGACACTTTGCTTACATACATATATAGCAAGATGGGATTCCCTTCGAGTCGGTACAAAACAAGAAAGGCTAGGACTCTGCCATGTCCTGCCTAAAATCTCAAAAAGAAACCTCGGCCCCTAACATCATACGAGCACAAAACCCCCCATCGAAAGTGTCGACTATCTACATCAAAAAGAGATCCAGCTCCTACTCATCGCGCGCAGGTCTCACACCCAACCCGGTGCATCAGCCGGTGGCGGCGGCAACATCCCTCGCATAGCTCCATCCCAACGAACGTGCACAGAAATGAACTCCTGAATGACAGGGCCCCCAGCCAGGCCTATATCGTACATCACTAGACAACGTACTCGAATAAAAGTCAGTCCGGAAACAGAGGGACAGTCTATCTCAGTACACTCGACCTCTACATCGGATGGTAGACCATAAAACACACCACGCGTGACGGCAGGAAGCGGCATACTACTAATCTGAAATGTTATTCCCCAAAGGGGTGAGTACAACCACTCGCCAGATAGGAAATCAATAACAACTCAATGCATCATGCATATCATCATACATTGCAAGCATTCCTTACCTTACAGCCATGCGCATACTATCATGCATCATCATCATGCATATCATCATGCATATCATATCATGGGTGATCATCATATCACATCACATATCATCATCATGCATATCATCATGCATATCATATCATGGGTGATCATCATATCACATCACATATCATCATCATCATCATCATCATCATATCATATCATCATGATCATCATCATCATCATGCATATCATATCATGGGTGATCATCATATCACATCATGCATATCATCATGCATATCATCATCATCATGATCATCATCATCATCATCATCATCATCATCATGCATATCATCATGCATATCATATCATCATGATCATCATATCACATCATCATATCATCATCATCATCATCATGCATATCATCATGCATATCATATCATGGGTGATCATCATATCACATCACATATCATCATCATCATCATCATGCATATCATCATGCATATCATATCATGGGTGATCATCATATCACATCACATATCATCATCATCATCATGCATATCATCATGCATATCATATCATGGGTTCATTTTTTCATCTTTTATCTTTAAGTTTGATCACCACATCACCCATTTCTCATATCATCAATTTCATCATCCCCTCGGGCAAAGACCTCCGACAGGGTTCCCAGCATTCCAGCCATCTCATGACCACCGGGCTTTCGGCCCCCCACATTCTGGGCATCTCGCATTCAACTAGCATCACGAGGCATTCCCTTCGGGCAGAAACCTCCGACAGGGCTTCCGGCCTTTACCCTTCTAGCCAGGCATCTCGCACCCCAATCCTGGCATCGCGAGGCATTCCTTTCGGGCAAAGACCTCCGACAAGGCTTCCGGACCCCCACATTCCGGGCATCCTGAATCTCCCAGGGAATTCCGGCAATGTATCTCTATACATTCCGAGCATCATCCGCCATCACAACCATCTCCTCATTTACCATCATCCATGTTCACCAATATTTTATTCACATTTTAACATGGCACATGGCATGATATCAAACAAATCATACTAGGCATGACATTCACACATGCATTGATTCAATTGCCATACATATGCCAAAACCTTATTCACATGTGCATCTCAATTCAATATCATAGACTTATCAAGACTTTATCACATGTGCATCTCAATCCAATTATCATAGACATATCAAGACTTTATCACACATGCAACATAAATTAATTGAATGGAATCTATGGCCAATGAAATAATTCCTTTTTACTTATTTATTTTATTTATTATTATTATTATTATTATTATTATTATTATTATTTTTAATAACTATAAACTCCCAAAATTATCAAAATTCAAGTAATTATTAAACAAACCCATAGGATGATAATTACTTGCAAAATTCATGGCCAAATTGAATTTTTATAAAATTTCATAATTTTCCCAAAACATCCTATGCTTCTCGGATGCAACCAGAATGCACGGTTTCCGAATAAATTCAATTAAAATATCCATATAGCCTCTAAAAATTACGAAATTTTACAGAGTGATAGCCAAGACATTTTCTCACAACTTTCACGAACAACTCCAAGCCATATTTTTTTTAGATTATTTTATACAACCTCACGAAGCTTCCGGAACCACTACCGCATCGTCCGGAATACACATCTCCGAAATATTAATATTTCACCCATCTATTCTCTTTAGTTTCCTCTGAAATTTGGATATGTTATATATCAAGGTGTACTATACAAGTTTCATGAAGAGATCTAGGTCAAATAACCAGATTTTAGTCATCATTTAAGTCCTTGAAATCTCGGGTGTCTCAGAACACATCACCAGAATCATCGTCTCCAAGATCTAGCCGATTTACTAGGCTATACTTGTTAATTTCTCTTCAAATTTGAGTATGTTGTAGTTTAAGATGTTACCTACAACTTTCATGAAGACATCAAAGTCAGATGTTCATCACAAACCAACATGCAACCAAGAATCCAACAAGAGGTCAGTGAAAACTTCACAGATCTGAGGTCCCGTAGAATAGGCCTTGGACCCATCATATCTCCATAATTTTCCACGAAATTTCAGTATGTTGTACTAAAAGATGTTAGATACAACTTCCATGAAGACATCGAAGCCAAAATCGGACTCCAAACACACATGCAAGCTCAAACAAGTTACTGACTCCTACAACCCGAGCAAGAACAGTCACACGACTTGAAAACAACCAACCCTTACCTCGGTTTTTCTCACAAATAACACCCAAAATCGAACATGCAAACCATATACACACATGCAAGAGAAGTTAGAGGACTCCACTTGCCTCTAGGATGAACAAACGACGGCGTACGGCGGTGTACACGGCGAACGGACGGCGGGACACGGCGGCTCCTCCTTGGCTCCGCCTCCTCTCCCTCTCGGTCTCTCCCTCTCTCTCGCACACATCTCTCTCTCCTTGGGCGAACAAAATGGCTAACCGGCCATTCTCTCTCCTATTTCCTTCTCTTTTATTTCCCCTAAAGCTCATGATTAGCAATCATGAGATTGCCACTCAAATGGACCAATGCATGGCCTTCTCCTTGCCACTTGTCTTGATCCATGCAAGATGGGCCTTGGAGTTGGGCTTGGGCTTGGGCCATCCGGCCACTCCTCCTTGGGCTGGTCGACAGCCTCCTTGTGGGCTCTAATGGGCCGGCCAACTTGGCCCATTAGGGTTCCACTCTTGGGCTTAAGGCCCAATCCTCTTTTTCCCCTTCTTTTTTTTTTTGAATTCCAATTTTCATCTTGGCCAAAGTCTTGGGATATTTTTGTTCATTGAAATTTAAATCATATGGCCAAGCATAGATTATTAATCTATTAAATTTAAATTTCCACAATCACAAGCACAAATCATCAAATTAAAAGACTAATGGCTAAAACATAAGCCATGGAAATTCTACCACCTAATTAAAGACTTTAACACACCTTATGGCTTGGCTTCGAATTTCTGGGATGCCACAACTCTCCCATTCTTAGAGAATTTCGTCCTCGAAATTCAAGCACTACTCGCGCCTTCTTGAAATAAATAAGGGTACTTTTTGTTCATTTGATCCTCACTTTCCCATGTGGCTTCTTCCACATCATGATGTCGCCATAACACCTTAACTAATGGGATCTTTTTGGTCCTAAGAATTGCTCCTTTCAATCCAATATCTGCACAGGCTCCTCAATGTACCTTACTTTCTCATCCATTTTGATGGCTTCATGATCGAGTATGTGACCAGGATCCGGCTAGTACTTCCTCAACATCGATACATGAAACACATCGTGCAGATTTTCTAACTTAGGAGGTAATGCTAAACGATAAGCTACATCCCCTATCCTCTCAAGAATTTCAAAAGGTCCAACAAACCTAGGTCTTAGCTTACCCTTCATCCCGAATCGAGATATTCCTTTCATTGGAGATACCTTAAGGAATACATGGTCTCCCACACTAAATTCCAAAGGTCTTCTACGTCTATCTGCGTAGCCTTTCTGTCTACTCTGAGCTGTTCTAAGTCTTTCTCTGATAATATCGACAGCTTCAGTGGTAACTTGTACTAGTTCAGGTCCTGTCAACTTCCTTTCACCCACTTCACTCCAACAAATAGGAGTTCTACATTTCCTTCCATATAATGCTTCATAAGGTGCCATGCCTATACTCTTCTGAAAGCTATTATTATAGGCAAACTCTACCAAATGCAACCTTTCATCCCAATTTCCTTTGAAATCGATTACACAAGCCCTTAACATATCCTCTAATATCTGGATCACTCTTTCTGACTGACCATCTGTCTGAGGATGAAAAGCAGTACTAAACTGAAGCTTAGATCCTAACGCAATTTGAAGACTTTTCCAAAATTCGAAGTAAACCTCGAATCTCGATCTGAAGTAATGGTCACTGAACACCATGTAAGCGTACCACTTGACTTACGTACATGTCCGCATACTTATCCATTGGGTAGTCCATGCGAATCGCTAAGAAATGAGCCGACTTAGTCAAACGATCCACTATCATCCAAATTCAATCATGACTCCTTGATGTCCTTGGCAATCCTTGCACAAAGTCCATCGTTATATGTTCCCATTTCCATTCTAGAATGTCTAATGGTCTCAAAAGTCCTGCGGGTTTACGATGCTCCGC
Source organism: Eucalyptus grandis (assembly GCF_016545825.1). Lineage (NCBI taxonomy): Eukaryota > Viridiplantae > Streptophyta > Magnoliopsida > Myrtales > Myrtaceae > Eucalyptus > Eucalyptus grandis. Next base: position 36,110,585 of record NC_052614.1, on the reverse strand, counting down.
TTTCACTTGCTGACATGTCAAACATTGAGATACGTACTTAGCCGTATCTGCCTTCATACCATTCCACCAAAATTGCTGACGCAAATTTCTGTACATCTTTGTACTACCTGGGTGGATACTATAATTACTCTTATGTGCCTCCAACAGAATTTCCTTCCTCAATTCCTCATTGTCGGGAACACAAGGTCGTCCTTGACATCTTACTATTCCATCATCAGAGACTTGAAATTTTGATCTTTTCCCCAAAGATACTGCATCTTTCACTTTCAAAATCTCTGGGTCAAATTCTTGCAGGATTTTAATTTTCTGGATAATCTCTGGCTCAATCCTTGATGCACTAGGCATGCCAGTAAGACAATCAATTTCCAATTTAAACTCTGAATTTGCTACAGATTCTAACAATTTCCATTTGGCCATCCTTAAACTAGCTATCTTTAAACTTGCTATGGAAATAGCCGACTTACGACTAAGAGCATCTGCTACTCTATTTGCTTTCCCTGGATGATATCTTATCTCACAATCATAGTCCTTCAACAACTCCATCCACCTCATTTGTCTCATGTTCAACTCCTTTTGTGAGAACAGATACTTCAGACTCTTATGATCCGTATAAATCTCAAACCTTTCCCCATACAAATAGTGTCTCCATATCTTCAAGGCAAACACTATAGCCGCTAGCTCTAAATCATGCGTCGGGTAATTCAGCTCATGGGGTTTCAATTGTCTGGATGCATAGGCTACAACCTTGCCATGCTGCATCAACACACATCCCAGTCCTTTGTAAGATGCATCACTATACACTGTGAAACCATCAGGTCCAGTAGGTATAGTCAGAATTGGAGTCGAAGTCAATTTCCTTTTGAGCTCCTGAAAACTCCTTTCACATTCTCCATTCCATTCAAACTCTACATTCCTTCGAGTCAATTTAGTTAAAGGTCCTGCCAGTCTTGAAAATCCTTCAATGAACCTTCTATAATAACCAGCCAGTCCTAAGAAACTTCGTATCTCAATAGGTGTCGTCGGTCTTGGCCAATTCACTACCATTTCAACTTTTGCCGGGTCTACTGCAATTCCTTTTCCTGACACCATGTGTCCTAGAAATATTATCTGGTCCAACCAGAATTCACACTTTCTAAACTTAGCATACAACTTATGCTCTCTCAGGGTCTGCAAAACTATTCTCAAATGCTGCTCATGCTCTTTAAGACCTTTTGAATATACCAGAATATCATCAATAAAAACAATCACAAACTGGTCTAAATAAGGCTGAAATATTCTATTCATCAAATCCATAAATGCGGCAGGTGCATTAGTCAATCCAAATGGCATAACAAGGAACTCATAGTGTCCATAACGAGTCCTGAACGCAGTCTTAGGAATGTCCTCCTTCTTAATTCTCAACTGATGGTATCCCGATCTCAAGTCAATCTTAGAGAAGACCGAACTTCCCCGGGAGTTGGTCAAACAAGTCATCAATTCTAGGCAAAGGATACTTATTCTTAATGGTCACCTGATTCAACTGCCTATAGTCAATACACAAGCGCATCGATCCATCTTTCTTTTTCACAAACAAGACCGGTGCACCCCAAGGTGAAGCACTTGGTCTAATGAATCCTTTGTCAAGCAATTCTTGCGCTTGCACTTTCAATTCCTTCAATTCAACTAAGGCCATCCTATATGGGGCTTTTGATATTGGTCCCATTCCGCATTAATTCAATTTCAAATTCAATCTCCCGCTCCGGCGGCAATCCGAGCAATTCCTCAGAAATACATCTTGAAATTCGTTAACTACACGAACTTCCTTAAGATTAGGCTCCTCCCTTGCATAATCTCTAACTATGGCTAGGTACCCCTGACATCCTTTGTCAAGTAACTTACAAGCTTCTACTGCTGAAATAAGCGCTACAGGCAAATGGGTCTGACTTCCTAAAAATTCACAACTAGACTGATCAGGTAAAACGAATTGAATCACTCTTCTATAGCAATCCATTCTAGCCCGATACTTACGAAGCCCCCATTCCTATAATAACGTCAAAATCATACATAGCCATTACAACCAAGTCTATTTCCATATCCTTTCCTCCCATTGATATCTTACAATTTCCACACACCAATGTAGACAATACCATATCCTTTAAAGGCGTGGAAACATAAAGAGGCGTCTCAAGAGGCATAACTTCTATCTTATTCAAACATCTATATCTTTCGGACACAAACGAATGCGTTGCACCCGTGTCAAACAATGCATATGCCTTTTCACCATTAATAAGAATCATACCTGAGATAACATTCTTGGAAGCTTCCGCTTCCTCCTGGGTAATCGCATACACTCTTCCTTGTGCAGGCAGTCTCTGAGGATTTCCTTGCGGATTCGACCTAACAGCACTCTGATATCCTTGTCGCACCGAGCCAACACTCACTTGCGACCTCTCTTGTGGGCAATTCCTCCTAAGATGACCCACTTGTCCATAGCCAAAACATTTCTGTTGTCCCGTACAAGGTCCTGGGCCATGGCGTACATTACATTTCTGACAAATACCAAGCTAATAGGGTGATTTCCCTATATTTAGACCACTTCTTGCTCCTCCAAAATTTCCAAAATTACTCTTCTTCTTCACATTCCAGGTCTGACCTTGACCAGAATAAGGTCTCTTCCCCTTTCTCACATCACTAAAATTCAACGGTTTCTTAAACTCCGACCGTTCTCTCAACAGCTCCTGCTGCACTAACTGTGCCCTTTCATAAATCTCATTATAATCTCTTATGTTCAAAGGCACCAGTTGCTTCCTAATGTCAGTCCTCAGCCCTTTCAGAATCTCTTAGCCTTCTCTTCCCGATCCTCAATCAATCTAGGAGCATATCTAGACAATTCAGAAAATCTAGCCTTATACCGATCTACAGTCAACCCCTTTTGTTCTAGCTGAACAAATTCAGTAATCTTCCTATCCTTAGCACAATCAGAGAAATGCTTCCTATTGAAAGCCCTAACAAACTCCTCCCAACTAACATCAGTACCTGGTGGAAAGATTATGTCCTTCGAAGCTCTCCACCAAAACTTCGCATTTCCCTCCAATTGATACTCTGCTAAGACTATTTTCTCAGCATCGGTGTAGTCCAACAGCCGGAAAATTCTTTCCATCCCATCAATCCAATGCTTTGCCTCCTCAGGACTTCCCATTCCAATAAACTTAAGTGGCTTTAGCTTCAAAAACTACTCCACTAGTCCTTGAGTACGGCATTCTCGCTCCGGCTGTTGCTTTGCGCCGCCTCTCCATCGATTTCCAATATTGGCTAATGCCTCGTAGGATATCTTCCATTCGGGGTTCAGCCCTTGCAGCGAGGCTTCAGCCCTTGATGGATGAGCACTTCCAGCTCGCACCATAACTTTCCTGCAATTTCCAAGCATTGCCTCAGGAATAATCTGAGACTCACTGCCTCCATTCAAAGCAATTACTACTACTACATAAGTAACATATACACGTTACTGGTACCTAAAAGCAACTCAAAATAAACTATTGGGGATCTACGAGTGAATACTCATCACCCGTTATTCAGTTATTTCATTTTAGATCCTATGGTGTGCATTGTCATCATGTTCCTTAATCTCCAATTGAGACTCCTTATCACTCCACCTATAACCATTCGCTCTGATACCAAAAAGGGCGGCTGTGACACCCCAAACCCTTCGCAGGTCGTCACCAGCGCCGATGTTACACTTTATTACCTTTTCCTATCTTGTACTTAGAACAAGCGTCGTTAATCACAGGAATTTTTTTTTCTTAAAGCGGTCCCAGCGCAACTCATAGCGGAAGCAAATTAAACATCACCATCTATCCCCCTACCAATCCATGATACCAATACACACCAGCTAAACATCAGGATTTTATAGACAACTTTGACACTTTGCTTACATACATATATAGCAAGATGGGATTCCCTTCGGGTCGGTACAAAACAAGAAAGGCTAGCACTCTGCAATGTCCTGCCTAAAATCTCAAAAAGAAACCTCGGCCCCTAACATCATACGAGCACAAAACCCCCCATCGAAAGTGTCGACTATCTACATCAAAAAGAGATCCAGCTCCTACTCATCGCGCGCAGGTCTCACACCCAACCCGGTGCATCAGGCGGTGGCGGTGGCAACATCCCTCGCATAGCTCCATCCCGACGAACGTGCACAGAAATGAACTCCTGAATGACAGTGCCCCCAGCCAGGCCTATATCGTAAATCACTAGACAACGTACTCGAATAAAAGTCAGTCCGGGAACAGAGGGACAGTCTATCTCAGTACACTCGACCTCTACATCGGATGGTAGACCATAAAACACACCACGTGTGACGGCAGGAAGCGGCATACTGCTAATCTGAAATGTTATTCCCCAAAAGGGGTGAGTACAACCACTCAGTAGATAGGGAAATCCAATAACAACTCAATGCATCATGCATATCATCATACATTGCAGGCATTCCTTACCTTACAGCCATGCGCATACTATCATGCATCATCATCATGCATATCATCATGCATATCATCATGCATATCATATCACATATCATCATCATCATCATCATCATCATCATCATCATCATCAAGCATATCATCATGCATATCATATCATGGGTGATCATCATATCACATCACATATCATCATAATCATCATCATGCATATCATCATGCATATCATATCATGGGTGATCATCAATCACATCACATATCATCATCATCATCATCATCATGCATATCATCATGCATATCATATCATGGGTTCATTTTTTCATCTTTTATCTTTAAGTTTGATCACCACATCACCCATTTCTCATATCATCAATTTCATCATCCCTTCGGGCAAAGACCTCCTATAGGGTTCCCAGCATTCCAGCCATCCCATGGCCATCGGGCTTCCGGCCCCCCACATTCCGGGCATCTCGCATCTCAACTAGCATCACGAGGCATTCCCTTCGGGCAGAAACCTCCGACAGGGCTTCCGGCCTTTACCCTTCTAGCTAGGCATCTCGCACCCTAATCCCGGCATCGCGAGGCATTCCTTTCGGGCAAAGACCTCCGACAAGGCTTCCGGCCCCCCACATTCCGAGCATCCTGAATCTCCCAGGGAATTCCGGCAATGTATCTCTATACATTCCGAGCATCATCCGCCATCACAACCATCTCCTCATTTACCATCATCCATGTTCACCAGTATTTTATTCACATTTTAACATGGCACATGGCATGATATCAAACAAATCATACTAGGCATGACATTCACACATGCATTGATTCAATTGCCATACATATGCCAAAACCTTATTCACATGTGCATCTCAATTCAATATCATAGACTTATCAAGACTTTATCACATGTGCATCTCAATCCAATTATCATAGACATATCAAGACTTTATCACACATGCAACATAAATTAATTGAATGGAATCTATGGCCAATGAAATAATTCCTTTTTACTTATTTATTTTATTTATTTTTATTTATTTATTTATTTATTTATTTATTTATTATTATTATTATTATTTTTATTTTTAATAACTATAAACTCCCAAAATTATCAAAATTCAAGTAATTATTAAACAAACCCATAGGATGATAATTACTTGCAAAATTCACGGCCAAATTGAATTTTTATAAAATTTCATAATTTTCCCAAAACATCCTATGCTTCTCGGATGAAACCAGAATGCACGGTTTTCAAATAAATTCAATTAAAATATCCATATATCCTCTAAAATTACGAAATTTTACAGAGTGATAGCCAAGACATTTTCTCACAACTTTCATGAACAACTCCAAGCCATATTATTTTTAGATTATTTTATACAACCTCACGAAGCTTCCGGAACCACTACCGCATCGTCCAGAATACACATCTCCGAAATATTAATATTTCACCCATCTATTCTCTTTCTTTTCCTCTGAAATTTGGATATGTTATATATCAAGGTGTCCTCTACAAGTGTCATGAAGAGATCTAGGTCAAATAACCAGATTTTAGTCATCATTTAAGTCCTTGAAATCTCGGGTGTCTCAGAACACATCACCAGAATCATCGTCTCCAAGATCTAGCCGATTTACTAGGCTATACTTGTTCATGTCTCTTGAAATTTGAGTATGTTGTATTTTAAGATGTTACCTACAACTTTCATGAAGACATCGAAGTCAGATGTTCATCACAAACCAACATGCAACCAAGAATCCAACAAGAGGTCAGTGAAAACTTCACAGATCTGAGGTCTCCATAGAATAGGACTTGAACCCCTCATATCTCCATAATGTTCCACGAAATTTCAGTATGTTGTACTAAAGATGTTAGCTACAACTTCCATGAAGACATCAAAGCCAAAATCGGACTCCAAACACACATGCAAGCTCAAACAAGTTACTGACTTCTACAACCCGAGCAAGAACAGTCACACGACTTGAAAACAACCAACCCTTACCTCGGTTTTTCTCACAAATAACACCCAAAATCGAACATGCAAACCATATACACACATGCAAGAGAAGTTAGAGGACTCCACTTGCCTCTAGGATGAACAAACGACGGTGTACGGCGGTGTACACGGCGAACGGACGGCGGGACACGGCGGCTCCTCCTTGGCTCCGCCTCCTCTCCCTCTCGGTCTCTCCCTCTCTCTCGCACACCTCTCTCTCTCTTGGGCGAACAAAATGGCTAACCAGCCATTCTCTCCTATTTCCTTCTCTTTATTTCCCCTAAAGCTCATGATTAGCAATCATGAGATTGCCACTCAAATGGACCAATGCATGGCCTTCTCCTTGCCACTTGTCTTGATCCATGCAAGATGGGCCTTGGAGTTGGGCTTGGGCTTGGGCCATCCGGCCACTCCTCCTTGGGCTGGTCGACAGCCTCCTTGTGGGCTCTAATGGGCCGGCCAACTTGGCCCATTAGGGTTCCACTCTTGGGCTTAAGGCCCAATCCTCTTTCCCCCCCCCCCTTTTTTTTTGAATTCCAATTTTCATCTCGGCCAAAGTCTTGGGATATTTTTGTTCATTGAAATTTAAATCATATGGCCAAGCATAGATTATTAATCTATTAAATTTAAATTTCCACAATCACAAGCATAAATCATCAAATTAAAAGACTAATGGCTAAAACATAAGCCATGGAAATTCTACCACCTAATTAAAGACTTTAACACACCTTATGGCTTGGCTTTGAATTTCTGGGATGCCACATATACTATTAATAATGGTCACAATGGAATGTATTTTACAGTTTTGGGACTAGTACTTTGTAGTATATATGATAGTCATATGTAACAAGTTGCCCGATAGGAAAAATATATAGTAAGTTTGCCATTTTGTGTCTGTATGATAATTGTATTTTTTATATATATATTTGACTAATTACTTTCATCAAAAGCAAGATTACCAAGGTTTTCTTCTTACATATTGCAGGCAAGAGTCTTTATTTAAAAAAAGAAACAAGAAGTGACCCTTCTATACTTTCATGGGTCTCAATTACTTTTTTTTCTTTCTCAAATATCATCAAATACATATATTACAATTATTATGAGAATGGAGAAATGTGTAGGCTAATAATTTTGTGTTGTTTCTCACATATTTTATTTTTACACTTGGAATCTTTTGTATCTTACACTAACCTTCCAAGAAAAGCCCGAACCCTAAAATATATTTCACTTTCTATTTATATGTAATCCATTTATATCCATTGTGTATCTTTCTCACTTTCTTTCTATTGTGTACTTCTCTCAGGTTCGTTGATTAAATATTGTTTTAATAGAATGATTTGGCCTCATCTTTCAAATTTTGATTTCTTATATACACGCCAGATGTGTTTCCCGTTTATTAATTTATATTTAAACTACGACTATGGTATTTTTATTCTAAAGCACGTCATTATTGTGAAAAATCAATACGATAATGATTCACACGCACCCACACAGAATGGGGGTCATGGTGAAGAATTTGGTGAAGCAGCTAACACTAAACATTATTTCACTTTGTATCATAATAAGGGTTGTATCTTGAGTAATTAGCTAAGATAATCTAAAAATATAAATATAAGTATCTATGCGCCTTATCGGCACATTATCAGTTTGGATCCAATTGCTTGTAACAAAATTAGGGTGAAAGAAACCTATACGAGAAATGCTCTCGTTCGTGCGTTGTGTTTGAATTTATCTTATTCGTCGAATGTACAACCCGCCGCAAAACATGAGTGGTCATCTTTTATTCTTCATATACACAATTGTATTTACTTTCCAACATACATCATATTTTTAACTGGTCTTTTCTTAAATGGGTATTGTATCCAATCAACAAATACTACGGTAATGACCCACCCATACTTGTGAGTAGCGCAGTTGATTGAGATCTTTCTTCCAGCGAATGAGATCAAGGGTTTGAAATCCTGCGTTGTTCTCAATTAAAGTGGGGGCTCCGGCGGTGGATTCCTCGGCCAATTTCCCCTGAGATATAATCGCTGTTAAGCCTCCACCACAGAGGCTTGTGATGTAACATCCTGAAATTCGACCCCGTTTCGATAAAGTGAAATGGTCATTTCGTCGACGTGCTTAGGGTCCTTTTTCTCTGAGCTGATCACTTACAAGTTAACTAACCTATTGGGTGAAGCCGTTAAGAGATGTATCTGCAGTAAAATCCGTAAAAGCTACCTAATTAGTTGGATTGGGCTAAAATCACGTCTGATCGATTTTTAACCGTGAAATTGAACTCGATTTCAAGAATCGAATTTTAAGCGCGTCATAATTCTTATTTTTAGGACCTTGTCTCATCGTTCGTCAATTTATTGACGAGTCCGAAATTTCAATAAAGAAATTATCGGAGGAAGAATTGAAGACCAAAAGAAAATAGAAAAGGAAAGAGAAAATAAAAATAGGAATAATGTTATTATTTAATTTATTTTCTCTCTCTCCATTTTCTCTTCTTTTCTCTCTCTCTCTCTCTCCTTCCCTCTTTTCCCTCGTGCGATTTCCCCTCCCCCACCGAACACTCCATGCCAATTTCAAATTGGTTTCCTCTTCTTTCTTTTTCACTTTCACTAGTCAAAAAAGTTTCTCATTCTTATCTCTTCTCTCTCCTTCTCTCTCCTCTCTCCTCCTCTCTCGACACTCTCTCTCCCTCGTGACCGAACCCCCCTTTTCTTCTTCTCTTTCGTGCGAACCAGAAGTTGAAGAAGAACGGGAGCAGCAGCCACCGGCGTTGAAGACCAAAGCAGCTCGCCGTCGCCGCTGCACCAAAGCCAGACCACTTGCCCGCACGCCGCGCGTTCCGCCGGCCGTCCCTCGCGCCCAAGCGTGCCTCCCTCGTGCGATCCAGCTCTGCTCAGCCCTATTCGCCTTTGTCCACCCCGTCCGGCCACCTCCGGCTGCCATTCGACCCCGCCGGACCTCCCCGACTTCCCCCTCACCCCCGCCGGCCTTCCCTTGCCGTTTGGCGGCCGGAGCAACCCTGGCCAGCCCCGACCAGCAACCCACGAAATGGGTTTCCAGCGGCTTTAGGCCCGCTTGAGTTGTTTCCGGGCCACGAACCCGAGCCGTGCTTTGGGAAGAATCGTTCCTCGCGTTGCCCCCATCGGATTGATCCGAATTGTGCGGGATTTGGTGAGTAATCTCACTAATCCAGGATAAGTTGGCTAATTATGCTTAAGGTTGGTTTAGTTTTAATTAATTATGTTTAGGTTGTTAGATTAGAATAAATTAGCAATTATTAGTCAATTGTGATGCGATTTAGATAAATTGATTGCGCAATTAGCAAGTAGACGTGGTCTACTAATTATTGGAAGTGCCTCGGGATTTTTCCCAACCCTTAGTGGGCTCCAATTAGGCTTTTCAGGCCTAAGTGGAATTTTTAGTATTTAAATATTAATTTTCGGAATTAAATTAAATAATTATTTATTTTCCGAAAATTCAACTGAGATGGTCCGGAACCGGAAAATTATGCTGATGACCGTCGTGAAGTCCGTTTATTTAATCGGGCTTTATTTTGAGCTAAATTAAATTTTTAATATTAATTATTTAATTTTCGAAATTAATAAATTAATTAATTATTTTTCAGAAATTAAGATTTTGATGGCCGACGACCAAAATCTTGTGCTGATCGCCGTGGCATAGTCCATTTATTTATTTGAGCTCCACGTTGCATGGAATTAAATAAATTGTGATATTTTGGGGATTTACCCTAAATTGATTGGAATTGATTGAGATTGAACTATTGATTGGTAAATGGCCAAGTATGTTTATTCAGCATTTGCAATGCTTTGTTGAGTTGTAAAGTGAGTAGAATTGTGAGAGTGATTTGAATATACTCTTGGCTAAGATCCATCAGGTATGTTAATATCGTGTGAAAATTGAGTGAGTTGATGAGTATGTGGGGATTCATCCCAAGATTGATCAATGTTGGTATTCAATTAGAATTTGACTATGTGAGGTTGTGAGTTGAACCTCGGAAGCCACCGAAGTATGGCTATGCCAGTTGGGCCGAGATTTGCCACCGAATTTGGAGTCGGTCGCGCCTGATAAGGCCGTAATCTGCCACCTATTAAAGGTGGCGCCCGTTGGGCCGTAAATTGCCACCTATTAAAGGTCACGCCTGTTAAGGCCGTAATTTGCCACCCGATAAGGGTCGCGCCTGATAAGGCTGTAATTTGCCACCATTAAAGGTCGCGCCCATTGGGCTGTAATTTGCTACCTAAAGATAGGTCGTGTCCTTCAAGACTGTAATTTGTTGCCAAGAAATTTGGTAGTCTATGCTTGTGAAGTCGTGAGTACGATTTGAACCTGAATAAGGGAAATGAATGGGGAATGCTCGAATTGACATGAAATCGACTAGGTCGATTGATCGAGATATTGATCTGTGATGTAATTGCTTGGGTGCCTATTGAACTGTGCTAATATGCAAGTGGAGTCTGAGGCCAAGGTAAATCATTTGCCCTGTGCGTGTTTAGGTAGCCTATAGTATAATAGTTTACTAATCGGGCTTAGTGGGGTAGAACTCGCTGAGACGTAGTCTCATCCCGGTTTGGGGAAAAACATTTTAAGACCCCGCTAAGGAGCTAAGGAGGAGTTTGAGAAGGAGAACTCGGAGGTAAAACTTAAGGAGAAAGATTTTTGGGAGAAGAAGATAATCCCGAGAAGGGCCTTGAGTATGGCCCAGATGGCTGAGAGTTTATCTTATTTTGAGATCTCCTTTTTGATGTGATTAAAGTTTAGAGTAAAAAGTTGTAGAGTGCTCTGGTTTGTGTTTTGTATAAAAGTTTGGTTATAAATTTCAATATGAAAAATATGGCCCTGCTTTTCTATCTCATCGTTTTATTGTCTGGGGATTTTAACTGCTTCCGCATGTGCTTAATAAATGAAAGGGTCGGCGATACATTGTCCTGGGATATCGCATTATAAAATCGACCGAGCGAGAAGGATGTGTGCGTGCCCGAGGATCGAGGCGTGACATGTGAGACCCCAAATCGGCATAAGCTGACAAGGGCAAGCTCTGGTGGATCCTCGGTCACCAAAAAAAAAAAAAAACAATACTACGATAATGAGCAATTAAGGCATATTTTATTCCTTCAAATTGAAAAAAAAAATTGCATACCAAATGCACTATGTAATTTCTGATCATTTCTCATTAGAATCACACGATCATTAAAAACCCAAAAAAATATCAATACCAAAAATAATATTAATAATACTAGAAACGGAACAAAATGGCAAGTATATTAATTATAACAATAATAAGGGATAAGAATTAGCAAGGGTATTGGCATTGACACAGCCACGGACCAGCACTATTATCGTAATACCCTCGGCCTTAGTTGAACTTGGTGGCATATCGATCGTTGCAACACTGGTCCGTACAGGCGATGCTGCACAAACCCCTACCACCATTGCACAATTTTGGCAGTGGTGGCGGTGCGTGACAATCGTAGTAACAAGTGCAAAGTCAAGGCTTGATGGTGTAGTCGCATGATCCTTGCGAGCCTTGGCCGTGATTTGCATAGCATCTTTGCTCGCACTCGTTGCCCTTCCCACATAGCCCTATCCCTTCACTGCAATATGCCTCCACCTTAGGCATCTCTATCATCCCGCCTTTCTTTGAAAAGAAAGAAAAGAGAAAAAAGGAAAATGCGGTATCACTGTTAGAACTAGCAATGATCAAGTCCAAGGTGGGTAAGGTCTAGACCTAGACCCTGTATCTGACCCCTATAATAACCAGTTCCCCTTTTTTGGACCATATATCTGACATTGTTTGTATTTGACCCTATACCTAACCCATTATGTTTTTTCGGTTTGGTTTCAGGGTCAACCCTATTTCTACTAGAACCTATTTTGCAATCTCTCAATAACTCATACGACTTCGAATTTTATATTAATACGAAAGAAAATAACGTAATCCTCCTAATTTGTATCGAAACATGAAATACTTGTAATAGATAAATACATGAAATTTTTGACTAAATGAAAAATTAAGGATCCACATGGTTAATTGTAATAAATAAATCATAAGGCAAATGATTAGCAATAAACATGGGTCTAATATTAGTCTTATTCCCACAACTACTATATAAAGTTACTAATTTATGCAAGCATAACTCCTCATAGAAAAGAGAAATTAGGCGAGCCAATCCACGCAATACATAAGAATTTGATGGTGACGAACACCATCCATGTGACATTCTGAATTTTCAGTCCTATTTTCAATTGAATAAATCGGGCTTTTTATTGACATGCCTATAAGGCTGTTCTCAAAGTTGATCATTCTTGAGATAACTAGATTATCTGGGGAAGTCATTAAGGAATTTTAATGCAATAGACTTGAGAATTCAACCAGGGATTGCTTACTTGACCGTGCTCATCTACAGAGATCATTACGACACATATATAAATCAATTAGAGATCAGAGATAGGTCGGTTCGACTGTGATGAGTGGCTCATCGTGGGTGGCACCACTAAATTGGAAAATTGTTGTCGGCCAGCACTAATCGTGGGTGGCACCACTATACAATTGAGAGTTGTTAATGTGTTGAGTGGGTTCATTGTAGCTCGAAGAAAATCAACCATGGATCTTCTTTTGCACCAAAATTTTTTGAAAATTATCCGATAGTCTAGGTCACACTAAAAACATGCTGATTGGAAATTAACCACTTTCAGAAATTGAAGATTCTATCACGTCACAATAAATTCTAGAATGGTCGACTCAGTCTCAAAAGATTTTTCTGCAACCTGAGACTTTTTGGGAAAAAAAATCATCGCAAGACCATTTTTGTTAAGAAAAAAAAGGCCAAGGATCGTTTTGATTGCAAAATTGGGATGCAAGATGGATCTATTGGCTAGGGAAAATATTAATTGAACCAAGAATTTGATAACGAAATGTATTGATACCGAATTGAGTCAATTCGAGGACCGTTAAGTGGCCAATTGAAGTAGAAGTCAAGGAAATTTGTAGCTCCCCCATGGCCTAGCATTTTGGACCATCTCAAGTGTCCATGGAGAGGCCTTGGTGGCTCATTAAGAGCCAAGTATGATATGCTTGGCCAAGGAGGAGTATTGGAGAATAAGTGTGGAAAAAATGGCCATGGTGGCCCCTAAACCTTATCCCTTCCCTTTCTTCCTCCACAAGTTGCCGTCCACCCCACTTCTCTCTCTCCTTCTTGCCTTGCTCGGCACACCAATAGCTAGGAGAGAAGCCAGCGAAAGCCAGTAGCCGGCCAAGAAACGTCGCACACTCGCCGAACTATTTTTCCCCTCTGTTTTCACTTATGCCGGTTTCTACTCAAGCCAACCTTCGGCCAAATATTCAAATAAAAAGTAGAATTTCCAGATGAATCAACGAATGAGCCACCCATCTCCGTGACGAGGACATCCAAACTGTCCTAATGAGCCCGACCTCGCCCTGAACGGAGCTACCGGCTATCCTGTACGACCACCACAAGCCACTGGTTGCCTGCCCACTTGTATTGTTTCGCGTTTTTCACGAGTTTCTCTTAATTCCAACCCTTCCTTTACCCATTCCAACCACTAGCACATCCCCCATTGACCCTGGGAGCCATCGGTTGCTAACCAATCACTCGCCAGAACTCCGATCAACCCGTTTCTTCATCATTTGGCCTCCAGTTGCCTTGCCAAGCCTTCCAACGGTCTTGCTTTGCCTAACCAAGCTTGTTTCCTCTCTGCTTTAGCAAGAAAAAAAATAGAAGTTTGGTGGGTTTCACAACGGCTGTTAGGCCTGTTTTGATGTGCTTTCAGGCCTCAAAGACTAGGTTTGCTTTGGAGAAAAATGTCACTCGCGACGTTCCTGTCATTTTGATTCAACCCACGCGTTAATCAAGTGAGTTTTGCTCACTAATCCCGTATTAGTATGCTAATGATGCTTAGGGATTGTAGATTTAATTAAGTGCAATTAGGTTGATTGATTAGAGTGGAGTAATTAAATTAGCGATTTATTGATGCATGTTAGGCAAATGGTTAGCGTAGTTAGCAAGGAAATAGGTTCTAGTATTTATTGAATTAATCTTGGTAATTTTCCGAGCTCGTCTCAACTTCCAATTAGGCTTTAACAAGCCTAAGTTGGATTTATTGCATTTATTTAATAATTTTTGTAATTATTTAATTAATTAATTATTTTTAGAAAATTAGGTGGGATAACGACGACTGAAATTTTAGGGGGTAGAACTTTCCGAGACGTTGTCTCACTGGTTATTATATAACCATTTTAGGTCCTTAGATGACGTTGGTGAAGGATCAGAGGCCCAAAAAGTAGAAACTGAAGCCTGAAGAAATGACAGTCCTGTCTAACTAGCTAGTCATAGGACAAGCCTCTTTTGATGGAAGTTCATTCCTTTCTGCAAACTTCATAGGAACTTGTGGTTTAGAACCTAACTTAACAAATTGACTTCTATATATTTGCACTATGATTTGTAATGTATATAAGTGTGATTGTTTTTAGAGTTGAAATTTGAAATACTACTTTCCTATCCCATCACTTTATTGTCTGAGGATTTTATATGCTTCTACATGCATATTAAAATGAAAAGGTTGGTGATGCATCCTAGTATGTTGCTATATAATCGACCAAGGTGAGGGATGGGCGCATGCTTGAGGATTGGGGTGTGACATCCCCGTTTAAGTGGTATCAGAGCAATGGTTACGGATTAAAGTGATAAGGTGCGATGGACCATGGGATAGTGGTTGGAAAGACATCTAAATTCATGTTGGTGCATGTCGAAGGTAGTTGTGTGATAATATTGCTTGTTGTATGTCACTTATCTTCTAACCCAATGTGCATTTGGAAGACAAGTTTTAGTAGAAAAGACTGAATCATGAACAAGCCAGAGTAGAGGACTCCAAGTAAGAGAATCGTTAAGCCTACGGCTCAGCTTAAGTCGTCGACTAGGGTCGGTACCCGAGGAAGCCGCGATAAAGCGCCAACATATACTAGTGCTAGTGGCGAAGCACCACCTCATGTTGGTGCTGGGATAGCAGCCCCAGGTGATTAGGGAACCATAAAGGATTGATTAGGCCTTAGATGCCATGAGAGAGTTGATGGGGCAATAGGCCCGGGATCAAGTTGTCGCATTTCCTGCCGTTGTTGCAGCTGTCGCTCAAGCCGACGCTACTACTACTGTTGTTGCAATTGCTGAGGTCACAGCCGTTGCCACACCTACTGCTATGCTTGCTGATGTTCCCATTGAGCACAAACTAGTGGAGCAGTTTTAAAGACTAAGTCTACCAAGATTTTCGGGTACGAGAGACCCTGTGTGGCATCCCAAAATTCAAGGCATCCTCTAGAGGAATTAAAGCCTATAATTAGGTAATGAAATCACCTATGGTTTATGTTTTAGCCATTAGTTTTCTCTTAAGGCTATGTGTTATGTGCTTGTGATCATGAGTTTTTAAATTAGTATTATAGGATAAATTTATGAGGATGATTTATTCTTAGCCATGTGAAATTAAAATTTGAAATCTATAAAAGAACAAATTAAAGATGGATAATTGAGAAGTAGAATTGTAGATTTTAATTAGCTTGGGCCTTAGGCCCAAGAGTGGATCTTTAATGGGCCAAGTTGGCCGGCCCATTGAAGCCCACAAGTGGGCTGCCGTCGACCAAGAAAGGGGGAGGAGTGCTGGCCCATTGCTGGCCCAAATGTCTCCAAGCCCAAAGCCCATTGCATGTGTTAGGACAAGTGGCAAGGAGGTCTTCATGTATTGGCCATTGGAAGAGGCAATCTAACGATTGCAAATGATGAGGAATTGGGGGAATAAAAGGGAGAGGAGAGAGAGAGGCGGCCGGTGGAGTTATTTGGCCAAGTGAGAGATAGAGAGAGAACCATGCGAGAGAGAGTGAGGCCGAGAGAGGAGAAGCCGAGAGGAAAGAGCTCGCCGTCCGTCCGCCCGTCGCCGCCCGTGTGCCGCTCGTTCACCGCCGTGTGCTCGTTGCTAGCTCGGTCTAGAGGCAAGTTGGGAATCCGCTTTCTACTCTTGCACGAATGTCTTGCATGTGTGGTCAGAATCTAGGATATTTGGAGGCACAGGAGTGAAGCTAATGTGGTTTGTTCTTGAGTTTGCATGCTGTTTTCGCATGAACCGCCTGTGCCAGAACTTTGTGAGAGCTTGCATTCATGTTTTGAGTTCGATTTTGACTTTAATCTCTTCATTAAAGTTGTAGCCAACATCTTAAAATATAACATAATAAAATTTGGTACAAAATGATGGAGATTTGAGGGGTCAAACACTCATCCTACGGAGACACCAGATCTGGAACGATTTCACTGACCTTTCGGTGCATTTGTGGTTGCATGTTGGTTTTTACTAAGAATATATTTTCGACTTCTGCATCAAACTTGTATAGAACATCTTGAAGTTTAACATACTCAAATTTGAAGCAAAATGAACAATTTTAGCCTAGTGAATCAACTTACTCTTGAAAACCGTAGATCTGGAGACGCGGTACAGGTTACCCTAGACTTCATGGACCTGTATGATGACTATACTCTGGAAGTTTGACATGGATCTCTTCATGAAAGTTGTAGGGGACCTTTTGAAGTAAAACATATCCAAATTTCAGAGGAGAAAAAGAATAATAGGTAGGTAAAAGTTCAGTATTTGGGAGAAGCATGCACTGGACGTTTTGGTGTTAGATCCAGAAGCTTCGTGTGACTGTAGAGAATAATCTAAAAATAATTTGACTTAGAAGTATTCATACAAAATCTAATTTAGTATCTTGGCTATAACCTGGTAAAATTTCATAATTTTCGGAGGTCTTTTGGATATTTTAATCAAATTATTTCGGAAACTGTGCATTCTGTTTTTATCCGAAATTACATGCTGTATTTGTAGGAATTATAATTTTGTGTGGAATTCGATTGGCCTTGTGTTTTTCATGAAATTAATACCCTATTGTCTTATCTATCACTAGCATTAATTTCATGATTTTCGGGAATCATATGGATATTTAATTTAAATATTTTCAAAAATGATACAAGCTGGAATTTAAATAAATTTCAAAAATGCATGATAAATGGACTATTCCAAGTTGTAGGAATTCCATAAATGCTATTTTTATGAATGATTGCATCTTGCTACATGTATGATGATGACTGATGATGCATGTATAAATTAAAGGATGAAAGTGATTTTGTTTGCCATTACATTTTGTGCCATGTTAAGTTGAGACCTAAATTGGTAAACATCATCAATGATAAATGAGGAATTTGTTTGTGGTGGATGATAATGCCCCGAGTATCAGGATGCTCGGGATGGGGGGGAGGGGGCGAATGCCCGAGAATGTATAGAGAAACATGGCCAGATGGCCCTGGGAGTATCGGGATGACTGGAATGGTTGGGTGCCGGAAGCCTCGGAGGTCTTTGCCCGAGGGGATGCCTCGTGATGCTAGTTGGGATGCGAGATGCCCGGAATGTGGGGGTGCCGGATGCCCGGTAGCCTTAAGTGTCTGAATGCCGGAGGTTTTTCTCGCGATGCCAGGATGGGGTGCGAGTGTAAAGTATGGGATGAAATTGATGATCCCGAGAAAGAGTGATGTGGTGATCGAATTGAAAGTAAAAAGTGGAAATTGGATCATGCATACATGACATGATATGATGATGATCACCTATGGCATGACGACATGTATATAAGATATGATAATGATATGCATATATGACATGATATGATGATGATCACCTATGGCATGATGATATGCATATATGTATATGATGTGATGATGATCACCTATGGCATGATGATACATGTGTGTGACATAATGATGATCACCTATGGCGTGATGACATGCATATATGACATGATATGATGACGATCACATGTGACATGATGACATGTATGTGTTATGATTGTGATGAAGATGTAGGATGGTATATGCATGGCTTCGAGGTAAGTATGCTTGGATGCATGAGTGACATGTATGATGTTGTGATTGTATTGCATGATGCATTGAGTGGTTATTGGATTCTTTTACCTGCTGAGTGGTTGTACTCACCCCTTTGGGGACCAACATTTCAGATTAACAGGATGCCGCTCCCTGCTGTCACGTGGGGTGTATTTTACGGCCTACCTTCAGATGTAGAGGTCGAGTGCGAGGAGTTTGATTGTCCTTCTGTTCCTGGTCTTACGTATATTCGAGTGCGCTGTTTAGTTATGTACGATGTGGGCCTGGCTAAGGGCCCTGTTGTCCAGGAGTTCATATCCGTCCATGTTTAACGCAATGGAGCGATGCATGGGATGCTGCCGCCGCCACCACCTGATGCACCGGGATGGGTGTGAGGGCCCGTGCGTGTCAAGTAGGAGCTGAAACTTTTTGGGATGGTTAGCCGACACTAGTGATGAGGGATCTTGCACGTTAGTCGTAGTGGGTCGAGTGTTTCTTTGTGAGTTATGGCCAAGTGTGACTTCATGTCCTGGCCTTTCTTTTGATGTACCAATCCAAGGAAACCCATCTTGAAAATATGTAAATAAAGTGTCGTGGCTTTGCCTTTCCTCATGATGATTAGTGTTGTGCAATTGTATCATGGTCGTTGGTGGGAGAGATGGCGATGTTATATTTTGCTCCCGCTAATGAGTCGCGCTGGGACTGCTTTAAAAAAAAAAGTCTATGAACTTCGATGCTTCTTCTAAAAGATGTAGTTAGTGTTCCATTAGGTGTAACGTCAGGTGCCTGTGGCGACCCTAGGTGGTTCGGGGTGTCATAGCGCCCCTATTTGGTATCAGAGCTAGTGATTATAGGTGGAGTGATAAGGAGCCTCATTTGGAAATTGAGGAACATGATGACAATGCACGCCATAGGATATAAAATGAAATAATTGAATAACGGGTGATGAGTATTCACTCGTAGACCCCTAGTAGTTTATTTTGAGTTGTCTTTAGGTACTAGTAACATGTATATGTTACTTATGTAATAGTAGTAGTTGCTTTGAATAGAGGCAGTGAGTCTCAGATTATTCCTGAGGCAATGCTTGGAAATTGCAGGAAAGTCATGGTGCGAGCTAGAAGTGTTCATCCATCGAGGGCTGAAGCCTCTGCTACAAGGGTTGAACCCCGAATGGAAGACATCCTGTAAGCATTGGCTAATATTGGAAATATGATGGAAAGGCAAGCACAGCAGCAACCTGGAGCAGAACGCCGTACTAAAGGACTGGTGGAGCAATTTCTGAAGTTGAAGCCACCTAAGTTCAATGGAATGAGAAGTCCTGAGGAGGTGGAACAATGGATTGATGGGAGGGAACGAATTTTTCAGCTATTGGACTATAATAATGTTGAGAAAATAACTTTGGCAGAGTACCAGCTGGAGGGAAATGCAAAGTTTTGGTGGAGAGCTTTGAAGGACATAATCTTTCTAACAGGTATTGATGTTAACTGGGAGGAGTTTGTGAGGGCTTTCAAGATAAAGCATTTTTCTGACTGTGCTAAGGATAGGAAGATAATAGAATTTGTTCAATTAGAACAAAAGGAGCTAACAAAGAGACCGGTATGAGGCTAGATTTTTGAACTGTCTAGATATGCTCCTAGGCGATTGAGAATCGGGAAGAAAAGGCTAAGAGATTTCGAAAGGGTTGAGAACTGACATTAGAAAGCAACTAATGCCTTTGAACATAAGAGATTATAATGAGATTTATGAAAGGGCACAGCTAGTGGAGCAGGAACTGTCAAGAGAGCGGTCAGAGTTTTAGAAACCGTTGAATTTTAATGATGTGAGAAGGGGTAAGAGACCCTATTCTGGTCAAGGTCAAACTTGGAATATGAAGAGAAAGAGTAATTTTGGAAATTTTGGGGGAGCAAGAAGTGGTCTGAATATAAGGAAAGCGCCCTATCAGCCTGGTGTTTGTCAAAAGTGTAATGGGCGACATGGCTCAAGACCTTGTAATGGACGACTGAAATGTTTTGGTTGTGGACAAGTGGGCCATCTTAGGAGAAGTTGCCCACAAGAAAGGTCGCAAGTGAGTGTTGGCTCGATGCAACAGGGATATCAGAGTGCTGTTAGATCGAACTTACAAGGGAATCTTCAGAGGCCACCAGCACAAGGAAGGGTGTATGTGGTCACCCAAGAGGAAACGGAAGCTTCCAAAAATGTTATCTTAGGTACGATCCTTATCAATGGTGAAAAGGCATATGCATTGTTTGATACGGGTGCAACGCATTCATTTGTGTCTGAAAGATATAGACGTTTGAATAGAATAGAAGTTATGCCTCTTGAGACGCCTCTTTGTGTTTCCATGTGGCATCCCAAAATTCTTAACGACCTCTAGCTATATTAAATTCTATGAATATGTGATAGAAGTACCATCAAGTTATGGCCATTTAATCCATAATTTGTAATAAGATTTATGGCCAAGCTTTTAATGGATAATTATTTGGTACAAAAGAAAATCCTAACATTGGCCATGTGTTTTATAAATTGGGATTTATGGATTTGTGACTATAAGTTTAATGGCCTTATTATTTATGCAATTAGGTATTTATTTAAATGATGATTAAGATATATTATAAAAATAAAATAAAATAAACTTGGGCCATTTAAGTTTGGGCCTTAGGCCCAAGTGAGATGGGCCTAAAGTGGGCCATAAGCCCGGCCCATTATCGCATGGAGGGGTAGCCGCATGGCTTCCAAGTGTCTTCAACCAAGGAGACACTTGTCTCCTTCTTAGGGACAAGTGTCCCCATGCAAGAGAAGATTGCATGCATATATAAAGATACAACCAAAGAGAGAGAGAAAGGGAGAGAGAGAGAGAGGGCATTCGGCCAAGCCAAGTGAGAGAGAGAGTTGTGAGAGAGAAGAGGAAGCCGAGAGAGGAGGAGCTCGCCCGTCGCCGCCCGCATGCCGTTCGTCCGTTGCCGCCCGCACGCCGTTCGTCCGCCGCCGCCCGCACGCCGTTCGTCCGTCGCCAGTGTGCCGTTGTTCGTGTGGTCTAGAGGCAAGTTGGGGGTCCTTTGCTGCTCTTGCATGTGTGTTTGTTGCATGTATGGTTGATATAGTTTCGAGTTTGGGTGATTTGGTGAGGAAAACCGAAGTATCGATGGATTGTTCTTGGGTGGTATGGCTGTTTTCGCTTGAATAGTTTGAGTCAGAATGTTGTGTGAGCTTGCATGCATATTTAGAGTCCGATTTTGGATTCAAATTCTTCAAGAAAGTTGTAGCTGACATCTTAAAATACAACATACTAAAATTTGGTGGAAAATAATGGAGATTTGAGGGGTCAAACTCTCATCTTACGGAGATGTCAGATCTGGAACGTTTTCGCATGAACCACCTGAGTCAGAATGTTGTGTGAGCTTGCATGCATGTTTGGAGTCCGATTTTGGCTTCTATTTCCTGATTAAAGTTGTATCTAACATCTTGAACTACAACATAATAAAATTTGGTGGAAAATGATGGAGTTCTAAGGGGTTAAACTCTCATTCTACGGAGACCTCAGATCTGGAACGATTTCACTGACATCTTGATGAATTTGTGGTTGCATGTTGATTTTTGCTAAGAATATCTCTTCGATATCTTCATAAAAGCTTTAGGGGACATCTTAAACTACAACATACTCAAATTTGAAGTGAAATGAACAAGTATAGCCTAGTAAATCGACTAGATCTTGAAGACGGTGATTCTGGAGATGTATTATAGGACACCCGAGACTTCATGGGCCTAAATGACAACTATACTCTGGATATTTGACTTGGATCTCTTCACAAAACTTGTATAAAACATCTTTATGTATAACATATCCAAATTTCAGACGAAATGAATAAGAATAGGTAGGTGAAATCTCAGTATTTCGGAGAAGCATACACTGGACGATGCGGTAATGGATCTAGAAGCTTCGTGTGACTGTAGAAAATAATATAGAAAGAATCTGACTTGAAAGTCTTCATGAAAGATGTGTGAAAATGTCTTGGCTATAACTCGGTAAAATTTCGTAATTTTTGGAGGCCGTATGGATATTTTAATCGAATTTCTTCGGAAACCGTGCATTCTGGTTTCATCCGAAAATTATGAGGTTTTGTGAAAATTGGGAAATTGTGTGAAATGCTATTTGGCCATGTATTTTGTATGAAGTTATCATCCTATTGGCTTGTTTAATATTGGTTGTAATTTTTATAATTTTGGGAATTTGTTGATATTAAATTTAATATTTATGGAAATGACAAAAGTTGGAATTTAAATAAATGAAAAAGGGCATGAAAAATGGATTATTTTATTGGCCATAAATTCCATTAATTTTATTTCATAAATAATTATACCATGTTGCATGTATGATGAGGTCTTGATGTATGCATGACATTGAATTGAGATGCATGTGTGAATTCTATGCCAAGTATGACTTGTTTGATGTCACGTCATATGCCATGCTAAATTAGGACCGAAATTGGTGAACATGGATAATGGTAAAATGAGGAGATGGTTGTGGTGGATGATGATGCCCAGTGGCCTAGTGGTGTAATTCCGGAGATTCCCCAAGAGTGTCGGGATGCCCGGTGGTATACAATACGTAATTCCAGGGGAGGCTTATTGGTATGTCGGTACATAATTCCGGAAGCCTTGTCGAAGGTCTCTGCCCGAAAGGAATGCCTCGCGATGCCAGTAGGGGTGCGGGATGCCCGGCCAAGGAGTGTAAATGCCGGAAGCCCTGTTGGAGGTTTCTGCCCGAAGGAAATGCCTCGTGATGCCAGTTGGGATGCGAGATGCTCGGAATGTGGGGCCGGATGCCCGGTGGCCTGGGATGGCTGAATGCCTAAGCCTCGGAGGTCTTTGCCCGAGGGATGATGAAATTGATGATTTGAGGAATGGGTGATGTGGTGATCAAAATTGAAAGCTAAAAGTGGAAATTGAACCCATGGCATGATATGCATGATGATATGCATGATGATGATGATGATGATGATATGTGATATGGAATAATGATGATCACCCATGGCATGATATGCATGATGATATGCATGATGATGATGATGATGATATGTGATATGGAATAATGATGATCACCCATGGCATGATATGCATGATGATATGCATGATGATGAAGATGATGATGATGATGATATATGATATGGCATAATGATATGCATGACGATATGATGATGATGATATATGATATGGCATGATGACATGTGTAATGTGATGATGCCATGATGATGATGACATGTGTGATGTAATGATGTCATGATGATGATGACATGTATATGATTATGAGATTGATGCATTATAGTATGCGCATGGCTTCAAGGTAAGTAATGCCTACAATGCATGTATGACTTGTATGATGCATTGAGTGGTTATTGGATTCCTTTACCTGCTGAGTGGTTGTACTCACCCCTTTTGGGGAATAACATTTCAGATTAGTAGATGGTTTAAGCAGTTGGATATGACCGCAAGGAGAAGGATAGCAAAGGAGGGAACCTTTGGACGCCGACACTAGTTGATGGACCTTAAGCATACGATTGTGGAGGAGATGTCGGTCATCTTTTGAAGTGTAGCCGAGTATAGAAAACTACGGTATTTTGATGTACCGACTAAAGATGTCCATCTGCTCTCTGTAAATAAACGTGTTCGGTTTTAACTTATATAAGATGTTTAGTAGGCGTGCATTGTTTTCTGAATATAGGGAAGGGAGTTTGTTAGATGTGCTTCCGTATTTAAATTGCGCAAGGGACCGATCTAAAAGATGTAAACCCCCGGGTTGTATGGACCCGCTGCAATTGAAATGGTATCAGAGTGATATGTTAATAAGGAAAGTGAATGGTAAGCGAACTGTGGCGACCCTAATCGGATTCGGGGGCCATCGAGGGGTGCCACATTCCACGCCTTTAAAGGATATGGTATTGTCTACGCTACTGTGTAGGAATTGTAAGATATCAATAGAAGGAAATGATATGGAAATAGACTTAGTTGTAATGGCCATGTATGATTTTGATATTATCATAGGAATGGACTGGCTTCGTAAGTATCGGGCTAGAATGGATTGTTACAGGAGAATGATCCAATTTGTTTTACCTAATCAGTCTAGTTGTGAATTTTTAGGAGGTCAGACCCATCTACCTGTAGTACTGATTTCGGCAATAGAAGCCTATGCGTTACTTGACAAAGGATGTCAAGGATACCTGGCCATAGTTAAAGATTATGCAAATAAGGAACCTAAACTTGAGGAAGTTCGAGTCGTTAATGAATTTCAAGATGTATTCCCTGAGGAATTGCTTGGATTACCACCAGAGTGGGAAGTTGAATTTGAAATTGAATTAATGCCTGGAATAGGACCTATATCAAAAGCCCTATATAGGATGGCCTTAGTCGAATTGAAGGAATTGAAAGTGCAATTACAAGAGTTGCTTGACAAAGGATTCATTAGACCAAGTGCTTCACCTTGGGGTGCACCGGTCTTGTTTGTGAAAAGGAAAGATGGATCGATGCGCTTGTGCATTGATTATAGGCAGCTGAACCAGGTGACCCTTAAAAATAAGTATCCTTTGCCTAGAATTGATGACCTGTTTGACCAACTCTAGGGAAGTTTGATCTTCTCTAAGATTGACTTGAGGTCGGGATACCATCAGTTAATAATTAAGAAAGAGGACATTCCTAAGAATGCATTTAGGACTCGTTATGGACTCTACGAGTTCCTTGTTATGCCATTTGGATTGACTAACGCGCCGGCTGCATTTATAGATTTAATAAATAGGATATTTAAGCACTATTTAGACCAGTTTGTGATTGTATTTATTGATGATATTCTAGTGTATTCAAGAGGGCCTAAAGAGCATGAGCAACATTTGAGGATAGTTTTGCAGACCCTGAGAGAGCATAAGTTGTATGCCAAGTTTAGTAAGTGTGAGTTTTGGTGGACCGGATAATATTTTTAGGGCAAGTGGTATCGGGAGAAGGAATTGCGTGAGACCCGGCTAAAGTTGAGATGGTAATAAATTGGCCGAGACCGACGACACCTACTAAAATACGAAGTTTCTTAGGACTGGCTGGTTATTATAGAAGGTTTATCGAAGGATTTTCGCGACTGGCAAGTCCTTTAACTAAGTTAACCTGAAAGAATGTGAGATTTGAATGGAATGGGGAATGTGAAAGGAGTTTCCAGGAGCTTAAAAGGAAATTGATCTCAACTCCAATCCTGACTATACCGGCTGGACCTTATGGTTTTACAGTATATAGTGATGCATCTCACAAAGGACTGTGATGTGTTTTGATGCAACATGGCAATGTCATAGCCTATGCATCTAGACAATTGAAACCCCACGAACTGAATTATCCAACGCATGATTTAGAACTAGCAGCTATAGTGTTTGCCTTAAAGATATGGAGAAACTATCTGTATAGAGAGAAGTTTGAGATTTATACGGATCATAAGAGCTTGAAATATCTGTTCTCACAAAAGGAGTTGAACATGAGACAAAGGAGGTGGATGGAATTGTTAAAAGATTATGACTGTGAGATAAGATACCATCCAGGGAAAGCAAATAGAGTAGCAGATGCTCTTAGTCGTAAGTCGGCTATGGAAATGGCTAGTTTGAGGATGGCAAAATGGGGGTTGTTAAAGTCTGTAGCGGACTCAGAATTTAAATTGGAAATGGATTGTCTTACTAGTATGCTTAGTGCATTAAGAATAGAACCCGAGATTATTCAGAAAGTTAAAATCTTGCAAGAATCCGACCCAGAGATTTTGAAAATGAAAGATGATGTGTCTTTAGGAAAAAGACCAGAATTTCATATCTCTAAAGATGGAGTGGTAAGATGCCAAGGACGACTCTGTGTTCCCGATAACGAATAATTAAAGAAGGAAATTCTGTCGGAGACACATAAGAGTAATTATAGTATTCATCTGGGTAGTACAAAGATGTATAGGAATTTGCGTCAGCAGTTTTGGTGGAAGGGTATGAAGGCAGATACAGCTAAGCACGTTTCTCAATGTTTGACGTGCCAGCAAGTAAAGGCGACGTATCGCAAACCCGCAGGGCTCTTGAGACCATTAGACATACCAGAATGGAAGTGGAAACATATAACGATGGACTTTGTGCAATGATTGCCAAGGACATCAAATGGCCATGATTCTATCTGGGTAATAGTGGATTGTTTGACTAAATCGGCTCATTTCCTAGCGGTTCGCATGGACTACCCAATGGATAAGTATGCGGTTACATATGTAAGTCAAGTAGTACGCCTACATGGTGTTCTAGTGACTATTACCTCAGATCGGGATTCGACATTTACTTCGAACTTTTGGCGAAGTCTTCAAATTGCATTAGGGACTAAGCTTCAGTTTAGTACTGCTTTTCATCCTCAAACAGATGGACAATCAGAAAGAGTAATCCAGACATTGAGGATATGTTGAGGGCTTGTGTAATTGATTTCAAAGGAAATTAGGATGAAAGATTGCATTTGGTAGAGTTTGCCTATAATAATAGTTTCCAGAAAAGTATAGGCATGGCTCCTTATGAAGCATTATATGGAAGGAGATGTAGGACTCTGTCTCGTTGGAATAAAGTAGGTGAAAGGAAATTGACAGACTCCGAATTGGTACAAGTTACCACGAAGCTGTTGAAATTATCGGAAAAGGCTTAAAACAGCTCAAAGTAGGCGGGAAGGACTACGCGAGATAGGCACGAAGGCCTTTGGAATTTAATGTGGGAGACCATGTATTCCTTAAGGTATCTCCAATGAAAGGGATATCTCGATTTGGGATGAAGGGTAAGTTAAGCCCCAGATTTGTAGGATCTTTTGAAATACTCGAAAAGATAGGGGATGTAGCTTATCGCTTAGCGCTACCTCCTAAGATGGGAAATTTGCATGATGTGTTTCATGTATCGATGTTGAGGAAGTACCAGCTGGGTCCTGGTCACATACTCGATCATGAAGCCATCAAAGTGGATGAGAAAGTAAGGTACATCGAGGAGCCTATACAGATATTGGATCGAAAGGAACAAATTCTTAGGACTAAAAAGATCCATCTAGTTAAGGTATTATCGCGACATCATGATATGGAGGAAGCCACATGGGAAAGTGAAGATCAGAAGAAGGAAAAGTACCCCAATTTGTTTCAAGAAGGCACGAGTGGTGTCTAATTTCGAGGACGAAATTCTTTAAGGAGGGGAGAATTGTGGCATCCCAAAATTCAAGGCATCCTCTAGAGGAATTAAAGCCTATAATTAGGTAATGAAATTACCTATGGTTTATGTTTTAGCCATTAGTTTTCTCTTAAGGCTATGTGTTATGTGCTTGTGATCATGAGTTTTTAAATTAGTATTATAGGATAAATTTATGAGGATGATTTATTCTTAGCCATGTGAAATTAAAATTTGAAATCTATAAAAGAACAAATTAAAGATGAATAATTGAGAAGTGGAATTGTGGATTTTAATTAGGTTGGGCCTTAGGCCCAAGAGTGGATCTTTAATGGGCCAAGTTGGCCGGTCCATTGAAGCCCACAAGTGGGCTGCCGTCAACCAAGAAAGGGGGAGGAGTGGCCGGCCCATTGCTGGCCCAAATGTCTCCAAGCCCAAGCCCAAGCCCAAAGCCCATTGCATGTGTTAGGACAAGTGGCAAGGAGGTCTTCATGTATTGGCCATTGGAAGAGGCAATCTAATGATTGCAAATGATGAGGAATTGGGGGAATAAAAGGGAGAGGAGAGAGAGAGAGGTGGCCGGTGGAGTTGTTCGGCCAAGTGAGAGAGAGAGAGAGAACCGTGCGAGAGAGAGGAGAAGCCGAGAGGAAGGAGCTCGCCATCCGTCCGCCCATCGCCGCCCGTGTGCCACTCGTTCACCGCCGTGTGCTCGTTGCTAGCTCGGTCTAGAGGCAAGTTGGGAATCCACTTTCTACTCTTGCACGAATGTCTTGCATGTGTGGTCGGAATCTAGGATATTTGGAGGCACGGAGTGAAGCTAATGTGGTTTGTTCTTGAGTTTGCATGCTGTTTTCGCATGAACCGCCTGTGCCAGAACTTTGTGAGAGCTTGCATTCATGTTTTGAGTTCGATTTTGACTTTAATCTCTTCATTAAAGTTGTAGCCAACATCTTAAAATATAGCATAATAAAATTTGGTACAAAATGATGGAGATTTGAGGGGTCAAACACTCATCCTACGGAGACACCAGATCTGGAACGATTTCACTGACCTTTCGGTGCATTTGTCGTTGCATGTTGGTTTTTACTGAGAATATCTTTTCGACTTCTTCATTAAAATTGTAGATAACATCTTGAAGTTTAACATACTCAAATTTGAAGCAAAATGAACAAGTTTAGCCTAGTGAATAAACTTACTCTTGAAAACCGTAGATCTGGAGACGCGGTACAGGTTACCCGAGACTTCATGGACCTGTATGATGACTATACTCTGAAATTTTGACTTAGATCTCTCCATGAAAGTTGTAGGGGACCTCTTGAAGTAAAAATATCCAAATTTCAGAGGAAAAAAAGAATAATAGGTAGTTGAAAACTCAGTATTTGGGAGAAGCATGCACTGGACGTTTCGGTGTTAGATCCAGAAGCTTCGTGTGACTGTAGAAAATAATATAAAAATAATTTGGCGTATAAGTAATCATGAAAAATCTACTTTAGTATCTTGGCTATAACCTGGTAAAATTTCATAATTTCAGAGGTCTTTTGGATATTTTAATTAAATTATTTCGGAAACTGTACATTCTATTTTTCTCCGAAATTACATGCTGTATTTGTGGGAATTATAATTTTGTGTGGCATTCGATTGGCCTTGTGTTTTTCTTGAAATTATTACCCTATTGTCTTGTCTATCACTAGCATTAATTTCATGATTTTTGGGAATCATATGGATATTTAATTTAAATATTTTAAAAAATGATACAAGCTGGAATTTAAATAAATTTCAAAAAGGCATGATAAATGGACTATTCCAAGTTGTATGAATTCCATAAATGCTATTTTTATGAATGATTGCATCTTGCTACATGTATGATGATGACTGATGATGCATGTATAAATTAAAGGATGAAAGTGATTTTGTTTGCCATTACATTTTGTGCCATGTTAAGTTGAGACATAAATTGGTAAACATGATCAATGATAAATGAGGAATTTGTTTGTGGCGGATGATAATGCCCTGGGAGTATCAGGATGCCCAGGATGGGGGGTGCCGGATGCCGGAGAATGTATAGAGATACATCGCCAGATGGCACTGGGAGTATCAGGATGCCCAGGAATGGTTGGGTGCTGGAAGCTTCGAAGGTCTTTGCCCGAGGGGATGCCTCGTGATGCTAGTTGGGATGCGAGATGCCCGGAATGTGGGGGTGCCGGATGCCTGGTGGCCTTAAGTGGCTGAATGCCGGAGGTTTTTCTCGTGATGCCAGGATGGGGTGCGAGTGTAAAGTATGGGATGAAATTGATAATCTCGAGAAAGAGTGATGTGGTGATCGAATTGAAAGTAAAAAGTGGAAATTGGATCATGCATACATGACATGATATGATGATGATCACCTATGGCATGATGGCGTGTATATAAGATATGATAATGATATGCATATATGACATGATATGATGATGATCACCTATGGCATGATGATATGCATATATGTATATGATGTGATGATGATCACCTATGGTATGATGACATGTATATGATGTGATGATGATCACCTATGGCATGATGATACATGTGTGTGACATAATGATGATCACCTATGGCGTGATGACATGCATATATGACATGATATGATGACGATCACATGTGACATGATGACATGTATGTGTTATGATTGTGATGAAGATGTAGGATGGTATATGCATGGCTTCGAGGTAAGTATGCTTGGATGCATGAGTGACATGTATGATGTTGTGATTGTATTGCATGATGCATTGAGTGGTTATTGGATTCATTTACTTGCTGAGTGGTTGTACTCACCCCTTCGGGGACCAACATTTCAGATTAGTAGGATGCTGCTCCCTACTGTCAGGCGGGGTGTATTTTACGGCCTACCTTCAGATGTAGAGGTTAAGTGCGAGGAGTTTGACTGTCCTTCTGTTCCTGGTCTTACGTATATTCGAGTGTGATGTTTAGTTATGTACGATGTGGGCCTGGCTAGGGGCCCTGTTGTCCAGGAGTTCATATCTGTCCATGTTCGACGCAATGGAGTGATGCGTGGGATGCTGCCACCGCCACCACCTGATGCGCCGGGATGGGTGTGAGGGCCCGTGCATGTCAAGTAGGAGCTGAAACTTTTTAGGATGGTTAGCCGACACTAGTGATGGGGGATGTTGCACGTTAGTCGTAGTGGGTCGAGTGTTTCTTTTTGGGTTATGGCCAAGTGTGACTTCATGTCCTGGCCTTTCTTTTGATGTACCGACCCAAGGAAACCCATCTTGAAAATATGTAAATAAAGTGTCATGGCTTTGCCTTTTCTCATGATGATTAGTGGTGTGCAATTGTATCATGGTCGTTGGAGGGAGAGATGGCGATGTTATATTTTGCTTCCGCTAATGAGTTGCACTAGGACCGCTTTCAATAAAAAAAAAAAGTCTATGAACTTCGATGCTTCTTCTAAAAGATGTAGTTAGTGTTCCATTAGGTGTAACGTCAGGTGCCTGTGGCGACCCTAGGTGGTTCGGGGTGTCACACCCTGAGGCCATTTAACTATGGATACAAGATCTGGAGAAAGCCTTTGCACTCCTGATGTGCACAAAGGTAGAAAAGGTAACCTTAGCAGTATATCAATTGTAGGGTAATGCCAACACCTAGTGGAGAGCTGTTAGAGAGACAGTGTTTCCTGAAGGAGTGGTCCCACAGTGGGATGCATTCCTCAAAAAGGTCAATGAACAATACTTCTCGAGGAACGCAAGACAGTAGAAGATTGAAGAATTTCTGTGACTCCATCAAGGGTCAATGACTATTGACCAATATGGGGTCAAATTTGCGAAACTATCTCAGTATGTTCTGAGATTGATTGAAGACCCTAAGGAGAAAGCTCGAAGGTTTAAGGATGGCCTTCGATGCGAGTTAAAACAGCCGTTGGTGCCATTTGATTAAATTGATTATCAAGAGGTTTATCATCGAGCACAACTGCTCGAAAGGAGCTTGACTGAGCAAGTTCCCTCGTCTGGATCAAGGTTTAATGCTCACCAAGAGGGAATTCACCAAGGAAGGAGGCCTATGCTTGGAGGTAGGTTCCAAGCCCTACCCAACAAGAAGGGTTGATTTAGCAAGTCAATGCCTAATAGGAATGAAATGTGTCGTTCTTGTGGAAGACGACACAGGTCAGCTCTGTGCCCATCTAGGTTGGGTACATGTTTTGAAAGTGGCTAGTGAGGCCACCTAGCCAGAAATTGTCCTAGAAAGCCAAGAGGACAACCGTAGTTGCTACCGCCGCCGCTGATGGGCCAAATTAGGGGATATGCGCCTTAGAATGCGCTGCAAGGAGGTTAGCTAAGACCACTAGTTCAGGGCATAGTGTACACCATCACTGGAGGACAAGACACAAGGAAAGCACCGTAAATAGAACACCACTAGAATGACAAAAGGAACATGAATGGACTGACTAGGCACCGAGTAAAAGAAGAATGTTTTTAAGGTGTTTTTATCATAGTAGCGTAGCAAGATTTTGAGTGAAGGTTGTAAAATTTCCGTTGTTGTAATAAAGTGGTAGAAAGATGAATCTCTGACTATAGTTGTACTTGACGGGTTTGCCTATGTATAACTTTGATACCATATATAAAAAAGGTTTGGCTCGAGGAGCTTTTGTTGTAGTGAATTGTTGTTACAATGCAATATAGTTTAATCCGTCAACAAAGGAAAATTGCGAATTTATCAGAAGTCAAGGAGGACCCTTGATTTCCCTAATCCCGTCACAAGAGGCAACCCGTTTGTTAAACTGGGGTTGTCAAGTTACCTGGCGACTGTCGTGGATACGACAATTGAGGAACTTAAAATTGAAGATATTTTAGTTGTGCAAGGATTTCCAGATGTATTCCCAAAGGAATTGCCAAGATTACCGCTAGAGATAGAAATTGAGTTTGTGATTAAGTTAGCACCCGGGACAGAGCCAATCTCTAAGGCTCCTTACCGAATGATGTTATCCAAGTTGAAAGAACTGGAGATACATATGCATGAATTGTTGGATAAGGGATTCAAACGTCCCAGTGCACTACCTTGGGGGACACCTGTTCTATTTGTAAAGAAGAAGAATGGTTCATTGCGTTTGTGCATCGACTATCACCAACTCAATCAGGTGGCGATCAAGAGCAAGTGTTCATTGTTGAAGATCGACGAATTATGTGACTAGTTATAAAGAATATCGATGTTTTCAAGGATCGACTTAAGGATAGACTATCGTTAATTAAGAACCAGGAAGGAGGTTGTACTGAAAACAACATTTCGTTCTCAATATGGCTTTTATGAGAATACTGTAGTGCCATTTGACCTGACAAACGCTCCAACTGTTGTGATGGATTTGATGAACCGAGTACTTGAGAAATACCTAGATCAGTCCATGATCATGTTCATCAATGATATTCTGATGTATTCGATGAGTGCTAAGAAGCATGAGAGTCATCTGGAGATGGTACTTCAGACCCTAAGGACTCATGGATTGGATGCTAAGTTTAGCAAATGCGAGTTTTGGTTGACTCGTGTTGCGTTCCTAGGCCACGTGAATTTAGGCGAAGGAATTTCAGCATCAGTGTCACCATGGACTCGACATTTGAGGGAAGGAGAAAAATTCGTATGGACAAGCAAGTGCGATAATAGATTCCAAGAGTTTAAGTAGAAGTTGAATACCGCACCTGTGCTGACCATTTCATCTGGTCATGGAGGATATGAGAACTATAGTGGTGTGTCATTCAGAGGGCTAGGTTGCGTGCTGATACAACATGGTAGTTGTATTGCATACGCGTCCCACTAGTTGAGACCTCATGAGTGAACTACCTGACGCGCAATTTGGAACTCGTAGCATAAATTTTTCGTACTGAAGACTTGGAGGCGTTAGTTGTGTGGAGAAAGATTCTGGACCTTCACGGACCAACAAACTCCAGTATTTATTCTTTTAGATGGAATTGAATGTGAGATAGCACTATGAATCATAAATTTTCAAAGACTAGGATGGTGATATTTGGTATCACCCCAGAATGGCGAATAAGTTCGCAGATGTGTGAGTCAAGAATCTTCAGTGACTCATATACTAGTTAAAATATGGATCTTACTTGATAAAGTTTGAAATTCGATTTTCAAATTTAAGGTAAGCCACCTTTTGAATTTTATGGCCACCCTTAGAATTGAATCGGATATTTGGGTTAGAACCAAACACTTCAGTTGACAGACCGAGATGTTTAGAAAATCCTGCAAGAGGATACTAATAAGAGAGAGGCTAACTTTCAAATTTCTGATGATGAAATACTTAAGTTCTGAGAGTGATTGGGTGTACTTGACAATGTAACACTCAGGGGAGAGACTTGGTCAGGAATTTGCGGTAACAGTTGCAATAATCAACCATATAGTGTGAGGTAAGTCAGGATCAATGTTAGCTTGATTGGTAGACTGATATGAAGATAGCTATTGTCGGATAGGTTGCAAGTGTCAGATGTACTAGTAAGTGAAAGTTCAGTAATGCGAGTCAGGAGGACTTTTACAATTACTCAAGAGTCTCAAGTGGGAATGGAAGTATATCACAATGAGACATTGTGGCAGACTTACCAAGGAGTTAGGGGAGTACTAATTCTATTTGGGATTGTGGCCGACAGATGGACGGAGCCGATTCACTTTAGTACAGTACGAAAAGATCTCGATTTGAATATGCATACAGAAGTGTATGTGTGTCAGAAAGTTTGTCTACATGGAATGGTAGTGACAAATTTATTTCAAATCTAGATAAGAGATTCCTAGTTTTGACAGAGCTTTCAGATGGTTCCTACTGAAGCTTTGCATAGTAGAGTGTTTAGAATTTCAATTATGGGAAGGAAAATAGGTGAAGAAAGATCACAGGCTCAGAGTCAGTTCAGCAATTAGTGATTACAATTGTCGTGATCAGAATCAAATTAAGGACCGCTCAGAGCCGCCAAAAAGGTTGTGTTGTTGAGCATTGAAGGCCCTTAGAGTTTCAAATTGGTAAATACATTCTTCTGAAGGTGTCATCAATAAGGGATACCTTGCACTTTGACAAGAAGGGAAAAAATGAAACTGAGGTACATATGTCCCTTTTGAGGTTATGAAAAGAATCGGGATCCTAACATATCGTTTTGCATTACCGCCGAGATTAATGCAAGTGCATGACATCTTTCCTATGTTGAGGTCGAGGACATAAGAGCCTAACCCAACCCACGTGCTAAATTTTGAAGAATTAGACGTGAACGACAGAGTGTTGTATATGGAAAGCCTGATTCAGATTGTGGTTCAGAATAGATTCGGTGAACCAAGATAGTCCCCTTGGTCAAAGTGGTCTGACAACGCCATGGGATTGAAGAAGCAACCAGGAAAAGTGAGACTAGATGAGTCGACGATACCCTCACCTTTTTGTTTAAGGATTGGTAAAGGTTTAAATTTTGAGGACGAAATTTTTATAAGATGGAAAGAGTTATAATATCCTGAATTTTCAGTCATGTTTTCAATTGAATAAATCGGGTCTTTCATCGACACGCCTATAAGGCTGTTCTCAGAGCTGATCACTCTCGAGATAACTAGACTATCTGGGGAAACTATTAAGAAATTTTAATGCAATAGACTTGAGAATTCGACTAAGGATCGGTTACTCGATTGTGTTCATTTGCTGAGATCATTACGACACATATATAAATCGATTAGAGATCAGAGATCGTTCGATTTGATTGAGATGAGTGGTTAATCGTGGGTGACACCACTACATTGGAAAATTCTTGTCAGCCGGCACTAAAATGATTTTTCTATCGTTTTGGTACTCTGTGTTCGAATTTGAATAATTGAGATTTTCACGATAATTGAAAGTCGCCAATGTGTTGAGTGGGTTCATTGTGGCTCGAAGAAAATCGACCACGGGTCTTTTGCACCAAAAATTTCTGAAAACTACTCGATATTCTAGGTCACACTAAAAACGCGCCGAATGGAAATTAACCGCGAATTCGAGTCTAATTTCAAAAATTGAAGATTCTGTCATGTCACAATAAATTCTAGGAATGTCAACTCAGTCTCAGAAATTTTTTTTGCAACCCGAGACTTTTTGAGAAAAAGTTGTCGCATGACCATTTTTGTTCAGAAAAAAAAAAGCCGAGGATCGTTTTGATCGCAAGATTAGGATGCTAGATGGATCTAATGGCAAGGAAAAATATTGATTGAACCAAGAATTTGATAACGGAACTTATCGATGCCGAATTGAGTCGATTTGAGGACCGGTAAGTGGCCAATTGAAGGAGAAGTCTAGGAAATTCGTAGCTCCTCCATGGCCTAGCATTTTAGACCACCTCAAGAGTCCATGGAGAGGCCTTGGTGGCTCATTGAGAGCCAAGGATGATATGCTTGGCCAAGGAGGAGTCTTGGAGAGCAAGTGTGGAAAAAATGACCATGGTGGCCCCCAAACCTTATCCCTTCCCTTTCTTCCTCCACAAGTTGCCATCCACCCCACTTCTCTCTCTCCTTCTTGCCTTGCTCGGCACACCAGCAGCTAGGAGAGAAGCCAGTGGAAGCCAATAGCCAGTCATGAACCGTTGCACACTCGCCAAACCGTTTTTCCCCTTTGTTTTTACTTTTGCCGATTTCTGCTTTAGCCAACCTTTCGTCAAAGATCCGAGTAAAAAGTTGACTCCCAGGATGAATTGACAAACAAACCACCCATTGTCATGACAAGGACATCTAGACATTCTCAACGAGCTTGACCTCACCCCGAACGGAGCCGTCGGCCGTCTCGTATGGCCACTGCAAGCCGTCGATTGCCGGTCCATCGATCCCTTACTCGCCTGCACTATTTCGCATTTTTCACGAGTTTCTCTCAATTCTAACCCTTCCTTTACCCGTTCCAATTCTAACCTAAGAGCCATCGGTTGCCAACCACCCACTTGCCAGAGCTTTGATCAACTTGTTTCTTCGCCGTTCAGCCTCCTGTTGCCTCGCCAAGCCTTCCACCAATCTTGCTTTGCCTAACCGAGCTTGTTTCCTCTCTATTTTAGCAAGAACAGAACAAAAGTTTTGTGGGTTTTACAGCAGCTATTAGGCTTGTTTTGAGGTGCTTCTAGACCTCGAAGCCTAGGCTCGCTTTGGAGAAAAATGTCCCTCGTGACGTTCCCTTTGGTTTGATCCAACCCGCGCATTAATCAAGTGAGTTTTTTTAAAAAAAAATTGAGCCAGGATAGCCGACGACCAAAATTTTATGCTAATTATTATTGTGCAGTCTGTTTATTTATTTAAATGCTACATCGTGCTGAGTTGATTTAATTCGCATTTTAGGATTTTATTCCTAAATTAATCAATTTTGGTAATTGATTGGAAATTAACCGAGCATTGATTTACAGTGCAAAAGTATTTTATGGGCTGTTGAAAATGGTGGGACTTATGAAATGTGAAATTGTTATGTTTTGGTTAAGGCCAATCGTGTACCCACACATGGCTATTTTAACGGGTATAATAGAATGTGAGAAAGAATTTCATAATATGTTGATTCGATGACTAAGGATGTCATTTCAAAGAAAGACGCCATAATTTGTTGGCTCAGTGATTTGATATATCACCTTGGAGAAAGCATGTGGGCTTGGTGACTAAGTATGTCAATCTGGAGAATGCATGTGAGCTCGGTGATTAGACAGGTCATCTTAGAGAAGGCATGTGGACTTAGTGACTAAGTACGTTAACCTGGAGAATGCACGTGGGCTCGATGACTAGATATACCAACTTGGAGAATGCACATGGGCTCGGTGACTAAGTACGTTAACCTAGAGAATGCACGTCGGCTCGATAAATAGATATACCATCTTGGAGAGTAGATGATATTGAATGTATTAACTAGGGGAGAGTCGTGGTGACATGTAATTGACTAAGTTGATTGATTGAAAGTTCGATCTGATTGATGTGATGTGATGTGATCATGTATATTTGATATATGTACTAACTTGCCGGAAGGAGTTGAGGCCAAGGTATGTCCTCTGACTCGTGTTGTGCTTAGGCATCCTCTAAAGTGTATTGGCTTCCTAATTGGGTCTTAGGGGGTAGAACTTGCTGAGATGTTGTCTCACTGGTTATTGTATAACTATTTTCAGGTCCTTAGATGGCATTGGTGAAGGATTAGAGGCCCGAAGAGTAGAAAGTGAAGCTTGAAGAAATGACAATTCTGTCTGACTTCATAGGACAAGCCTCTTTTGATGGAAGTTGATTCCTTTCCACAGACTTCATAGGAACCTGTGGTTTAGAACCTAACTTAACAAATCGACTTGTATATATTTGCATTATGATTTGCAATGTATATAAGCGTGGTTGTTTTCAGAGTTGAAATTTGAAATCTTACTTTTCTATCCCGTTGCTTTATTATCTGGTGATTTTATATGCTTCCACATGCGTATTAAAATGAAAGGGTCGGCGATGCATCTTGGGATGTCGCTATTTAATCAATCAAGGTGATGGATGGGTGCATGCCCGAGGATCAGGGCATGACAATCCATTTGTCAAACAGTGTGAGAGGGAGTCGATGAGGGTGGGAAGCAAGTGAGGAAGAGGAATGATGAAGGAGGAGTACCGTGCGTGCTTGAGCAAACCAAGAGGAAAAAAGCCATGTGATTACGAGAGTAAGAATAGAAATAAGGGGGAAAAAGATTTTGGACCTACACTTATAAAACCGGTTCCAAAAGCGGTCCGGGAATCAGTTCATGGGTGGGTAATCAATCGGACCTGATTCCCGAACTAGTTTAAATCGATTCCGAATTTTGGGCACCAGTTCTCGGACCGATTTCAGCGAAAACCAGTTCCCAACCCTATTTTCCGGGTGGGCTGGTCCAGTTCCCAAGTATACTCGGTTCGGCTGCACACTCCTAGTTAGAACCCTACAATACAAGGTTTGATTGAGAGTAGGAAATGCTTTTCAATGTCTTTGTCTCACCATGGTAATCAAGCAAAAGGATGAGAGACAAAACTGCAAGTACAAGGAGGACGATGAGAAGGCAACACTTTTAGAAGACTTCGGCCATTATTTGTTTTCCACTGATTTGGCTTTGTTAAAATATGTCTCAAGTTTGATTCCAATGCAAAATTTCAAATATTCCGAATTGGATATGTTGCGGACATTTGAAATTAAGTAAAGAAAATCCGAAAATCAACTTCCTAAAATTCAAATCTGCATTGGAGAGTTTGATCGCTAAAATAGGAAAGCTCCAACTTTCACTTGGATTTGGATTTTGTTTAAAACATATAGAGATATATTTTGGATAAAATCGTTTAAAATAGAAAACATAATCCTATGAGAAGTTGGCAAAAGAATAAGGGTTTCACTTATAAATATATAGACTTGTGGCCATGGATGGAAGAATGTTGATCGTGAAGAATAGCCCTTGAAGTGGCGTCTTGTCGTCGAGTGCTTGAGAGGGATTTTTTCTTTGTCGTTCTTGTCCGTGAATTACATCCAAGAAGATTTAGTGTTCAAGCCAATTAAATTTTGTGGTAAGATTTGCGTGTAATTCATTCGTGAGATTGAGAGATTATTTCTTAAGGAATTTCAAGGTTAAACACTGCGTGTGTTATTGGGTGTAATTAGGACTTAGGAAACACCGAAAGAGTGCTTGAGTGACTTGAGTGTGTAATCTCCTTGTATCGCTTGATCTATAGTGAAATTCGCTGTCGCTCTCCCCGTGGACATAGGTGTTTACGACTGAACCATGTAAATTTGGTGTCCGATTTATTTTTTTCATCTATCTATATTATTGTTTGATCGCTTGCCTTTTTGGAACAAGTGGTATTGGAGATAGGTTTGACTAAGTTGAAGCGAATCGATGGTGATAGAAGAAGTAAAAGCGAGAATCGATAGATTTGATGGGAAGGATTTTAGTTTCTGGAAGATGCAAATTGAAGATTATATTTACCAGATGTAACTACACTTGCCCTTATCTTGGGAGAAACTAGAGACGATGAAGTAAGCTGATTAAGATTTGCTAGATAGACGAGCTATGTGTTTTATTCGGTTGACGTTAGCTCGTAACGTCACGTTTAACATCTTGAAGGAGAAGACTACTGCTGATTTGATA
The DNA here is from genome assembly GCF_016545825.1 of Eucalyptus grandis. Taxonomy (NCBI): domain Eukaryota; kingdom Viridiplantae; phylum Streptophyta; class Magnoliopsida; order Myrtales; family Myrtaceae; genus Eucalyptus; species Eucalyptus grandis. The sequence goes on along the minus strand of NC_052614.1, from coordinate 36,070,936 downwards.
CAAGCCCTATACGATATATACAAGAAATCCTCTACGATCAACAAGGTCTATTTGATGCGACGTCTGTTTAATTTGAAGATGAGCGAAGGTGCGTCAATTGCAGATCATATCAATGAACTCAATGTGATTGTTAGTTAATTGAGTTCAGTTGGGATTAACTTTGAGGTACGTACTTTGATTCTATTATCCTCATTGCCTGATAGTTGGAATACTACTGTTACTGCTGTTAGTAATTCCTCTGGATCAACAAGTTTGATGTTTGATGGGGTTCGAGATCTAATTCTGAGCGAGTATATTCGTAGAAGAAAATGTAGCGAGCCAGTATCTACTGCTTTAGTAGGTGAAAATAGAGGAAGATTTATAACACGTGTGGGTAAGAGTAGTACTAATATGAACAAACGTAATCAATTTAGGACTGCTGATGTTGTCTGTTGGAGCTGTGGCAAGAGATGACATCTTAGAAGGAATTGCCTTAAGCTGAAGAATGAGAATGGTAAGGGAATTATAGTTGATTCTGCAGATAATGTTGCTACTATAGCAAATAATACTAATTATGTCTTATCTGTCACCAATGATTCATCGTTTGATGGATGGATTATGGATTCTGGTTGTTTATTTCATGTCAGATAAAAAAGAAACTAGTTTATCACTTATCCGTGCATATATAGTGGTAAAGCCCAGTTAGGAAACAACGCTAAATGCGATGTTGTGGGAATTGGTGATGTTAAAATCAGAATGCATTATGGCATTGTGAGGACATTGACTAGAGTAAGACACGTTCCAGAATTGAAAGATAACTTAATTTCCTTGGATGCCCTAAATTCAGCTAGTTTTGAGTATTCTTCAAAAGGTGGAGTTTTGAAGATTGTTCGAGGTGCCTTGATGATAATGAAAGGAATCAAGCATGGAGGGTTGTATAAATTTCAAGGTGAGACGGTGATAAATTTCATTGCGGAGACGTTGGATGCATCTGTTCGAGGGTCTATGGACTGCTCAAAGAAGACCTAGGTGTTTGTGCCAATGCACAAGTTTGATGCCGGTGTCAGGATCATGCGGTCAAGAGCTTTGATCAAGACAGAGATTGGTAAGTTGATCAAGCATGTGCGGACTGACAGTAGCATGGAGTTCTGCTCAAGGCTGGCAAATAAATTCTGCATGGAAGAGGGCATAGTGAAACATCGCACTAGTGCCAGTAAATCACAATAATTTGCATAATTGATGAGCAAAACATTACTAGAGACTGCACGAAAAATAATCTCTAGTGCTGGTATTACTAGGAGAATCCTAGTTGATGTGCTTAGTATGATGAGCTGCCTGGTGAATAGATCCCCATCAACTGCAATTGAATGGCGAACTCTTGAAGAAGTGTGGTCAGGTAATGTTGCTAATTATTTTATTTTTAAAATGTTTGGTTGCCCGTGTTATTTTCGAGTGAGTGATGGTAAGCTCAATTGGAGAGCAAGGTGCATATTCCATGGCTATGTATAAGGTGAGCGGGGCGATCGGTTGTGGTGCCCAGATATAAATTCACCTGTTAACAGCAGAGAAGTTACCCTTTGATGAGTTTCCAATACTTTTGGCTAGGAGTGCTTGTTGCAATGTTGATACGGATCTGGACGGTGTTCAGCTTGAGGTGGAGTTGCGACCGAAAACTCCTGAGGTAGTGTATACATGTACTAGCAAAGTAATCGATACAAATGGTACTTGTAGTCCAATGCGAAATTCTGAATATTCCGAATTGGATATGTTGCGGACGTTCAAAAATGAGTAAAGAAAATACAAAGATCAACTTCCCAAAATTCGAATCTGCATTGGAGAGTTTGGCTGCTAAAATAGAAAAATTCAACTTTCACTTGAATTTTGATTTTGTTTAAAACATATAGAGATATGTTTTGGATAAAATCATTTAAGATAGGAAACATAATCCTATGAGAAGTTGGCAAAAGAATAAGGGTATCACTTATAAATATATAGACTTGTGGCCATAGATGAAAGAATGTTGATAGTAAAGAATTGGTCTTGAAGCGCCGTCTTGTCATCAAATGCTTGAGAGGGATTTTTTCTTTGTTGTTCTTGTCCGTGAATTACATCCAAGAAGATTTAGTGTTCAAGCCAATTAAATCTTGTGGTAAGATTTGCATGTAATTCTTTCGTGAGATTGAGAGATTATTTCTTGAGGAATTTCGAGGCTAAACACTGCGTGTGTTATTGTGTATAATTGGGCTTAGGAAACACCAAAAGAGTATTTGAGTGACTCAAGTGTGTAATTTCCTTGTATTGCTTGATCTATAGTGAAATTAGCTATTGCTCTTCTCGTGGACGTAGGTTTTTATGATTGAAACACGTAAATCTGGTGTCTAATTTATTTTCTTCTTCTGTCTATATTATTGTTCGATCGCTCGTCTTTTTGCAATAGGCTTCAATTGCTTCTTATTTTGGTCGCAAAACAGCATCGCCCGCACCTTTATATCAATAGCAATATAGACATAATGGTGATATATTAGGGAATGACGAACTTGTACTGATTATTAATCTTTTAAAGGTTGTTCTTTCTTGATAATTTTAGGAAAGTAAATCAATGGATGCTTTATATATTGATTGCATTGTGTCCACTTCAAAATTTTGTGATATTTTCTGGCCTGTGTTAAATGAAATGCCCTCACAAAGATATGAGTGCTTTGCCAGTCAAAGGAAAAATCCAATTATTCTATTTTGACGAATATACATATGATTAAATTAAAATGCATGCGGAAAGATTAGAATGTATACGTTATCTTATATATCCTTATGCTCACAGACACAATTTATAATCTCTTTTATTTATTTATTTATTTATTTATTTTCATTTCTTTCTCCTAATCTCTATTCTTCTCCATTACTTCATCTGAGAGTCTGAACCCAGCAACAAAAGTAAGACGAGGAGTCCCCAACTTTGCAGCTCCGTAAGCCAATGCTCCGTTGCCTTCGCAGACCAATCTCCTCTGCTGCACATCTCTCCCCTTTTCTCTCTCTCCCATGGCCATGGAGGTCAAGGTCATGACCCACAGCCGTCCAGGGTGACCTCAACCTCCATTGCCTTGACGTCCATGTCCCGTGACCTCCATGGCCATCATTTCCCTGGAGAGATGGATGAGAGTGACGAAGCAGCAAGCACGAAGAGGGGGAGAGAGACGCACTGATAGGCCAAGTTTGGTCATTGGGAAGTCTGGCAATGGCTTTGTCAGAGCCGTGGCAAACAACCTGAAGGCGAGAGAAGAAGAAGAACGAGGAATAAAGGGAAGGATGGAGGTTTTTAGCTTCTTTCCTATGTTTGTATGAGTTATAGTCAAAATACTGTATTAATTGTTGTCAGTGGGTATAATGTGCTAAAAGGGTGGGATCAAAAAAGATAATATAGTCAAAATACTGTATTAAGAAGTGCGGAAGTCAAAGGGAGAATGAAAAAAGCTTGTTACTTTTTTTTGTTTAATGTATTTTGGTTTTCAAACTTTCCTATTCCATATTGCCATGTCAACATCATTAAGTACGTCAATAACAAAAGGCTTGATTGCACAACTTATACAAATTGAAGGACCAATTGCACGATTGGCATAAGTTATAGATCTAAAAATATAATTACCACCTGTAATTATAATTCCCGAGTGGCTATTATACTATTAGTAATGGTCCTAATGGAATGCATTTTACAGTTTTGGGACTAATACTTTGTTGTATATACGATAGTGATACGTAACAAGTTGCCCGACAGGTAAAAAATTATAGTAAGTTTGCCATTTTGTGGCTGTATGATAATTGTATTTTTCTTTTTTTTATATTTGACTATTTACTTTCATCAAAAAAGCTAGTTTACCAAGGTTTTTTTCTTACATATTGCAGGCAAGAGGCTTTATAAAAAAGAAAAAAAGAAGAAGTGACCCTTATATACTTTCTTGGGTCTCAATTACTTTTTTTCTTTCTCGAATATCCTCAAATACTTATATTACAATTATTATGTGAATGGATAAATGTGTAGGCTAATAATTTTGTGTTATTTCTCGCATATTTTATTTTTACACTTGGGATCTTTTGTATCTTACACTAACCGTCCAAGAAAAGCCCGAACCCTAAAATATCTTTCACTTTCTACTCATATGTACATTTCTATCTATTATATACATGCCAAACGTGTTTCCCGTTTATTAATTTATCTTTAAACTACGACTACGCTAGTTGTATTCTAAAGCACATCATTATTGGGAAAAATCAATATGATAATGATTCGCATGCACCCACATAGAATGGGGGTCATGGTGAAGAATTTGGTGAAACAGCTAACACTAAACATTATTTGACTTGGTATCATAATTAGGGTTGTATCTTGAGTAATTAGCTAAGATAATGTAAATATGTAAATATGTATGACTTGGGATAAGCGAGACTTTCATTAAACACAGTCACAGTTATAAGTATCTATGCCCCTTATCAGCACATTATCAGTTTGGATCCAATTTCTTGAAACAAAATTAGGGTGAAAGAAACCTATCCGAGAAATGCTCTGGTACGTGCATTGTGTTTGAATTTATCTTATCGCTTGAATGTACAACCCGCCGCTAAACATGAGTGGTCATCTTTTATTCTTCATATGCACAATTGTATTTACTTTCTAACATACATCACATTTTTAACCGGTCTTTTCTTAAACGGGTATTGTATCCAATAAACAATACTACGGTAATGAGCAATTAAGGCATATTTTATTCCTCCAAATTGAACAAGAAATTGCATACCAAGTCCACTACGTAACTTCTGATCCTTTCTTATTAGAATCACACGAGCATTAAAAACCCAAATAAATATCAATACCAAAAATAATAATAATAATACTAGAAACGAAAAAGAAAAATAGCAAGTATACTAATAATAGCAATAATAAGGGATAAGAATTAGCAAGGGTATTGGCATTGACACAGCCAAGGACCAGCACTATCATCGCAGTACCCTCGGCCTTGACTGAACTTGGTGGCACATCGATCGCTGCAACACTGGTCCTCACAGGAGTAGCTGCACAAACCGTCGCCACCATTGCACAATTTTGGCAGCGGCGGCGGTGTGGGACAATCGTAGTAGCAAGTGCAAAGTGGAGGCTTGATGATGTAGTCGCACGATCCTTGCGAGCCTGGGCTGTGACGTGCTTGGCATTTTTGCTCGCACTCGTTACCCTTCCCACATAGCCCTATCCCTTCACTGCAATATGCCTCCACCTTAGGCATCTCTATCATCCCGCCTTTCCTCCAAAAGAAAGAAAAGAAAAAAAAGGAAAACATGATATCACTGTTAGAACCCTACAATACAAGGTTTGATTGAGAGCAGGAAATGCTTTTCAATGTCTTTGTCTCACCATGGTCATCAAGCAAAAGGATAAGAGACAAACCTGCGAGTACAAGGAGGACGATGAGAAGGCAACACTTTCGGAAGACTTCGCCCATTATTTGTTTTCCACGGATTTTGGCTTCAATTGCTTCTTATTTTGGTCGCAAAACAGCATCGCCCGCACATTTATAGCGATGGCAATATAGACACAATGGTGATATATTAGGGAAGGACGAACTGGTACTGATTATAAACCTTTTAAAGGTTGTTCTTTCTTGATAATTTTAGGAAAGTAAATCAATGGATGCTTTATATATTGATTGCATTGTGTCCACGTGAAGATTTCGTGATATTTTCTGGCCTATGTGTTAAATGAAATGCCCTCACAAAGATACGAGTGCTTTGCCAGTCAAAGGAAAAATCCGATTATTCTATTTTGATGAATATATGCATATATATAATTAAATTGGAATGCATGCGGAAAGATTACAAGGTATATATACATATATTTGTATATGTTATCCTTATGCTCACAGGCACAATATCTAATCTCTTTTATTTAGTTTTTTTTTTATTTTTGAAAGCTCCAGTTGAAGTGTGGAGGATGATGAAAAAGAGGACGAGGATCTGTAGCTTGTAGAACCCCACTTCTGCTTGTAGACCTTGTTTTTAAACTAGCTTGTTGTGAATTGAATCTAATAGTTCACCTTGTATATAAGAGTGAAGGTTTTTAAGAGTTTGAAATTTAGTCATACTGTTCTATCCCAATGTTTTATTGTCTGTAGATTTTTAATTGCTTTCGCATGTGCATATGAAAATGAAAGGGTCGGCGATATGTAGTCCTAGGATATCGCATTTTAAAATCGACCAAAGGTAAGGGATGTGCGCGTACCTGAGCATCAGGGCGTGACAGTCATGGAGGTCAAGGTCATGACCCGCAGCCATCAAGGGTGACCTCAACCTCCATTGCCTCCACGTCTATGTCCCGTGACCTCCATGGCCATCATTTCCATGGAGAGATGGATGAGAGTGACGAAGCAGCAAGCACAGAGAGGGGGAGGGAGACGCACTGATAGGCCAAGTTTGGTCATTGTGAGGTCTGGCAATGGCTTTGTCAGCGCCGTGGTAAACAACCTCAAGGCGAGAGAAGAAGAAGAACGAGGAATAAAGGGAAGGATGGAGGTTTTTAGCTTCTTTTCTATGTTTGTATGAGTTATAGTCAAAATACTGTATTAATTGTTGTCAGTGGGTATAATGTGCTAAAAGGGCGGGATCAAAAAAGATAATATAGTCAAAATACTGTATTAAGAAGTGCGGAAGTCAAAGGGAGAATGAAAAAAAGCTTGTTACTTTTTTTTTGTTTAATGTATTTTGGTTTTCAAACTTTCCTATTCCATATTGCCATGTCAACATCATTAAGTACGTCAATAACAAAAGGCTTGATTGCACAACTTATACAAATTGAAGGACCAATTGCACGATTGGCATAAGTTATAGGTCTAAAAATATAATTACCACCTGTAATTATAATTCCCGAGTGGCTATTATACTATTAGTAATGGTCCTAATGGAATGCATTTTACAGTTTTGGGACTAGTACTTTATAGTATATACGATAGTGATACGTAACAAGTTGCCCTACAGGAAAAAATATAGTAAGTTTGCCATTTTGTGGCTGTATGATGATTGTATTTTTCTTTTTTTATATTTTACTATTTTCTTTCATAAAAAAAGCTAGATTACCAAGGTTTGTTTTTTTTTTCTTACTTATTGCAGGCAAGAGTCTTTGTAAAAAAGAAAAAAAGAAAAGAAGTGACCCTTATATACTTTCATGGGTCTCAATTACTTTTTTTTTTTCTTTCGAATATCCTCAAATACTTATATTACAATTATTATGTGAATGGATAAATGTGTAGGCTAATAATTTTGTGTTATTTCTCACATATTTTATTTTTACACTTGGGATCTTTTGTATCTTACACTAACCTTCCAAGAAAAGCCCGAACCCTAAAATATCTTTCACTTTCTATTCATATGTAATCCATTTATATCCACTGTGTATCTTTATCACTTTCTATCTATTATGTACTTTTCTCAGGTTCGTTGATTAAATATTGTTTTAATAGAATGATTTTGCCTCATCTTTCAAATTTTGATTTCTTATATACACGCCAGACGTGTTTTCCGTTTATTTATTTATCTTTAAATTACGACTACGCTAGTTGTATTCTAAAGCACGTCATTATTGTGAAAAATCAATATGATAATGATTCCCATGCCCCCACATAGAATGGGGGTCATGATGAAGAATTTGGTGAAACAGCTAACACTAAACATTATTTGACTTGGTATCATAATTAGGGTTGTATCTTGAGTAATTAGCTAAGATAATCTAAAAATATAAATACGTACGACTTAGGCTAAGCGAGACTTTCATTAAACACAGTAACAGTTATAAGTATCTATGCGCCTTATCAGCACATTATCAGTTTGGATCCAATTGCTTGAAACAAAATTAGGGTGAAAGAAACCTATCCGAGAAATGCTCTCGTACATGCATTGTGTTTGAATTTATCTTATTCCTCGAATGTACAACCCGCCGCTAAACATGAGTAATAATGTTTTATTCTTCATATACACAATTGTATTTACTTTCTAACATAAATCACATTTTTAACCGTTCTTTTCTTAAATGGGTATTGTATCCAATCAAACAATACTACCCACCCATGGGCAGGGCAGTTGATTGAGATCTCTCCTCTAACGAAGGAGGTCAAGCATTTGAAATCCTGTGTTATTAGCGATTAAAAGAGGGGCCCCGGCGGTGGGTTACTAGGTCATAGTCGCTCATGGGCCTCCGCAACAGAGGCCCATGAGACCTCAAATCGGGGTAAGCCGACAAGGGTAGGCTCCGGCGGATCATCGGTTATAAAAGAAAAATAAAACAATACTACGGTAATGAGCAATTAAGGCCTATTTTATTCCTTCAAATTGAAAAAAAATAAAATTTGCATGCCAAGTTCACTACGTAATTTCGGATCCTTTCTCATTAAAATCCAAAAAAAAAAAAAATCAATACCAGAAATAATAATAATAATACTAGAAACGGAAGAAAATAATAAGTATACTAATTATAACAATAATAAGGGATAAGAATTAGCAAGGGTATTGGCATTGACACAGCCAAGGACCAGCACTATTATCGCAATACCCTCGGCCTTGACTGAACTTGGCGGCACATCGATTGCTGCAACACTGGTTCGAACAGGCATTGCTGCACAAACCCAAGCCACCAATGCACACTTTTGGCTTCGGTGGTGTGGGACAATCGTAGTAGCAAGTGCAAAGTGGAGGCTTGATGTTGTAGTCGCACGATCCTTTCGAGCCTGGGCCGTGACTTGCGTAGCATCTTTGCTCACACTCGTTGCCCTTCCCACATAGCCCTATCCCTTCACTGCAATATGCTTCCACCTTAGGCATCTCTATCATCCCGCCTTTCCTCCAAAAGAAAGAAAAGAGAAAAAAGGAAAACATGGTATCACTGTTAGAACCCTACAATACAAGGTTTGATTGAGAGCAGGAAATGCTTTTCAATGTCCTTGTCTCACCATGGTCATCAAGCAAAAGGATGAGAGACAAACCTGCGAGTACAAGGAGGACGATGAGAAGGCAACACTTTCGGAAGACTTCGGCCATTATTTGCTTTCCACGGATTTGGCTTCAATTGCTTCTTATTTTGGTTGCAAAACATCATCGTCTGCACATTTATAGCAATGGCAATATATGTTGAAATAAAATAAAATTGATTATTCGAGGACGATTGCTGGATGAGAAACCCGCAAGCATTGAAGGAGCTATAAAAACTTTATGGTAGGCTACATGGATTTGAAGAATGGAAGTTACTGAAGACTTCTGTTACTTTATTGTGCGTTTTGATTGTATTTATGATTACATGTCTGAGTCTGTTTTGTTTTAGTCATTACATTTGTGGGTTGTTATGTAATCATTGGCGTTTGTAAACTTCAATTCCTATATAAAGGGATGAAGTCGTGAGTTGTAAATCAAGCCACAAGCCATAGTCCACGAAGACACAAATAAGAGAAAACATTCTCAATAAAGATTTCTCTCAAATTTCTAGTGTTCTTATTCCAAGTTTCCAAAGTTTATTGTCATTCTTTTGGTTCCAACAATATAGACATAATGATGATATATTAGGGAATGACGAACTGGTACTAATTATTAATCTTTTAAAGGTTGTTTTTTCTTGATAATTTTAGGAAAGTAAATCAATGGATGCTTTATATATTGATTGCATTGTGTCCACGTGAAAATTTCGTGATATTTTCTGGCCTATGTGTTAAATGAAAAGCCCTCACAAAGATACGAGTGCTTATATTTTGACGAATATATACATATATATGATTAAATTGAAATGCATGCGGAAAGATTAGAAGGTATATATACATACATATATTTGTATATGTTATCTTATATATCCTTATGCTCACAGGCACAATTTCTAATCTCTTTTATTTATTTATTTTTCACTTCTTTCTCTCCCTTTGGTCTCTATTTTTCTTCATTACTTAATCTGAGAGTCTGAACCCAGCAACGAAAGTAAGACGAGGAGTCCCCAACTTTGCAGCTACGTAAGCCAATGCTCCGTTGCCTTCACAGACCAATCTCCTCCGCTGCACATCTCTCCCCTTTTCTCTCTCTCCCATGGCCATGGAGGTCAAGGTCATGACCCGCAGCCGTCAAGGGTGACCTCAACCTCCATTGCCTCGACGTCCATGTCCCGTGACATCCATGGCCATCATTTCCATGGAGAGATGGATGAGAGTGACGAAGCAGCAAGCACAGAGAGGGGGAGAGAGACGCACCGATAGGCCAAGTTTGGTCATTGGGAGGTCTGGCAATGGCTTTGTCAGAGCCGTGGCAAACAACCTGAAGGCGAGAGAAGAAGAAGAACGAAGAATAAAGGGAAGGATGGAGGGTTTTAGCTTCTTTTTTATGTTTGTATGAGTTATAGTCAAAATACTGTATTAATTGTTGTAAGTGGGTATAATGTGCTAAAAAGGTGGGATAATGGAAGATAATATAGTCAAAATACTGAATTAAGAAGTGCGGAAGTTAAAGGGAGAATGATAAAAGCCTGTTACTTTTTTTGTTTAATGTATTTTGGTTTTCAAACTTTCCTATTCCATACCGCCATGTCAACATCATTAAGTACGTCAATAACAAAAAGGCTTGATTGCGCAACTTATACAAATTGAAGGACCGATTGCACGATTGGCATAAGTTATAGGTCGAAAAATATAATTACCACCTGTAATTATTATTCTATAGTGGCTATTATACTATTAGTAATGGTCATAATGGAATGCATTTTACAGTTTTGGGACTAGTACTTTGTAGTATATACGATAGTGATACGTATCAAGTTGCCCGACACGAAAAAAAATATAGTAAGTTTGCCATTTTGTGGCTGTATGATAATTGTATTTTTTGTTATGAAATACATGAATGAATAGAATACATGAATAAATATTTATTATATTCATCTTATCTAATATACTTATTATGGTACATTTGTATCATATATTCTAAGTACATCTCCCTATACAATGAACGTTCATTTCCCCTATCCAGTACATATTTTATTCGATACATTGATATTAATGATAAGTACATTCTTGTTCTCCTATAAATAGGAGTTTAGTTTTGATGTACAAACACAACAACACAGAAACACGACAGTGAGATACTAGAAATAAAGCTCTCCCATCTTGCTTTCTCTACTATTTCTGATGTTCACTTGCTTTCTCTTCTCAATATCTTCTCTATTATATATTCACAACGCAATATTTTACAACACGTTATCAGCACGAAGATCTACCAACTGAGTAAGTAAGTTTTGCAAGGTAGGTATTCTTTTTATTAATCAACTTATACTTTCTTCTATCAATTCTTCATTTTTATTTTTCTTGGCCCGAAGCCATATTCCAAATTTAAAAGTATCTTTCTGCTCCTGAAGTAGCGGTAGATATTTGGAAATCCTTTTAATTAATTTAAGGATTTATTTTTGCAAAGATTATGACAAATATTGAAAAGCCCAAATTCCACATCCTAAAAGTGAGTGGAAAGAATTATCTATCCTGGTGCCTTGACATGGAAATGCATTTCCAAGGGCAAGATCTCGCTAATACAATTATAGAGGATGGAACCTCAAATGAAAAGGATAAAGCAAATGCGTTGATTTTTATTCGTCGTCATTTGCATGAGAGCCTGCAGACTCAATATTTATCCGTTCGAGACCCTCATATCTTGTGGAGCAGGTTGAAGGATAGGTATGATTATACCAAAATCGTTATCCTCCCTCAAGCACAATATGACTGACAAAATCTCAGACTGCAAGATTTTAAATCGGTGTCTGATTATAATTCCGCTTTATTTGACATTGTTTCTCTGCTTGAGTTATGCGGTATCAAACTTGTTGATGCGGAATTGTTAAAGAAAAATTTCTCCACCTTCCATGCTTTAAATATTGTATTGCAACAGCAATACCGGCAGCGTCAGTTTGCCACATATTCTGAATTAATTTATGTGCTTCTTACTGCTGAGCAAACCAATGAATTACTGCTCAAAAATCATGATCTTAAACCTGCTGGCTCAAAAGCATTTCCTGAAGCACATGCTAACTTTGAGAAAAATACTAGCCATTTTAAGGGCTATAAGCGCAGACAAGAACATAATCCTAGAAGGGATAGCAAGGAATTTAACCGCCCTAAGAAATCAAACTTTGGCCTGAATCATGACAAAGAAAAGAAGCCAAAGAAGGTGATTAATGAAAGTATTTGTCATCGTTGTGGCATGACTGGGCATTGGTCATGTACTTGTCGTACGCCAAAACATTTTGTTGACCTATACCAGACATTTTTAAAGAATACGGGCAAGCGTGGTGAATCTCATGCCATTGAAATCAATCCTACTGCCATAACCACTGTTGATGCCAACAATATCTCTGTTGGTGGGACTCCTCTTGCTCCCGAAGTAGCAAATGCATCATTGGATGTCTCTGATTTCTTTTAGGACCTCTGCTTACTTTGATGAATCAGATTGATTGATGATAATTTGAATTTCGAATTTTATGTTGTTTCGCTTTAAATGTATTACTTTTTATTTCTCTTTAATATGGTTATGAAATGTTTATGAATCTTATATAATATTTATTTGACTATATAACTAATATACAACTTTTATGATACTTGACACCTGAAGTTGTCAACATAAATGCAAATGGAAAATACCGAGGAAAAGGAAGGCGTTTGTGTGGCATCCTAAAATTCTTTGCTAGCCATTAGAGGTGCTCCAATTAGTGTCTTGTATTAAAATCTATGGCCGAGTTTAAATGGATAGATCTTGGAAGAGGATGGCTTATCTCTGGCCGTGTGCATCGTGAATTAGAATTCATAGGTTTGTAATTCTAAGTGTTTAGTTATTTATTTTTACCCTATAATACTTTAGTTTAATAAGATTTAATTAGCATTTAAAAAGGAGATTAAAGTTGATTTTAATTAGGTTGGGCCTTAGGCCCAATGGCTTGAGCTTTTGGTGGGCCGAATGGCCAGCCCAATTGAGGCCCATGAGGAGTGACTGTCGACCAAGGGGGGGGAGGAGGTGTGACATCCTGAAATTCGACCCCGTTTCGATAAAGTGAAATGGGCATTTCGTCGACGTGCCTATGGCCCTTTTTTTGTGAGCTGATCACTCACGAGTTAACTAACCTATTGGGTAAAGCCGTTAAGGGATGTATTAGCTGTAAAATCAATAAAAGCTACCTAATTGGTTGGATTGGGCTAAAATCACGTCTGATCGATTTTTAACCACGAAATTGAACTCGATTTCGGGAATCGAATTTTAAGCGCATCATAATTCTTATATTTAGGATCCTGTCTCATTGGCCGTCAAATTGTTGACAAGTCCAAAATTTCAATAAAGAAATTATCGGAAGAAAATTGAAGACCAAAAGAAAATAGAAAGGAAAAGGAAAAGAGAAAAGGAAAATTGACATAATGGTATTATGTATTTTCTTTTTCCTTTTTTCTCTCTTTCCTCTCTCTCTCCTCTCCCCTCCCCTTTGTGCGGACAGCCCCCACCGACTTCTCTCTCTCTTTTCATTTTGACCAGTCAAACACCCTCTCTCAATCCTTATCTTTTCTCTCTCTCTCTCTCTCTCTCTCTCTCTCTCTCTCTCTCTCTCTCTCTCTCTCTCTCTTTTCCCCCATTCCCCCACGCGACCGAACCCTCCCTTTTTCTTCGTGCGAACCAGAAGCCGGAGGAAGACCAGAAGCTGCAGCTCGCCGTCGCTGCCCGTTCCGCCGCCGCACCGCCGCTCGCTGCCATCCCGCCGTTCGAGCACGCCCCGCGCCCGTCGCCCGCTGCAACGCCTCCCCCACCCGACCCAGTCGCCGTTCCGCTTCGTCCGGCTAGCTCCGGCCACCGCCCAGCTCTGCCAGACCTCCCCGGCGTCCCCCTCGTCCTCCGTTGACCTCCCCTCGTCGTTTTGGCCACCGGAGCAGCCTCAGCCAGCCTTGACCAGCTACCCACGAAGTGGGTATCCAGCGACTTTGGGCCCGCTTTTGGGCCGTTTCTGGGCCCCAGATCCGTGAGTCGCTTTGGGAAGAATCGTTCCTCGCGTCGCCCTCGTCGGATTGATCCGATTTGCGCTCGATTTGGTGAGTAATCTCATTAATCCCGAATTAGTTGGCTAATTATGCTTAAGGTTGGTTTAGATTTAATTAATTATGTTTAGGTTGTTAGATTAGAATAAATTAGCAATTATTAGTCAATTGTGATGCGATTTAGATAAATTGATTGCGCAATTAGCAAGTAGACGTGGTCTACTAATTATTGGAAGTGCCTCGGGATTTTTCCCGACCCTTAGTGGGCTCCAATTAGGCTTTTCGGGCCTAAGTGGAATTTTTTAGTATTTAAATATTAATTTTCGGAATTAAATTAAATAATGATTTATTTTCCGAAAATTCAACTGAGATGGCCCTAGACCGGAATATTATGCTGATGACCGTGGTGAAGTCCGTTTATTTAATCGGGCTTTATTTTGAGCTAAATTGAATTTTTAATATTAATTTTTTAATTTTCGAAATTAATTATTTAATTAATTATTTTTCAGAAATTAAGATTTTGATGGCCGACAACCGAAATCTCGTGCTGATCGTCATGGCGCAGTCCGTTTATTTATTTGAGCTCCACGTTGTATGGAATTGAATAAGTTGTGATATTTTAAGGATTTACCCTAAATTGATTGGAATTGATTGAGATTGAATTGTTGATTGGTAAATGGCTAAGTATGTTATTCAGAATTTATAATGCTTTGTTGAGTTGATTTAATTATTTGATTGAGAAATCGTTGGGCATTGGTTGTCGGTATTGAAAGTAGATTGGTAATCACTCGAAAGAGGACACGTGGGCTCGGTGAATTGGAATATCACCTGGAGAATGCACGTGAATTCAGTGGTTGAATATGTCACCTTGGCGAAAAGGTTGCCTGAGAGAATGCACGTGGCTGTCGTCCTAGAGAATGCACGTGGCTCGGTGACAGAGTTTGGCATCTAAAAGGGCACGTGGCTCAGTGAATTGATGCATCACTTTGGTAAGCAAGTACCTTAGAGAATGCACGTGGGCCCAGGCATCTAAAAGGACACGTGGCTCGGTGATCTGATGCGTCACTTTGGTAAGCGAGTACCTTAGAGAATGCACGTGGGTCCAGTGTTTGAGAATGGCATCTAAAAGGACACGTGGCTCAGTGATCTAATGCGTCACTTTGGCAAGCGAGTGCCTTAGAGAATGCACGTGAGTCCAATATTCAGAAATGACATCTAAAAGGGCACGTGGCTCGGTGACTTGATGTACCACCTTGGCGAAGAGGTCGCCTTAGAGAATGCACGTGGGCCCAAGGTTTGAGGCACGTGGCTCGGAGACTTGGAAGGTCGTCCCAGAGAATGCACGTGGCCTAGTTTTTAGATACTCCTCCATGGAAAATGAATTGTATGACATGTAATCGACCGGTTCGATTTGTTTGAAGTAAATGGATGTTTATTATGAATTGTACTGACTTGCAGGTGGGATCTGAGGCCAAGGTAAGTCCTATGCCCTGTGCGTGTTTAGGCAGCCTGTAGTATAATAGTTTACTAATCTGGCCTTAATGGGGTAGAACTCACGGAGACGTAGTCTCATCCTGGTTTGGGGAAATCATTTCAAGACCCCGCTGAGGAGATGAGGAGGAGGAGTCTGAGAAGGATTTTTGGGAGAAGAAGATAATCTCGAGAGGGGCCTCGAGTACGGCCCGGGTGAACTGAAGTTCTATCTTCTTTTGCGATCTTCATTTTGATGTGAATAGAGTTTAAAGTAAAAAGTTGTGAAGTGCTCTGGTTTGTGGTTTGTATAAAAGTTTGGTTATAAGTTTCAATATGAAAAATATGGCCCTGCTTTTCTATCCCATTATTTTATTGTCTGGGGATTTTAATTGCTTCCGCATGTGCTTAATAAATGAAAGGGTCGGCGATACATAGTCCTGGGATATCGCATTATAAAATCGACCAAGTAAGAAGGATGTGTGCGTGCCCGAGGATCGGGGCGTGATAGGAGGAGTGGCCGGCCCACTTCTTCCAATTCAAGCCCAAGCCCATCTTGCATGAGCTTGGCCAAGTGGCAAAAAGGAGGATTGCATGCATTGGCTTGTGGAGAGGCAAGTAATCATTGCCAATGATGAAGATTTGAGGGAATAAAAGGGAGAGGAAGAGAGAGAGTGGCCGGTTGAGAGCCACCGTCCAAGTGAGAAAGAGAGAGAGAGAGTGAGTTGCGAGAGAGAGTGAGGCCGAGAGGGAGAAGGAGCCGCTCGCCCGTCGCTGCCCGCACGCCGTCCGTCCGTCGCCGGTGTGCCATTCATGTGCCGCTGTCCGCTTGGTCTTTGAGGCAAGTTGGGATCGATTTCCACTCTTGCATGTGTGATTTGTTTGTGGTAGATTTCGGATGTTAGGGTAGGCAAAACCGAAGCTAGAATGTGACTTGTTATTGAGTATGCTTGCTGTTTTCGTGTGAACCGCCTCACCCAAAATCTTGTGAAGGCTTGAATGCATGTTTCGAGTTGGATTTTAACTTTTATTCATTCATGAAAGTTGTAGCCAACATCTTAAAATACAATATACTAAAATTTGGGACAATGTGGAGATTTAAGGGGTCAAACCATCATCCTACGAAGACACTAGATTTAGAACAGTTTTGCTGACCTTTTCCGTAGATTTGTGGTTGCATGTCGATTTTTACTAAGAATCTCTCTTCGACTTCTGCATTAAACTTGTATAGAACATCCTAAAGACTAACATACTCAAATTTGAAGCAAAATTATTACGTGTAGCCTAGTGAATCGACTTACTCTTGAAGACGATAAATCGGGAGACACGGTACAGGACACCTGAGATTTCATGGACCCATATGGTGACTTTTCTTTAGATATTTGACTTAGATCCCTTAGTGAAAGTTGTAGGGGACCTCTTTAAGTAAAACATATCCAAATTTCAGAGGAAATGAGGAAGCATAAGTGGGTAAAAAGTCGGTATTTTGGAGATGACTACACTGGACGTTTTGGTGTGAGAACCAGAAGCTTCGGATGACTATAGAAAATTATCTAAAACTAATCTGGCCTAGAAGTCTGAATGGAAAATCTACTTTGGTGTCTTAACTATAACCTGTTAAAATTTCATAATTTTCGGAGGTCGTTCGGATATTTTAATCGAATTATTCCGAAAACTGCACATTCTGTTTCTATCCGAAATGTCATTTTGTATTTGTGTGAATTATATCTTTTGTTTGGAGGGCATGTGTTTTTCATGAAATTACTATCTTATTATCTTGTCTATCATATGCCTTGATTTCATGATTTTTGAAAAGCATATGGATGTTTAATTCAAATATTTTCTAAAAATGGTACATGCTGGAATTTTGTAAAAGGCATGAAAGATGGACCATTTTAAATTACATGGACTCCATGAATTGTATTGATTGGATGATAGTGTCTTGCTGCATATATGATAATGATTTGAGATGCATTTATGAATCCAATGATGAATATGATCTTGATTGCCATCACATCACATGCCATGTTATAATTGAACTATAATTGAAGATGAGAATTGAGATAAATGAGAAGGCCGTCGGAGGTGTGAGCCGACGATGTCCCAAGAGTGTCGGGATGCCTGGCTAGAAGGGTACGGCCGGTTGCCCGGTGGTCATGAATGGCCGGATACCGGAGGGCCTCGGGAGTACCAAGAGGTGTCGAGATGCCCGGAGAGTGGGGGAGCCGGAAGCTCGGCAGGTATTGTGCCGAGGGATGCCTCGCGATGCCAGTTTGGGTGCGAGATGCCTGGCTAGAAGGGTACGGCCGGTTGCTCGGTGGCCTTAAATGGCTGAATGCCGGAGGGTCCTCGTGATGCCAGTTGGGGTACGAGATGCCCGGAGAGTGGGGGAGCCGGATGGTCTGAATTGTATCTTGGATACATGTGGAATGCAAACATTGATCCCGGGAAAGAGAAATGTGGTGGTCCAAAATGAAATTGAAATTGAATTATGCATGATGATATATGCATGGTAATGATGATGATACATGTGATATGATGATGATGTTATATGCATGGATGCATGGTAATGATGATGGTACATGTGATATGATGATGATGTTATATGCATGGATGCATGGTAATGATGATGGTACATGTTATATGATGATGCTGTTATATGTATGGATGCATAGTAAAGATGATGCCATATGTGACATGATGATAGGATGGTGATGACTATATGATGATGTATGTACATGAGGTATGATGACTTGTGCATGATACCAAGGTAAGTTGTGCATGGATGCCTTAATGACATGTGATGATATGATTGTGATGATTGTATGGCATGATGCATTGAGTTGGTTTATTGGTCATTTACCTGTTGAGTGGTTGTACTCACTCCTTCGGGGACCAACATTTCAGATTAGAGAGATGCCGCTTCCTGCTGTCACGAGGGTGTATTTTACGGCATTCCTTCGGATGTAGAGGTCGAGTACGTGGAGATCGACTGTCCCACCATCCATGGTCTTACGTTTATTCGAGTTCGTGCGATAGTGATGTACGATGTAGGCCTGGCTGAGGGCCCTGTCATTCAGGAGTTCATATCGGTTCATGTTTGACGAGATGGGGCAATGCGAGGGATGTTGCCGCCACCACCGCCTGATGCACCAAGATGGGTGTGAGGGCTCGTGCGTGAGAAGTAGGAGCTGAAACTTTTTGGGATGATTAGCCGACACTAGTGATGGGGGATCTTGCACGATAGACGTAGTGGGTCGTGTGTTTCTTTTTGGGTTTATGGCCGAGTGTGGCTACATGTCCCGGCCTTTCTTTTGATGTACCGACCCAAGGAATCTCATCTTGAAAATATGTAAATAAAGTGTCATGGCTTTGTCTTTTATTATGATGATTAGTGGTGTGCAATTGTATCATGGTTGTTGGAGGGAGAGATGGCAATATTATATTTTGCTTCCGCTAATGAGTCGCGCTGGGACCGTTTAAAAAAAATGTCTATGATTTACGATGCTTCTTCTAAGAGATGCAACTAGTGTTCCATTAGGTGTAGCGTTAGGTGCCTATGGCAACCCAAGGTGGTTCGGGGTGCCACAATTTGTTTGCTTGATAGTGCAACAACACATACTATATTTCGTAATAGACACTTTTTCTCGAATATGACATTGCGTAAGGCACAAATCCATACAATATCAGGTCCTATTCTGATTATTGATGGTTTTGGGAATGCCACAATTATTTTGCCAAATGGCACAATCCTGCATATTGAGAATGCGTTGCTAAGCATTCGATCAAAAAGGAATCTGCTCAGTTTCAAAGATGTACGCCATAATGGGTACCATATTTAGACTATTTATGAGCAAGATAAGGAATATATTGGCATTTCCTCTTATAAGATGGGCCTGAAGACCATCCATGAGAAGCTAGAAGCGTCTTCTATGGGTTTGTATTGTGTCATGATTAAGGTTGTTGAAACCTACACCACCACATCCTGGAGATTGGTAAGTCTTGATCAGTTTGGACTGTGGCATGATCGCATTGGTTATCCTGGCGCTTCAATGATGCGTAGGATAATTCAAAATACAAAATGGCACCCTTTAAAGGATATAAAGGTATTTTTGTCCAAAGATTATAATTGTGAGACTTGCTCACAAGGAAAACTTATTATCAAACCTTCTATAACAAAGGTTAATTTTGAATCTCCTTTATTCTTGCAAAGAATTCAGGGTGATATTTGTGGACCAATACAACCACTAAGTGGACCATTTCGATATTTTATGGTACTAGTGGACGCATCTTGTAGATGGTCCCATGTTTGCCTATTATCTACATGTAATGTCACATTTGCATGTTTACTTGCGCACTTGAAGTGTGGTATACAAATAGGATCAAAAGATATTGCCCCTCGAAAACGAAGGGGAAAGAATCCAGAATCCGCTCCAGAAGAGCCTAGCATTGTGCTTGCTCCTAAAGAGCTTATTGCCCCTGAAGAGGTGCAAACCCATGAAAGGAGCACTAGCCTCGAGAATACTGAGAATTCCATTACATATTGTAATGAAATTTAGGATCGAAATGAAATCATCATTCATGATGCTTTTGCATTCTCAGTTGCTCATAAAATTATGGATGATGATTGTGAGACGTAATTTATTATTGAATGTCGTCAAAGGCAAGATTGGCCTAAGTGGGAAGAAAAAATTAAAGCTGAATTAGCTTCTCTAACTAAACGAGAGGTTTTTAGACCTATAACTCGTATCCCCGATAATGTAAAGCCTGTTGGATATAAATGGGTATTTATCCGAAAACGAAATGAGAAAAACGAGATTATTAGGTATAAAGCCCGACTCGTTGCCCATGGATTCTCCAAAAGACCTGGGATTGATTATAATGAGACATATTCACTTGTGATGGATATGATTACATTTCGTTTTCTCACTAGCCTAACAATCTCTGAAAGATTGGAAATGCGTTTTATGGACGTTGTTGTTGGAGAAATCTTCCTGGAGTATTTTGAAGTTGACAAAACGTTTCCATCAGTCTAGTCTGAAGATTTGCATACTCTACTATTTAAAGTCTGAAGGCCTCCGGACTACCAGACTCAAGACTCAAAGTCTATTCTCATTGACAGTTTCTAATCCATCGAAGAAGGGCTATCCAGGACTGGATGTTTCGTTAAAGATTTGACCTTACCGACTGGAGAAGATCTCTTGGCTGGATATGACATAACGGAATCTTTTATTGATTCAAAGATTGAGGATCCGAGGATTGGCGAAGTATACTTGGAAGATTCTACTTATGGAAACTGAGATCCTGATTGTATGGGCGAGCATGATTGATGGGCTATCGACATGTTCCTTAAATAGCTCGAATGATCTTCCTAATTGATTTTGTCCAACGGGTATGATGGCATAAAGGAGTATATAAGGAATACATTCCAGTTGTTCAAGTGTGTGCGCGATAGAAGAATTCCAAAGTTTGAAGCTCTTTGTTCTTAGTCAATTCATTTTCTGAGCGAAATCTTTTACGTAAAAGAGAGTTCATATTATTGAGAAACCTTGAGGAAGTGTGGTAGAGTATCTACACTGTGGAATCAAAGGAGAGCCTTGTTATAACATCACTTTTGTTCATAGTGAAATCCAACCGGTGGGCTGTCAGTGCGGAAGAGTGGACGTAGGCTTGGAATAAGCCGAACCACTATAATTTATGTGTTCATTTTCTCTTCCCCACTCTATGCTTTACTTTGATCATAATTCACTTTGTTAATGAAAGGATAACTTCATTTCTATTGTCTGCTTAATATTGCTCTCTTATCTCGAGAAAATATTTTTTACACCTATTCACCCCCCTTTAGGTGCTTATACTAGCTATCTCAATTGGTATCAGAGCCTGTGTACTCACTTTGTTTGAAGTGTTTTACTTCAGAGTTAAAGATCCATGGCTAGTATGTTAGCTCCAGGGCTGGTAGAAGGGCAAAGTAATACTAGACCGCCTTAGTTTGATGGAAAAGAATACAACATATGGAAAAACAAGATGAAGGCGTTCCTAAGATTAAAGGATCCTCTGGAATGGGACGTTGTAGACAAAGGAATCATTCCTAAAGCTGCATCTGTCTCAGAGAGAGGAAAATAAGTTGTTGAGTCTAGTGAAATGACTCAGGAAGAGATAACCAAGAGACAAGCTCTTGATGCAAAAGCAATTTATTCTTTATATTGTGCTTTGTCACCTACTGAATATAACAGAATATCTTCTTGTGTTACAGCGAAAAAAGTTTGGGATAGATTACAAATTACCTATGAAGGAACCGATCGAGTGAAAGAAACCAGAATCAACATTCTCCTCGGTCAATATGAAGCCTTCAAAATGAAATCAGGAGAATCTATAACTAACATGTTTAGTCGTTTTACAGAAATTGTGAATGGATTTGAAAATCAAGGTCAACCAATTTCTGATCCCATGAAAGTAAACAAGCTACTGCGTGGACTCTCCAAAGATTAGAATCACATAAAGACCTCAATAAGGGAGACACAAAGAATTATGCCACTATATGTCGATGAGTTGGTTAGGACTCTTCAGTCTTATGAAGTAGAACGAATCAATGAAGACGAAGATCCTAAAGGTAAGAAATCCATTGCATTAAAATCCAATGATGATTTTGATGTTACAGGTTCTAAAGACGATATGGATGATGAGGAGCTTGCTCTCATGATAAAAAGATTTAGAAAGCTGAATAGAAAAGGAAGAAGATTCAATCCAAAGAAACAAAGTTTTCAAAAGCAACAGACTAAGTCTGTTGAGGATGATGAATCAAATAGAGATGTAGTCTACTTTGAATGTAAGAAAAAGGGACACATCAGACCCAACTGTCCCTTTCTAAGGAAGAAGAAAGGAAAAGCTGAAAAGTATCAAAAGTCTCTTAAAATAGAAACCTGGAGTGATACGTAATGTGAAGAAAGTGATGATGATTATGCCAATATATGTCTGATGGCACAATTGGATTCAGATTCAAACTCCGAGACAGACTCAGATTCGGATAGTGAATTTGAGGTGAGTAACTCTAAAATCCCTATTAAAGTTTCTAAATACATGATGAGTTGTGTTTTAGTCTTAAGACTTCTCTTAAAAGGATTTTCAAACTTAAAAAGGAAAATTCTACACTAAAACAACAGGAAAGTGTTTTGAAAGAAAATGTGAAATGTTTAGACATGAATGTTTCTACTCTTAAAGAAAGAGAAGACAACCTTTCGAAAGAAAATGTATTTTTAAAAATGACATATCAAATATTTCCAAAAGATTTTCAATAGGATCCGAGAAACTTGAGAAAATTCTTTCAGACAAAGACCTTATTTCAATAAATCTGGTTTGGGAATGACTGTGGAAACCATTCCTTTAATTGATTTTCCCAAAGTGAAGGAAAAATTAAGCAAAGACCCACAAGAGATGCTTACAAAAATCATTTTAAAAGGTCTTTGTAAAACCAAAGAGGTCGCAATGCTCTCGGATGTTCAAAGTGCAATAGTTCAGATCATTTTGAGAGAGAATGTCCTATGGTTTGGAAACCTGTTAAGAAAGTATGGGCAAAAAACACATATCATACTAACACCAATGGACCCAAGAAAATATGGGTACCAAAGAAAGTTTGAGTCTCTTTTTAAAATGCAAGTCACTATCAAGAAGAAGGTAAAATGGTATCTGGATAGTGGATGCTCAAGACATATGACAGGAGATTCAAATTGCTTCATAAAGCTCATTCAAGTAAATGGTGGAAAAGTCTCTTTTGGAGGAAACAACAAAGGAAGAATTGTGGGATTCGGAATTGTAAAAATTGGAAACCTCACAATCAGCAATGTTTCCTTAGTGAAATGACTCAACTACAATCTGCTCAGTATCAGTCAGCTGTGCGATACCGGTTTCAAAATCAACTTTCAAGAAGGAATATGTTCAGGAACCAGTAAAGATTCTACTCAGTCATTCATGGGTCGAAGACATGGAAATATCTACCTCTTGGACGTGAAACCAGATGAATCGCAATATCTAATCTCAATTCGAGACGAAGTGAACTTATGGCACAGAAAACTTGGGCACATCAATATGAAGCAAATAACCAAAATTTCAGCAAAGAAGCTAGTTCGTGGTCTACCCAATCTGTCATACCAAAAGTCTGATCTATGTACACCATGTGTATTGGGATAGCAGTTGGCAAGTTTGAAGAAAAATCAGACGAAGGCATCTTCCTTGGATATTCTACCTCAAGCAAAGCCTACAGAGTCTACAACAAGAAGTCTCAATCTGTGGAGGAATCAATGAATGAATGTCAAATTACAAGATTCTATGCAAAATGAATCTATTCAGACTCATCTTGAAGAATTTGAACCTGCTCCAGACTCTACAAAGTCTAAATCTCAAGAAGCAGCTCAGACTTCAAAAGACCAGCATCAAATGAGTGTTGAAGATTCAAATGAAGAAAGTGATCATCAACTTGACAAATCAACCAGTAACTGGAAGCATAAGTCCAGTCATCCCAAATATCTCATTATAGGTGACATTAATGAATGAATTCGCACAAGATTCAAAAGGCGCGAAGAGTCTAGTGTTGTGGCTCTTATTTCTGAAATAGAACCCAAAAGCATAGAAGAAGTTTTATCTGATGAAAGCTGGATTGAAACTATGCAAGAAGAACTCAGGCAATTCAGTATTAATGATGTTTGGGAATTGACTCTTAAACCGAAAGGTATATCTATTATTGGAGCTAAATGGGTTTTCAGGAACAAGATGGACGAAAAAGGAAAGGTCGTAAGAAACCAAGCAAGACTCGTGGCCAAGGGATATACGCAAGAAGAAGGGATAGACTATGATGAGACTTACGCACCAGTAGCGAGGTTAGAAGCAATTAGATTATTACTTGCTTTTGCTTGTTATAAAAACTTCAGGTTATTCCAAATGGATGTCAAAAGTGCTTTCCTGAATGGATTTATCCATGAGGAAGTCTATGTGGAACAACCACTTGGGTTTGAAGACCTAAGGAAACCAGACTTAGTTTTCAAACTGAAAAAGGCTTTATATGGTTTAAAGCAAGCACCTCGAGCTTGGTACGACAGGCTGAGTAAATTTTTAATTCAAAACGGCTTTGTCAAAGGTAAAGTATACACTATTCTGTTTATCAAAAGAGAAAGCAAAAGTTTTCTGCTTGTTTAAATATATGTTCATGATATTATTTTTGGATCCTCTAATCAAAGTCTGTGCAAGAAATTCTCTAAGTCTATGTAGGATGAATTTGAAATGAGCATGATGGGTGAACTAACCTTATTTCTTGGACTTCGAGTGAAACAATTGAATGAATTAACCTTTATTCATCAAGAAAAATATGCTAATGATCTTGTCAAAAAATTTGGACTGGAAAATTGCAAAAAGACTGATATACCAATGTCAAGCTCTTTGAAGATAGACAAAGATGAAAGAGGAAAGAAAGTTGACCAAAAGCTATACAGAAGTATCATTGGTTCACTTCTTTATCTTACTGCTTTTGGACCTGACATTTTGTTTAGTGTTTGTATTTGTGCCAGATTTCAAGCAGACCCTAAAGAATCTCATCTAAGTGCTACAAAGCATATTATCAAATACAATGCATCAACTTCAAGCCTTGGTCTTTGGTATCCTAAAAAGGGAGACTTTACTCTTCTTGGATACTTAGACGCAGATCTAGCCAGATGCAGAGTTGATAAAAAGAGCACCTCGGGTACCTGTCAACTACTTGGAAGCAGGACAGTGTCTTGGTTTTCAAGGAAGCAAAATATAATGGCTCTTTCTACAGCAGAAGCAGAGTATGTAGCTCTTGAAAGTTGTTGTTCACAAATTATGTGGATAAAACAATAGCTAAGAGACTTTGGAATTGAAGATTCATGCACGGAGATTAACTGTGACAATACCAGCGCAATCAATCTTACTAAAACTCCAATTCTTCACTCAAGAGCAAAGCATATAGAGATTCGACATTACTTCATTAGAGATCATGTTTAGAATGGAGAAGTTTCGATTCAGTTTGTTGACTTAAAGAACCAACTGGCGGATATATTTACAAAACCTTTGGAGAAAGATCAATTTGAAATCATTCGTTCCAGACTCAACATCTTGAGGTTTTAAGAAGTAAAAGTCTAGAGACTCTCGGACTCGCACAATCAAGATCTTTGATTGTAAGTTATTTTATTCTCTCTCGATTAAATCTTGAAAATGTACGATCATCTCGACCATAATTGATTTTTGCTACTTTCAATTTCCGTGATTAGTGCAATCTTTCTTTTTCGAAAATGGAGTTAATTTTTAAATGGCAGTTATCTAATTTTTTGAAAAATGCAGTTATTTTTTAAAGGGCATCTTTTTACTTTCCATTACAACGTTTTGTATGCCTCTCTTCGACTGACCTATATACTGTCGGTTCCTCTTCGTTTAACTCCAAAAACCCTAAAAAGCATCGATCTTCCACTTCTGTCTTCTTCTCTTGTTTAATCTTCGAAAAGTTGTCATCTTTCTTGGGAAAGTCAAGTTTGGAATCTTTTAAAGACTGTGAAAGATGTCGTCTCAAAGGAAGTCTTCGAGGATCACGAACAGGGGACCGCAGCAAATGCGTGAGGGGCCTACGCACTTTGATCTCACCGAGGAAGAAGAGTTTCCTAGTCAGCAGCAGAGCCCACAACATTCTCAGCAGCGTCCATCTTCTCCATCTAGACCACAGAATGTTGCTCATCAAGAAGAGGAAGAAATAATCAAAGATGTAGAACCATAAGAACTCTTAAGCCCTCTTTTACCTACAAGCTTTATCGTGCTTTGAAAAGGGGTGAAACTCCTTTGAACTACATTGACAAATTTTTTAAAGACAAAGGGTTTAAAAATGAAACCTTCTTTTTACGCACAATGGAACGGTTGGGAATTGCCCTTGCTGGGTCGGCAGAAGAGGCAATGGCAAACATTCCAATCGATCCATGTGTTGGAGGGCTGAATCAGCCAAATGGAAATGATGATGACAAGTTGTACAGTCAGTTTCAACCGAGAATGGGTGTTGCGGCAAAAATTCGAGGCAAAATGACAGACTTGTTTCGATTGGAGAAACACAAGCATCTATACTCTAAGTTGTTGAAGCGTGGGGTCATAAACCCTAGAAGTGTGGATTTTGATTTCCTTGACGCTATGAACATTAATTTAAGGGAAAAATTCAGTCTTCTTCAACTTGAACAGTTCTGTTCTGAATCTACAGAAGTCTATGCTAAACTCACTGCATACTTCTATTTGAATCTCAGTTTCTTATATGCGAATAGATTCTCTTTTAGTGTCCGAGATCAGGACTATGTGGTGGATGTAGATATGTTAGCTAATGTGATTGGGGTTGAGAGAGGGAGATATCAACCTTTCAATGTCTCTATTGCTCATACTACGTTGGAACTTGTTAAGGATAGAAGGACAGAGGGAAAGGTTTCCTACTCGAGGATGAGTGCGTTCAACATTCTGCTTCACAAGATTGTGATCAATTGCCTCAGACCAAAATCTACTTCAAATACTGATGTTTCAAACTCAGAGGCAAAGCTGATGTATGCCATCAATACTTGGAAAAAATTCTCTCTTCCCCACACTATTATATTCCACATGTATAGAGCAGTGGTGAAGGACAAAGGTCAACTTCCTTATCCAGCTCTTGTGACAAAATTATTCAGACATTTGAATGTTCAGCCCCTTGAATTCTCTGTGTTTGACCTTGTGATCAAATGGTAGTGGGACTGAAAATGGTGTCTAAAATGCGTCTGAAGGAACTCAACAAGGCGTTGGAGAAATTCAAGGAGAAAACCCCTGTCAAATCTCATCAAATCTCTTCGACAGCAAAAAGAAAAGGGAAGGATCCCATGGTTGCTCCATCCAAGAAAAGAAGAGCTCTCATTGTTGAGGATGAAGAAGATGAGGAAGACATCACCATTACTGTAATGGCATTGAAGAACCTGAGTTGTTCTGTTCCAGAATCAACGGAACGACAAGAGAAAGACACAGAACAGAGGACTGGAGAAATAAAAGATTTGGAAGCAGAATAGAAAGAAACAGAGGAGAGAGAAGCTGAAGAAAGAGATGCAGAGGAGGAAAGAATTGAAGAAGAAGAGGAAAGAGGAGATCAAGAGGAAGGAGAGCATGAGGAACACTCTTCTCCACCTGAAGACATGGAAACAGGGGGAGATCGTGAGAAAAGAGGAATGTCCTCATATCCTGTTACCAGTGAAGGAGCTAGCCGCTCTCCAGCAGATCCAGAGGACATCTATGCCTCTCAATTTCCTGAGGAGGGACATGATGTTTCATCGCCTAATCCGCGTGGCTATGCTGATTTGGCATCGTCTACCTTTACTCCATCTGATCATGCAGAAGCCAGTACGCAGATTGATAATTTAGCAGATTTTCATAGAATTCTTGATGTTCTCTTAGAAATGCGAGGTTAGATATATGCTCTGGGATGCGAAGTACATAATTTGCATAATGCAAGTCAAGCTTCTTCAGTTTCTTTGAATGATCAGATCCAAGCCCTTGCTCTTCAGATTCAAGCAAATGCTAAGGGTGAAGAGGTGGCTCAACTGAAGGAAGAGTTGACAAAACTGGAAAGCATTGTCCAGTCAATGGAAGATTTCCAGCTTGTTCGTGTTCCCAAGCATTCTTGATTCCATCTCAACCTTTTTTATGATGACAAAAAGGGAGAGAGATGTGATTTGAACTTTGAACCTTGAACTTTTTTGAACTTGAACTTGAATTTTTTATTTGTTTTGATGTTTGACTTGACTTTTGTGTCTGGCTATGGATTGGATTTGGGATTTTGGATTGACTGCTTATATTAAGTACTATTGATATCTTATGGATAGCTTTACTCATATGTAAGACTAACCTATTTTCTGTGGTTGCAGATTCTAGTGTTATCAATAAGCCATTTATCTTTATGAGATATCCATATTTGTTTGAGTAATGTTTTGTAGGTAAAAGTTATCCAAAATCTGTAGGAAAGTTTTGTCACCATCAAAAAGGGGGAGATTGTTAGAGAAATCTTCTGGAGTATTTTGAAGCTGACAAAACGTTTCCATCAGTCTAGTCTGAAGATTTGCAGACTCTACTATTTAAAGTCTGAAGACCTCCGGACTGCCAGACTCAAGACTCAAAGTCTATTCTCATTGACAGTTTCTAATCCGTCAAAGAAGGGCTATCCAAGACTGGATGTTTTGTTAAGGATTTGACCTTATCGATTGGAGAAGATCTCTTGGCGGGATATGACATAACGGAATCCTTTATTGATTCAAAGATTGAGGATCCGATGATTGGTGAAGTATACTTGAAAGGTTCTACTTATGGAAACCGAGATCCTGATTGTATGGGTGAGCAAGATTGATGGGCTATCGACATGTTTCTTAAATAGCTCGAATGATCTTCTTAATTGATTTTGTCCAACGGGAAGATTGGAAGAATTCATTTGGTAAGTACCAATGGGTATGATGGCATAAAGGAGTATATAAGGAAGACGTTCCATGTAGCACCCCGAACCCTTCGAAGGTCGCCACAAGCACCGATATTACATCTTATTACCCTTTTGTTCTACACTTAAAAGAAGCATCGATATTCACAGGCATTTTTTTTTTTTTAAAAAGTGGTCCCAGCGCGACTCACTAACGGAAGCAAATTAAAACATCACCATCTCTCCCCCTACCAACCATTATACAAATACACACCACTAATCATCATGATTTTATAGACAAGCCACGACACTTTATTTACATATATTTTCAAGATGGGACTTCTTTTGGGTTGGTACATCAAAAGGAAAAGCTAGGACTCAGCCACGTCCAGCCTAAAACCTCAAAAAGAACTCTCGACCCTCTACATCTCACGTGTACAACCCCCATCATAAGTGTCCGCTAACTGTCCAAAAAGAAACAGCCCCTACTCGTCACGCACAGGCCTCACACCCAGTCCGGTGCGTCAGGCGGCGGCGGTGGCAGCATCCCTCTCATCAGCCCATCGCGACGAACGTGGACGGAGACAAACTCCTGGACAATCGGGCCCCCAGCCAAGCCTATGTCATACGAGACAAAACAGCGCACACGTATGTAGGTGAGTCCAGGTACAGAAGGACAGCTGAACTCCTCACATTCTACCTCGACGTCGGACAGTAACCCATAAAATGCACCCCGCGTGACAGCAGGAAGCGGCATATTGCTAATCTGAAATGTTGGTCCCCAAAAGGGGTGAGTACAACCACTCAGCAGATAAGAAATCCAATAACAACTCAATGCATCATGCAAATCATACATGCATTGCAGGCGTTACTTACCTTGAAGCCATGCGCATACTATCATGCATCATCATATCAATTTATAACACATACATGTGTATCATCATCGCATCATACATGTCATCATCATCATGACATCATCATCATGACATCATCACATTACACATGTCATCATCATGATGGCATCATTAGATCATATATGTCATCATCGTCATGGCATCATTACATCATACATGTCATTTTCATCATGACATCATCACATTACACATGTCATCGTGCCATATCATATACCATCATCATTATCATCATCGTGTATATCATCATGCATGTCATGCCATGGGTGATCATCATTATTTCACATCACATATCATCATCATCATCATCATCATATCATCATGCATATCATATATCATCATCATTATCATCATCATCATGCATATCATCATGCATATCATATATCATCATCATTATCATCATCATCATGCATATCATCATGCATATCATATATCATCATCGTTATCATCATCATGCACATCATGCATGTCATGCCATGGGTGATCATCATTATTTCACATCACATATCATCATCATCATCATCATCATCATGCATATCATGCCATGGTTTAATTTCCACTTTAGCTTCCAATTTGATCACCTCATCACCCATTCCTCAAATCATCAATTTCATTATCCCCTCGGGCAAAGACCTCCGAGGCTTCCGACATTCAGCCATCCCAGGCCAACCGGCATCCGGTCCCCCATATTCCGGGCATCTCGCATCCCCACTGGCATCACGAGGCATTCCCTTCGGGCAGAAACCTCCGACAGGGCTTTTGGCATCCCGCACCCCAATCCTAGCATCGTGAGGCATTCCCTTCGGGCATAAACCTCCGATAGGGCTTCCAGCCCCCCACATTCCGGGCATCCTGAATCTCCCAGGGAAATCCGGCAATGCATCTCTATACATTCCGGCCTCATCCTCCACCACAACCACCTCCTCATTTATCATTATCCACATTTACCATTATTTTGATCTCAATTTAACATGGCATATGGCGTGACATTAAACAAGTCATACTTGGCATAGGATTCACACATGCATCACAATTCAATGTCATATATATATAGGGGTGAGCGCGGTTCCCGGGTAGAACCGAGAACCGGAGAACCAAACCGCAGGTTCTGGTTCAGTTCCCGGTTCCAGAGAGGCCGGTTCCGGTTCCCGGTTCCCTTTTTTCGGGAACCGGCGGTTCTCGGTTCCGGTTCCCAAACCTAAAAACCCTAAATATTTTGATCTGGCGGCGTCCCAATTTTTGAACTTCCGCCCAAAACCTAAATCACTGGTGAAACCTCCACCCAAACCCCTATCCCCCGACTCCTCCATACCCCTACCTTGAATCCCTCGACGACGCCCTCCCTCGACGACGCCGCCACCCCAACGCTGGACGCCGCTCGTGATATTGCTAGTATAAACACCTAGAGGGGGGGTGAATAGGCGCACAAACAATTTTTCGATATACGGAAGCAACAGATTGAAATACGATCGATGTAGAGAGAGTAAGGAAGAGAAAATCAAACACAGATTTATAGTGGTTCGGCTTATTCCAAGCCTACGTCCACTCTTCCGCACCGACAGCCCACCGGCTGGATTTTACTATGATCAAAAGAGAAGTTACAGACAGCTTTGCCTTGATTCCACAAAGTGTAGATGTTCTATCACACCTCCTCAAGGTCTCTCACAAATATAGACTCTTTTTTGTATACAAGTATTCACTCAAGAGACTTATCTAAACAAATAGGAGCTTCAGACTTTGGAATTCTTCTATCGCGCACTCTTCTTAAACAACTAAGAACGTCTTCCTTATATACTCCTTTATGCCATCATACCCGTTGGCACTTTCCAAAGGAATTCCTCCAATCTACCCGTTGGACGGAATCAATTAGGAAGATCGTTCGAGCTATTAAAGGAACGTGTTGATAGCCCATCAATCTCGTTCGCCCATACAATCGGGATCTCGGTTTCCATAAGTAGAACCTTCCAATAATATTTAGACAATCATCGAATCTTCAGTCATTGAATCAATCTTGATCAATCAAAGGATTCTCGATACGTCTTCTCCAGCCACGAGATCTTCTCCAGATGACAAGGTTAAATCCCGAACAAAACATCCAGTTCGGGATAACCTTTCTTCAACGGATCGTGATCAATGAGGATAGACTTTGAGTCTTGAGTCTCGGCTGTCCGGAAGTCTTCAAACTTTAACCAACAGAGTCTACTGACCTTCAGACTAGACTGACGGAAACATTTTGTCAACTTCAAAACTCTTCTCGAGGATTTCTTCAACAGCTCGCCCCCGAAAGACGCTGTTGACGACGACGCCCTGCCGCTTGCCGCCCTTGAAGTCGATGCCGCTCGCCCCCTACTCGCTCGCTACTGGACACCACTCGCCGCCCCTCCCCCCCGTTGTACACCGCTCAGCCCCCGACGATGCCCTCGACGACGACGCCCCGCCGCTTGCCGCTTGCCGCTCACCCACCGCTTGCCGCCCTCAGGGCGTCCTCCATAGCATTCGATTTGACTCGTTGTAGTGCGCGTGCTCTCTCTCTCTCTCTCTCTCTCTCTCTCTCTCTCTCTCTCTCTCTCTCTCTCTCTCTCTCTCTGTGGCATGGGTTTTGTGTCTTCTGTGTGTGAAATTTTTAATTTCTCTTTCTCTTTCTGGTTTTGTTTCTTGCGAAGTGCGAGAATTCAGGTTTCGGGGACTCGAGGAGCTTCTCTCGCCCGCCTTTCATGCTGGTAAT
Source organism: Eucalyptus grandis (assembly GCF_016545825.1). Classification (NCBI taxonomy): domain Eukaryota; kingdom Viridiplantae; phylum Streptophyta; class Magnoliopsida; order Myrtales; family Myrtaceae; genus Eucalyptus; species Eucalyptus grandis. The sequence goes on along the minus strand of NC_052614.1, from coordinate 36,038,344 downwards.
CTCTACCGCCCCCTCTCTCCATCGTTTGTTCACGATTGAACCTCTTGGTTTTCTTGAATTGCTTATAAGAGGTGATTGGAGTGTTCTAATTTTTTCTTGCTTTATCTCTCTTATGCTGGTGGCTGAAATAATTGGTGTTGATCAGTAAAATCTATCTTAAAGTTGATTCTCTAGTTCGGCAGGCTGATGCACTTTGACTCATTTGTTGCTGAATAATAATCTCATCTGTTGTGTAGATCAAGTTCCCACTAATGGCAAGCTTTGTGCTGACAAGCAAAACCAAATCTTTAGTTGGAACGTTGTATCAGTCAATTTTGTGCTAATAACCACGAATACAAGCATAATTAGTATCCTCTGCTTGTAGCGGTGAGGCCAAGGGTGAGCTTCTGGCAAGCGATGGAGACGTAGAAGACGAGGTGGGTGAGAGAGAGAGGAGGGGGATGGAAATCCAAGCATTATACTGGACATAAACACTAGACTTGGAGTAGCACTGCTGTGCAGGTAATTTTCATGTGCTTGCTGAAAAAGCTGTTTTTTTCAAGAGGATCGCTTTTTAAATTTGTTGCTGGCGTTCTTTGACTCAATTGGAAGGGCGGGGCAAAGTGAGACTGTATAGGTGCATAATTTTGTGCTATTGCCTGTACAAGTGAGATTTCACTTGTTGTATCATCCAATTGATGCTTAGAAGTTACTACTATACAGGGCAAAAGAGGGAAGTTCCTATCGAGTCAATGTTGTATCATCCAATTGATGCTTGGAAGTTCTTGACAGTCCCAAGTCTCACTTGTACAGGTGCAGTAGTTGGAAAGCTCATCAATTTGGTGACGAAGTGAAGGTTGCCCAAGCTGATGTAATCAAGTAGCCGGATAACATTAGGCAACTGATGCCTGCAAAGTTTTTGAAGGTATAGCTATGAATTTGTCACAAGTGCTAAAGCAAAATTGTCGGTTTTTTTTTTAATGTAAGTGTGTGAAAACAAAAGAAGTTTTGCGTTTGTTTGTTTGTGGTGTGCCAATTTAAAAATTCATGTCTCGAAATATTGAAGAGATCGTGTTGTATTGGAATTTGAAATTTTCGAGCATATATCTCTCTTTTCCTCCAAGTTCACAAGCATTTTCATTTTCCTTTGAAGGTATGAGTTTTTTCCTAAATCCAGCTTTGATCCTTAATCCTTCTGCTTAATTGTTGGTAATTTTAGCTATGTTAGGCCTTCATGAACTCTCTATTTCCGATAAAAACTATATTATTACATTCTTCCCAAGTTGACTAGCATATATCGTTTTGTATTATCTTTGATGAATGACAAGCTTATTTGTTATTGTTACGTTCTTTTCCGCTTTTTAAAACTAAAATGAAAAAAAAAAAGAACCTGTTGAAACCTGGAACCGACCCTGGAACCTGTGATAGGGTAGGTTCTAGGTTCTTGGTTCCGACGGGTAGGTTCCAGGTTCCAAAAAATTAGGAACCTGTACCCGAGGGTAGGTTCCAGGTTCCAGGCGGAACCTGTAAGGAACCTAGAACCGCTCACCCCTATATATATATATATACCAAGACTTGATCACACATACCACATAAATAAATTAGATGGAATCTATGGCCAATAAAATAATCTATTTCATTTTATTTTATTTTATTTTATTCATTTATTTATTTTTATTTTTATTATTTAATATCTATAAATTCCCAAAATTATAAAAATTCAAGCAATCACTAAACAAACCAATAGGATGACAATTTCATGCAAAATACATGGCCAAATAGAATTTTACACAATCTCACAATTTTCACAAAACATCATATGATTTTCGGATGAAACCAGAATGCACGGTTTCCGAAGAAATTCGATTAAAATATCTATAAAGCCTCCAAAAATTACGAAATTTTACAGAGTTATAACCAAGACATTTTCGTACAACTTTCATGCAGAACTCCAAGCCAGATTCTTTTTATATTATTTTATACAGTCTCACGAAGCTTCTGGATCGATTACTGCATCGTCCAGTGTACACATCTCCGAAATATTGAGATTTCACCTACCTATTATCTTTCATTTCCTCTGAAATTTGGATATGATATATACCAAGATGTCCTTTACAAGTTTCATGAAGAGATCTAGGTCAAATAACCAGAATAGAGTCACCATTTAGGTCCTTGAAGTCTCGGGTGTCTCGGAATACATCACCAGAATCATCGTCTCCAAGATCTAGTTGATTTACTAGGCTATACTTGTTCATTTCACTTCAAATTTGATTATGTTGTATTTTAATCTATCCCATACAACTTTCATGAAGAAATCGAAGTGAGATTCACATCACAAACCAACATGCAATCACGAATCCAGCAAGAGGTCAGTAAAAACTCTCCAGATCTGAGGTCTCCGTAGGATGAGACTTTAACCCCCGAAATCTCCATAATTTTCCATGAAAGTTCAGTATGTTGTAGTTCAAGATGTTAGCTACAACTCTCATGAAGAAATCGAAGCAAAAATCGGACTCTAAACACACATGCGAGCTCAAACAACATTCTGACTCACATGATCCGAGCAAGAACAGTCATGCGATTCAAGTATAAGCCAACCACACCTCGGTTTTTCTCACTTAAACACCCAAGAATTTAACATGCAAACAACATTCAAACATGCAAGAGAAGCTAGAGGACTCCCACTTGCCTCTAGACCCGTCGGATGACGGCGTACGGCGGCGAACATGGCGGCACACGGCGGCGAACATGGCGGCACACGGCGGACGGACGGTTCCTCTTCCTCTCTCTCTTGGCCGCTCCCCCTCTCTCTCGAAATCTCTCTCTCGCACAACTCTCTCTCTCTCTCTCTCTCTCTCTCTCTCTCTCTCTTTGGGTGAGCAAATGACCGGCCACCCTTCTCTCTGTCTTCCCTTTTTATACCCCCAAATCCTCATGATTGATAATGATTACTTGCCTTAACCAAGGCCAATGCATGGCCTTCTCCCCTAAGCCAATACATGAGAGTCTTGTGCCACTTGTCCTATGGACTTTTGGGCTTGGGCTTGGGCTTGGGCTTCTATTGGGCCGGTCGACCACTTCCCTTGGGCCTCTATTGGGCCGGCCAACTTGGCCCACTAAGCTTAGGCCAATGGGCCTAAGGCCCATCCCAAAAATTAACATTTTTTTCCTCTCTTTTTTTAAAAAAAAAAACTCTTCTATAAATATTTTTAAATTTTAATTTCCAACATGGCCAAAGTCTTGTGACATTTTGTTTATTGAAATTTACTTATAAAGTACATGGCCAAGCATAGATTATTAATCTATCAAATTTAAATTTTCACAATCATATGCACAAATCATCTAATTAAAAGACTAATGGCTAAAGCATAAGCCATGGAAATTTTTATCACATAATTACAGACTTTAACACACCTTATGACTTGACTTTGAATTTTGGGATGCCACAATTCTCCCTTCCTTAGAGAATTTCGTCCTCGAAATTCAAACACCACTCGCGCCCTCTTGAAACAAATAAGGGTACTTTTCCTTCATCCGATCCTCACTTTCCCATGTGGCTTCCTCCATATCATGATGTCACTATAATACCTTAACCATTATGATCTTCTTGCTCCTAAGAATTTGCTCCTTTCGATCCAATATCTGCACAGGCTCTTCAATGTACCTTACTTTCTCATCCATTTTGATGGCTTCATGATCAAGTATGTGACCAGGATCCGGCTGGTACTTCCTCAACATCGATACATGAAACACATAGTGCAGATTTTCTAACTTAGGAGGTAACGCTAAACGATAAGCTACATCCCCTATCCTCTCGAGTATTTCAAAAGTTCCAACAAATCTAGGGCTTAACTTACCCTTCATCTCAAATCGAGATATTCCTTTCATTGGAGATACCTTAAGGAATACATGGTCTCCTACACTAAATTCCAAAGGCCTTCTATGCCTATCTGCGTAGCCTTTCTGTCTACTCTGAGCTGTTCTAAGTCTTTCTCTGATAATTTCAACAGCCTTAGTGGTAACTTGTACCAGTTCAGGTCCTGTCAACTTCCTTTCACCTACTTCACTCCAACAGACAGGAGTCCTACATCTCCTTCCATATAATGCCTCATAAGGAGCCATGCCTATACTTTTCTGAAAGCTATTATTATAGGCAAACTCTACCAAATGCAATCTTTCATCCCAATTTCCTTTGAAATCAATTACACAAGCCCTTAACATATCCTCCACTATCTGGATTATTCTTTCTGTTTGTCCATCTGTCTGGGGATGAAAAGTAGTACTAAACTGAAGCTTAGTTCCTAATGAAATTTGAAGACTTCTCCAAAAATTCGAAGTAAACCTCAAATCCTGATCTGAAGTAATGGTCACTGGAACACCATGTATGTGGCATCCCAAAATTCAAAGCCAAGCCATAAGGTGTGTTAAAAGTTTCTAATTAGGCGATAGAATTTTCATGGCTTATGCTTTAGCCATTAGCCTTTTTAATTAAATGATTTGTGCATATGATTGTGGAAATTTAAATTTGATAGATTAATAATTTATGCTTGGCCATATAATTTATAAATTAAATTTCAATAAATGAAATAAGACTTTAGCCAAGATGAAAATTAAAAATTAAAAATATTTATAGAAGAATTCAAAAAAAAGGGAGAAAAAGGGGTTAATTTTGGAATGGGCCTTAGGCCCATTGGCCTAAGCCTTTAATGGGCCAAGATGGGCGGCCCAAGAGGAGTAGTCGACCGGCCCAATAGAAGCCCAAGCCCAAGCCCAAAAAGCCCATAAGACAAGTGGCACAAGACTCTCATGCGTTGGCTTAGAGAAGAAGGCCATGCATTGGCCAAATGAAAGGCAATCTCATGATTGCTAATCATGAGAAGTTGGGGAAATAAGAAGGAAGAGAGAGAGGGTGGCCGGCCATTTGCTCGCCCAAGGAGAGAGAGAGAGAGAGAGAGAGAGTTGTGCGAGAGAGAGGGAGGAGCGGCCGAGAGAGAGGAGGAGGGAACCGCCGTCCATTCGCCGTGTGCCGCCGTGTTCGCCGCCCTACGCCATCGACCGTCCATCCTAGAGGCAAGTGGAAGTCCTCTAGCTTCTCTTGCATGCTTGTATGTCGTTTGCATGTTGAGTTTTTAGGTGTTACATGAGCAATACCGAAGCATGGATGAGTTGTGTGTGAATGGTATGGCTGTTTGTGTTCGGATCGTGTGAGTCAGTAATTTGTTTGAGCTTGCATATGTTTAGAGTCCGATTTTGGCTTCAATTTCTTCATGATAGTTGTAGATAACCTCTTTAACTACAACATACTGAAATTTTGTGGAAAATGATGGATATTTGAGGGGTTAAAGTCTTATTCTACGGAGACCTCAGATCTGGAGAAGTTTTACTGACCTCTTGCTAGATTCGTGATTTCATGTTAGTTTGTGATGAGAATCTCACTTCTATTTCTTCATGAAAGTTGTAGGAGACATCTTAAACTACAACATACTCAATTTTGAAGTGAAATGAACAAGTATAGCCTAATAAATCGACTAGATCTTGAAGATGATGATTCTGGTGATGTATTCCGAGATACCTGAGACTTCATGGACATAGATAATGACTATAATCTGGTTATTTGACCTATATCTCTTCATGAAACTTGTAAAGGGCACCTTTATGTATAACATATCCAAATTTCAGAGGAAACGAAAGAGAAAAGGTAAGGGAAATCTCAATATTTCGGAGATGTGTACACTGGACGATGCGGTAATGGATTCGGAAGATTCGTGAGGTTGTATAAACTAATCTAAAAATAATCTGGCTTGAGGTTCTTCATGAAAGTTGCACGAAAATGTCTTGGCTATAACTCTGTAAAAGTTCGTAATTTTTGGAGGCCGTATGGATATTTTAATCGAATTTCTTCGGAAACTGTGCATTCTGGTTTTATCCGAATATTTGTGCTATTTTGTGGAAATTGTGAAATTGTGTGAAATTTAATTTGGCCATGAATTTAGCATGAAATTTTCATCCTATTGGTTTTTTTAATGATTGCTTGAATTTTTATAATTTTGGGAATTTATAGATATTGAATTTAATATTTATAAAAATAATAATAAATAAATAAATAATAACAAAATAAAATGGATTATTTTATTGGCCATAAATTCCATTGAATTTATTAATAAATAATTATACATTTTTGCATGTATAATGAGACATGGGGGTATGTATGGCATTGAATTGTGATGCATGTGTGAATCCTATGCCAAGTATGACTTGTTTGATGTCATGCCATATGCCATGTTAAAATGAGATCAAAATAATAATAAATGTGGATAATGATAAGTGAGGAAGTGGTTGTGGTGGAGGATGAGGCCGGAATGTACAGAGATGCATTGCCGGATTCCCTGGGAGATTCAGGATGCCCGGAATGTGGGGGGCCGGAAGCCCTGTCGGAGGTCTTTCCCCGAAGGGAATGCCTCGCGATGCTAGGATTGGGGTGCGGGATGCCCGGCTAGGGAGTGTAAATGCCGGAAGCCTTGTCGGAGGTTTCTGCCCGAAAGGAATGTCTCGTGATGCTAGTTGAGATGCGAGATGCCCGGAATGTGGGGGGCCGGATGCCCGGTGGCCTGGGAGGCTGAATGCCGAAAGCCTCGGAGGTCTTTGCCCGAGGGGATGATATAATTGATAAATTGAGAAATGGGTGATGTGGTGATCAAATTGAAAGGTAAAAGTGGAAATTAATCCATGATATGATATGCATGATGATGATGATGATGATATGTGATGTGAAATAATGATGATCACCCATGATATGATATGCATGATGATATGCATGATGATGATGATGATGATATGTGATGTGAAATAATGATGATCACCAATGATATGATATGCATGATGATGATGATGATGACATGTGATGTGAAATAATGATGATCACCCATGATATGATATGCATGATGATGATGACATGTGTAATGTGATGATGTCATGATGATGATGACATGTATGATACGATGATGATACACATGAATGTGTTATAAATTGATATGATGATGCATGATAGTATGCGCATGGCTTTAAGGTAAGTAATGCCTGCAATACATGTATGATTGCATGATGCATTGAGTTGTTATTGAGATAACTAGTATAAGCACCTAGAGGGGGTGAATAGGTGCACAAACAATTTATCGAGATACGGAAGCAATTCTTGGCAAATGATAGAAAGGAAGTTTACTATGATTAACGAAAATGAAGTACGATCAAAGTAAAGAGAGTAAGGAAGAGAAAATTGAACACAGGGGTTTATAGTGGTTCGGCTTATTCCAAGCCTACGTCCACTCTTCCGCACCGACAGCCCACCGGCTGGATTTCACTATGATCAAAAGAGAAGTTACAGCACAGCTTTGCCTTGATTCCACAAAGTAGATATTCTACCATACCTCCTCAAGGTTTCTCACAAATATAGACTCTCTTTTTGTATACAAGTATTCGCTCAAAGTGATTGTCTAAACAAAAGGAGCTTCGACTTTGGAATTCTTCTATCGCGCACACCCCGACAACTAAGAACGTCTTCCTTATATACTCCTTTATGCCATCATACCCGTTGGCACTTTCCAAAGGAATTCCTCCAATCTACCCGTTGGACGGAATCAATTAGGAAGATTGTTCGAGCTATTAAAGGAACGTGTCGATAGCCCATCAATCCTGTTCGCCCATACAATCAGGATCTCGGTTTCCATAAGTAAAACCTTCCAAGAATATTTAGGCAATCATCGAATCTTCAATCATCGAATCAATCTCGATCAATCAAAGAATTCCGTTACGTCTTTTCCAGCCACGAGATCTTCTCCGCTTGATAAGGTTGAATCCTTAACGAAACATCCAGCTTCGGATAACCTTTCTTCAACGGATTAGAGACTATCAATGAGGATAGACTTTGAGTCTTGAGTCTCGGCTGTCCGGAGGTCTTCGGACTTTAAATATCGTAGACTGCAAACCTTCGTACTAGACGATGGAAACGTTTTGTCAGCTTCAAAACACTTCAAGAAGATTTCTCCAACAATCTCCCCCTTTTTGATGGTGACAAAACTTTTCTGCAGATTTGGACAATTTTGACCTGCAAAACATTTCTCAAACACATATGCATATCTTAAATGGCTAAATGAATAACACTAGAATCTGCAATCACAGAAAATAGGTTAGTCTAGTATACGATAGAGCCATCCATAAGATATCATTAGTAGTTAATAGAAGCAGTCAAGTCCAAGTCTAGTTCAGTTCTCCTCCAGTCACAAAACAAAGTCAAACAGAGTTCAAACAAACAAACCACATGATTAAAAGTTTGAACAAATCTTGCATCTCTCCCCCTTTTTGTCAGCATTAAAAAGGTTGAGATGAAAATAGAATGAAGTCAAGATTGCTTGGGAACGCGGACAAGCTGGAAATCTCCCATAGACTGAACGATGCCTTCCAGCCTTTTCAAGTCTTCCTTCAGATGTGCAATCTCCTCACCCTTGGCATTGGCCTGAATCTGAACAGAGAGGGCTTGGATTTTATCATTCAATGAACATGAAGAAACTTGACCCGCATTCTTCAAGTTTTGAACCTCGCATCTCCAAGAGAATATCCATGATTCTGCGAAAATCTACTGCATTATCAGTCTGAGTACTTGCTTCGGCCCGATCTGATGGAGTAAATGCAGACGATGGTAGATCAGCATAATCTCGCAGGTTTGGCGATGAAATTTCATGACCTTCTTCTGGGTAAACCCTCTAGGTGAGCGAGCGATCGACTCCTTCACTTGCATCAGATATGAAGACTTCCCTCCTTTCTCTTGATCTCCCCGTTTTCATGCCTACAGTGGAGAAGAGAGTTCCTCGTTCTCCTTCTTCTCTTCTTTCTTCTTCAGGTCTTTCCTCCTCTGTTTCTTTTTCATCTTCTCTTTCTTCTTCTTCCTTCTCCTCTGCATCCTTCTCCTCTGCTTCCTTCTCCTCTGCATCCTTCTCCTCTGCTTCCTTCTCCTCTGCTTCTTTTGTCATTTGTTCCGATTCTTTCTGTGGAACAGGTTGACTTAAATTCTTCAAAGCCATTGCAGAGATGGTGATGTCTTCCTCATCATCTTCATCCTCAACGAGGAGAGCTCTTCTTCTCTTGGATGGAGCAACCATGGGCTCCTTCCCTTTTCTTTTAGCTGCATAAGAGGTTTGATGAGTTTTGGCAGAAGTCTTCTCCTTGAATTTTTCCAACTCCTTTCTCAGTTCCTTCAGACGCATTTTGGTCACCATTTTCAATCCTATCACCATATGATCGCATGGTCGAACACAAAAGATTTGCGGAGGCTGAATATCCAGATGTCTGAATAACTTCGTAACAAGGCTTGGGTAAGGAAGTTGACCTCTGTCCTTCATCATTGCTCTATACATGTGAAACATAACAAAGGTGAGGGAGAGAAAACTTTTTCCCAAAGAGGATGGCATACATCAACTTTGCCTCGAACTTGAAACATCGTTTTGGAAGTTGATTTCGGTCGGAGGCAATTAATCACAATCTTGTGAAGCAAGATGTTGAATGCACTCATCATTAAGTAGGTGATCTTCTCATCTGTTCTCCTGTCCTTCACCAGTTCCAGTGTGGCCCGAGTAATGGAAACTTTAATTGGTTGATATCTTCCTCTTTCAACTCCTAACACATCTGCCAGCATATTCATATCCACAACATAATCTTGGTCTTTAATGCTGAAAGAGAACCTATTCGAATCCAAAAAGCTAAGATTTGAATAGAAATATGCAGTTAATCCAGCATAGGCTTCTGTAGTGTCAGAGCAAAACTTTTCAAGTTGAAGATAACTGAACTTTTCCCTCAAGTTCACATTCACAACATCCAAAAAATCAAAATCCACACTCCTAGGGTTTATTACCCCACGCTTCAGCAATTTCGAGTACAGATCCTTTTGTTCCTTCGATCTAAACAAATCTCCCATTTTTCCTTGATTTTCAACCGCAATACCCATTTTCGGTTGAAATAGGCTGTACAAATTGTCATCATCATTCCCATCTACAGGATTCGACCCCCAGTCACGAGGATCACTTGGGATATTCGCAAGGGTTTCCTCAGCCACCCCTTTACGAGCAATTCCCAAACTTTCCATTTTTCGCATAAAGATATATTCGTTCTTATATCCTTTGTCTTTAAGAAAATCATCAACATAGTTCAAAGGAGTACGAATTCCTTTTAAGGCACGATATAGCTTGTAAATAAAAGCGGGCTTTTGAACTCTTACAGGGTCTCGCATCCTCGATGATTTCTTCCTGTTGATGATCAACGCCTTGAGGACTAGATGGAGGAGAATGACGCTGCTGAGAATGTTGTGGGCTCGGTTGCTGTTCTGAGACACTTCTTCTTCAGCAAGATCGAAGTGCGTAGGCCCCTCACTCATTCGCCGTGGTCCCCTGCTTGCGATTCTCGAAGACTTTCTTGAAGATGACATTTTTCTCAGTTTTTGGAAGATTCCTTGCTTGACTTTCTCAAGAAAGATGACAACTTTTTGAAGATTAAACAAAGAAGACAAACGGGAATGGAGGATCGATGATTTCTAGGGTTTTTGAGAGTAAAGTGAAGAGGAATCGACAGTGCACGATCGGTTAAAGAAAGATAAATGAACCGTCACAAAGGAAATAAAAAGATGCCTTTTCAAAATAACTGTCTTTTTCCGCAAAAATAGCCATTTCAAAAATACTTTCTTTTTGAAAATGAAATGATGCAATAATTGCGTCGATTAAATATAGCAACCATTTAAACACAGTCTGACGATCGTACCTTTTCAAGATAAGATTAGAGAGAGAAAGACTTACAGTCTGACGGTCGTACCAAGACTATCTTACAGATAAAGTCCTATATGTCTGAGTCTGAAAGTCTTTAGACTTTGATTTCCTCATACCTCAAAATGTTGAGTCTGGAACGGATAGATTCAAATTGATTTTTCTCCAAAGGCTTTGTGAATATATCCGCCGCTTGGTTCTTTGAGTCAACAAATTGAATTGAAACATCTCCATTTTGAACATGGTCTCTAATAAAGTGATGTCGAATCTCTATATGCTTTGCTCTTGAGTGGAGAATTGGATTTTTGGTGAGATTGATAGCGTTGGTGTTGTTGCAATTAATCTCCGTGCATGAGTCTTCAATTCCAAAGTCTCTTAGCTGTTGTTTTATCCATAGAATTTGCGAACAGCAACTTCCAAGAGCTACGTACTCTGCTTCTGTTGTTGAAAGAGCCACAGTGCTTTGTTTTCTTGAAAACCAAGACACTGTCTTGCTTCCAAGCAATTGGCAAGTTCCCGAAGTGCTTTTTCTATCAACTCTGCAACCGGCCAGATCTGCGTCTGAATATCCCATAAGATTAAGATCTTCCTTCTTAGGATACCAAAGACCGATGCTTGAAGTTGATGAAACATATTTAATAATACGCTTCGCAGCATTCAAATGAGATTCTTTTGGATCTGATTGAGATCTGGCACAAATGCAAACACTAAACAAAATGTCAGGTCTAGAAGCAGTAAGATAAAGAAGAGATCCAATGATACTCCTGTACAGCTTTTGATCGACTTTCTTCCCTTCTTCATCTTTGTCTATCTTCAAGGCACTTGACATTGGTATGTCAGCCTTTTTGCAATTGTCCAGACCGAACTTTTTGACAAGATCATTTGTATATTTTTCTTGATGAATAAAAGTTCCTTCCTCCAATTGTTTTATTTGAAGTCCAAGAAAGAAGGTTAACTCACCCATCATGCTCATTTCAAATTCATCCTGCATAGTCTTAGAAAATTTCTTGCACAGACTTTCATTAGAGGATCCAAAGATAATATCATCGACATATATTTGAACAAGTAGAAAACTTTTGCTTTCTCTTTTAATAAAAAGAGTAGTGTCCACTTTACCTTTAACAAATCCATTTTGAATTAAAAACTTACTTAATCTATCATACCAAGCTCGAGGTGCTTGCTTTAAGCCATATAAGGCCTTTTTGAGTCTGAATATTGAGTCTGGTTTCCTTGGGTCTTCAAACCCCGGTGGTTGTTCCACATAGACTTCCTCATGGATGAATCCATTTAGGAAAGCACTTTTGACGTCCATTTGGAATAACCTGAAATTTTTATGACAAGCAAATGCAAGTAATAAACGAATTGCTTCTAACCTTGCTACCGGTGCATAAGTCTCGTCATAGTCGATCCCTTCTTCTTGAGTGTATCCTTTGGCCACGAGTCTTGCTTTGTTTCTTACGACTTTACCTTTCTCGTCCATCTTGTTTCTGAAAACCCATTTAGCTCCAATAACTTATTTATCTTTCGGTTTTGGAGTTAATTCCCGACATCATTAATTTTGAATTGTCTCGAGTTCTTCTTGCATAGCTTCAATCCAGCTTTCATCAGATAAAGCTTCTTCTATGCTCTTGGGTTCTGTTTTAGAAATAAGAGCCACGACACTAGACTCTTCTCGCCTTTTGGATCTTGTGCGTATTCCTTCATTGATGTCGCCAATAATAAGATCTTTGGGATGACTGGACTTATGTTTCCAATTGCTAATTAATTTTTCAAATTGATGATCACTTCCTTCACTTGAATCTTCAACAGTCACTTGTTGCTGATCCTTCAAAGTCTGAACTGCTTCTTGAGATTTAGACTTTGTAGAGTCTGGAGCAGATTCAGTCTCTTCAAGATGAGTTTGAATGGATTCATTTTGAATGAAATCTTGGAATTTGACATTCATTGATTCTTCCACAGTTTGAGTCTTCTTGTTGTAGACTCTGTACGCTTTACTTGTGGTTGAATATCCAAGGAAGATGCCTTCATCTGACTTTTCTTTAAACTTACCAACTCGATCATTTGCATTTTTCAGTATGAAACATTTGCATCCGAAAACATGAAAATATGAAACAATTGGCTTTTTTTCTTTAAATAGTTCATAAGGTGTTTTTTCTAAAATAGGCCTTAGAAAGACTCTATTGATAATATAACATGATGTTGAAACTGCTTCAGCCCAAAATCGTAAAGAAATATTGCTTTCAATTAAAAGAGTTCTAGCCATTTCTTGAAGAGATCTATTCTTCCTTTCCACGACTCCGTTTTGCTCTGGAGTATATGGGGAGGAGAACAAATGTTGAAAACCAGATTCATCACAAAATTTTGCAAAGTCTTGATTTTCAAATTCTCCTCCATGGTCTGTTTTTATACTTGAAATGACATACCATTTTTCATTTTGAACCTTCTTAGCAATTTTTTCAAAGTGAGAGAAAGTTTCAGACTTACTTGTCAAGAAATATACCCAAGTAAATCGTGAGTAGTCATCCACAATTACTAGGCAATATTTCTTACCTCCAATGCTCTGCGTTCTTGTTGGTCCGAAGAGATCCATATGCAAGAGCTGCAGTACACGGTTAGTGGAGACTTGATTTATTGGTTTAAAGGAATTTCTTACCTGTTTTCCCAATATACATGGTGTACATAGATCGGACTTTTGATATGATAAATTGGGTAGATCACAAACAATATTCTTTGCTGAGATTTTGGCTATCTACTTCATGTTGATATGCCCAAGTTTTTTGTGCCATAAGTTCGCTTCGTCTTGGATTGAGATTAGACATTGCGATTCATCTGGTTTTACGTCCAAGAGGTAGATATTCCCATGTCTTCAACCCATGAATGACTGTGTAGAGTCTTTACTGGTTCCTGAACAAATTCCCTCTTGAAAGTTGATTCTAAAACCGGCATCACAAAGCTGACTGATACTGAGCAGATTGTAATTGAGCCCTTCAACTAAAGAAACATTGCTTATTGTGAGGTTCCCAATCTTTACAGTTCCAAATCCTACTATTTTTCCTTTGTTGTTTCCTCCAAATGAGACTTTTCCACCATTCACTTGAGCGAGCTTTATGAAGTAATTTGAATCCCCTGTCATGTGTCTCGAGCATCCACTATCCAGATACCATTTTACTTTTTCTTGATAGTGACCTGCATTCAAAAAGAAACTCAAGCTTTCTTTGGTACCCATATTTTCTTGGGTCCTTTTGAGTTAGTCTGATATACGGTTTTTGCCCAGACTTTATTGACAGGTCTCCAAACCATAGGACATTCTTTCTCAAAATGATCTGCACTATTGCATTTTGAACATCTAAGAGCATTGCGACCTACTGGTTTTACAAAGTTCCTTTCAAAATGATTTTTGTAATCGTTTCTTGTAGGTCTTTGTTTGATTCTTTCTTTTACTTTAGGAAAATCGATTAAAGGAATGGTTTCAGTAGTCATTCCCAATCCAAATTTATTGAAATAAGGTCTTTGAACAGAAAGTATTTTCTCCAGTTTTTCAGAACCTAAAGAAAATCTTTTGGAAATATTTGAAATATCATTTTTCAAGAATGCATTTTCTTTTAAAAGATTATTTTCACTTTCTTTGAGAGAAGAAACATTATGATCTAAGCATTTCACTTTTTCCTCCAAAGCATTCTCTTGTTGTTTTAAAGCAGAATTTTCTTTTTTGAGTTCTGAAATTCTTTTAAGAGAAGTCTTAAGACTAAAACATAATTCATCAATGTATTTTGAAACTTTAATAGGGATTTTAAAGTTACTTACCTCGAATTCACTTTCTGAATCCGAATCAGTCTCGGAGTTTGATTCTGAATCCGATTGTGCCATTAGACATATGTTGGCATAATCATCATCACTATCTTCGCACTCTGTATCACTCCATGTTTCAGCTTTGAGAGCTTTTCGATATCTTTCAATTTTTCCTTTCTTCTTCCTTAGAAGAGGACAGTTGGGTCTGATGTGTCCCTTTTTCTTACATTCAAAGCAGACTACATCTTTGTTTGATTCTTCATCTTCAGCAGACTTGGTCTGTTGCTTTTGAAAACTTTGTTTCTTTGCATTGAATCTTCTTCCTTTTCTGTTCAGCTTTCTGAATCTTCTTATCATAAGAGCAAGTTCTTCATCATCCATGTCGTCTTCAGAATCTGTTACATCAGAATCATCATTAGATTTTAATGCAATAGATTTCTTACCTTTAGGGTCTTCGTCTTCATTGATTTGTTCCACTTCATAGGATTGAAGAGTCCCAACCAACTCATCGACAGACAGAGGCATGATTCTTTGGGTCTCCCTGATTGAGGTCTTTATGTGATTCCAATCCTTGGAGAGTTCACACAGTAACTTGTTTACTTTCATGGGATCAGAAATTGGTTGGCCTTGATTTTCAAGACCATTCACGATATCTGTAAAACAACTAAACATGTCAATTATAGATTCTCCTGGTTTCATTCTGAAGGCTTCGTATTGACCGAGAAGAATGTTGATTCTCGTTTCTTTCACTCGATCGGTTCCTTCATAAGTAATGTGTAATCTATCTCATACTTCTTTGGCTGTATCACAAGAAGATATTCTGTTATATTCAGTAGGTGATAAAGCACAATATAAAGAATAAATTGCTTTTGCATCAAGAGCTTGTCTCTTGATTATCTCTTCCTGAGTCAATTCGCTAGACTCAACAGAGTCTTTTCCTCTTTCTGAGATAGCAGCAGCTTTGGGAACGATTCCTTTTTCTACAACGTCCCATTCAAGAGGATCCTTTGATCTTAAGAACGCCTTCATCTTGTTTTTCCATATGTTGTAGTCATTTCCATCAAAGTAAGGCGGTCTCGTGTTGCTTTGCCCTTCTACTAGCCCTGGAGCCAACATACTAGCCATGGATCTTTTACTCTAAAGTAAAACACTTCAAACAAAGTGAGCACACGGGCTCTGATACCAATTGAGATAGCTAGTATAAGCACCTAGAGGGGGGTGAATAGGTGCACAAACAATTTATCGAGATACGGAAGCGATTCTTGGCAAATCATAGAAAGGAAGTTTACTATGATTAACGAAAATGAAGTATGATCAAAGTAAAGAAAGTGAGGAAGAGAAAATTGAACACAGGGTTTATAGTGGTTCGACTTATTCCAAGCCTACGTCCACTCTTCCGCACCGACAGCCCACATCGGCTGGATTTCACTATGATCAAAAGAGAAGTTATAGCACAGCTTTGCCTTGATTCCACAGTGTAGATGTTCTACCACACCTCCTCAATGTTTCTCACAAATATAGACTCTCTTTTGTATACAAGTATTCGCTGTTCTACCACACCTCCTCAAGGTTTCTCACAAATATAGACTCTCTTTTGTATACAAGTATTCGCTCAAAGTGATTGTCTAAACAAAAAGGAGCTTCAGACTTTGGAATTCTTCTATCGCGCACACCCCGAACAACTAAGAACATCTTCCTTATATACTCCTTTATGCCATCATACCCGTTGGCACTTTCCAAAGGAATTCCTCCAATCTACCCATTGGACGGAATCAATTAGGAAGATTGTTCGAGCTATTAAAGGAACGTGTCGATAGCCCATCAATCCTGTTCGCCCATACAATCAGGATCTCGGTTTCCATAAGTAAAACCTTCCAAGAATATTTAGGCAATCATCGAATCTTCAATCATCGAATCAATCTCGATCAATCAAAGGATTCCGTTACGTCTTTTCCAGCCACTAGATCTTCTCCAGTTGATAAGGTTGAATCCTTAACGAAATATCCAGTTCTGGATAACCTTTCTTCAACGGATTAGAGACTATCAATGAGGATAGACTTTGAGTCTTGAGTCTGGCTGTCCGGAGGTCTTCAGACTTTAAATATCAGAGACTGCAAACTTTCAGACTAAACTGATGGAAACGTTTTGTCAGCTTCAAAACACTTCAAGAAGATTTCTCCAACAGTTATTGGATTTCCCTATTTGCTGAGTGGTTGTACTCACCCCTTTGGGGACCCACATTTCAGATTAGCAGTATGCCGCTTCCTGCTGTCACGCGGGGGGTATTTTACGGTCTACCATCCGATGTAGAGGTCGAGTGTGCTGAGATAGACTGTCCCTCTGTTCCCGAACTGACTTTTATTCGAGTACACTGTCTAGTGATGTAGGACATAGGCTTGGCTGGGGGCCCTGTCATTCAGGAGTTCATATCTGTGCATGTTCGTCGGGATGGAGCGATGCGAGGGATGTTGCCGCCGCCACCGCCTGATGCACCGGGTTGGGTGTGAGACCCGTGCACGACGAGTAGGAGCTGGATCTTTTTGGGGGTAGTTAGCCGACACTTTTGATGGGGGTTGTGCACGTGTGATGTTGAGGGTCGAGGGTTCTTTTTTTAGGTTTTAGGCTGGACGTGGCTGAGTCCTAGCTTTTCCTTTTTGTTGTACCGACCCAAAAGAAGTCCCATCTTGAAAATATATGTAAATAAAGTGTCGTGGCTTGTTTATAAAATGATGGTGATTAGTGGTGTGTATTTGTATCATGGTTGGTAGGAGGAGAGACGGTGATATTTTAATTTGCTTCCGTTAATGAGTCGCCCTGGGACCGTTTAAAAAAAATGTGTCTGCGAATTAGGACACTCATTCGAAAGGCAGAAAAGTAATAAGGTGTAACATTGGCGCTGGTGACGACCTGCGAAGGGTTCGGGGTGTCACTTGACTTACATACATGTCCGCATACTTATCCATTGGGTAGTCCATGCGAATCGCTAAGAAATGTGCCGATTTAGTCAAACGATCCACTATCACCCAAATTGAGTCATGACTACTTGACATCCTTGGCAATCATTGCACAAAGTCCATCGTTATATGTTCCAATTTCCATTCTAGAATGTCTAATGGTCTCAAGAGTCCTGCGGGTTTACGATGTTCCGCTTTCACTTGCTGGCACGTCAAACATTGAGATACGTACTTAGCCGTATCTGCCTTCATACTATTCCACCAAAATTGCTGACACAAATTCCTCTACATCTTTGTACTACCTGGGTGGATACTATAATTACTCTTATGTGCCTCCGACAGAATTTCCTTCATCAATTCTTCATTGTCGGGAACACAAAGTCGTCCTTGACATCTTACTATTCCATCATCAGAGATTTGAAATTCTAATCTTTTTCCTAAAGATACTGCATCTTTCACTTTCAAAATCTCTGGGTCAGATTCTTGCAGGATTTTAATTTTCTGGATAATCTCCGGCTCAATCCTTAATGCACTAAGCATGCCAGTAAGACAATCAATTTCCAATTTAAACTCTGAATTTGCTACAGATTCTAACAATTCCCATTTTTCCATCCTCAAACTAGCCATTTCCATAGCTAACTTACGACTAAGAGCATCCGCTACTCTATTCGCTTTTCCTGGATGATATCTTATCTCACAGTCATAATCCTTCAACAACTCCATCCATCTCCTTTGTCTCATGTTCAACTCTTTTTGTGAGAACGGATACTTCAAACTTTTATAATCCGTATAAATCTCAAACTTTTCCCCATACAAATAGTATCTCCATATCTTCAAGGCAAACACTATAGCTGCTAGTTCTACATCATGCGTCGGGTAATTCAGCTCATGGGGTTTCAATTGTCTGGATGCATAGGCTACAACTTTGCCATGCTGCATCAACACACATCCCAGTCCTTTGTGAGATGCATCACTATACACTGTGAAACCATCAGGTCCAGTAGGTATAGTGAGAATTGGAGCTGAAGTCAATTTTCTTTTAAGCTCCTCGAAACTCCTTTCACATTCTCCATTCCACTCAAACTTCACATTCTTTCGGGTCAACTTAGTTAAAGGTCTTGTTAGTCGTGAAAATCCTTCAATGAACCTTCTATAATAACCAGCCAGTCCTAAGAAACTTCGTATTTCAGTAGGTGTCGTTGGTCTCGGCCAATTCACTACCATTTCAACTTTTGCTGGGTCTACTGCAATTCATTTTCCTGACACCACATGTCGTAGAAATATTATCTAGTCCAACCAAAACTCATATTTACTAAACTTAGCATACAACTTATGCTCTCTCAGGGTCTACAAAACTATTCTCAAATATTGCTCATGCTCTTTAGGCCCTTTTGAATATACCATAATATCATCAATAAAAACAATCACAAACTGGTCTAAATAAGGCTGAAATATTCTATTCATCAAATCCATAAATGCGGCCGGCGCATTCGTCAATCCAAATGGCATAACAAGGAACTTGTAGTGTCCATAACGAGTCCTGAACACAGTCTTAGGAATGTCCTCCTTCTTAATCCTTAATTGATGGTATCCCGACCTTAAGTCAATCTTAGTGAAGACCGAACTTCCCTTGAGTTGGTCAAACAAGTCATCAATTCTAGGCAAAGGATACTTATTCTTAATGGTCACCTGATTCAACTGCCTATAGTCAATACACAAGCACATCGATCCATCTTTCTTTTTCACAAACAAGACCGGTGCACCCCAAGGTGAAGCACTTGGTCTAATGAATCCTTTGTCAAGCAATTCTTGCAGTTCCACTTTCAACTCCTTCAATTCAACTAAGGCCATCCTATATGGGGCTTTCGATATTGGTCCTGTTCCAGGCATTAATTCAATTTCAAATTCAATCTCCCGCTCTGGCGGCAATCCAAGCAATTCCTCAGGGAATACATCTTGAAATTCGTTAACTACACGTACTTCCTCAAGTTTAGGCTCCTCCCTTGCATAATCTCTAACTATGGCTAGGTACCCTTGACATCCTTTGTCAAGTAACTTACAGGCTTCTATTGCCGAAATAAGTGCTACAGGAAAATGGGTCTAACCTCCTAAAAATTCACAACTAGACTGATCAAGTAAAATGAATTGAATCACTCTTCTATAACAATCCATTCTAGCCCGATACTTACGAAGCCAGTCCATTCCTATAATAACATCAAAATCATACATAACCATTACAACCAAGTCTATTTCCATATCTTTTCCTCCCATTGATATCTTACAATTTCCACACACCAGCGTAGACAATACCATATCCTTTAAAGGCGTGGAAACACAAAAAGGCGTCTCAAGAGGCATAACTTCTATCTTATTCAAACGTCTATATCTTTCAGACACAAACGAATGTGTTGCACCCGTGTCAAACAATGCATATGCCTTTTCACCATTAATAAGAATCGTACCTGAGATAACATTTTTGGAAGCTTCCACTTCCTCCTAGGTGATTGCATACACCCTTCCTTGTGCAGGTGGTCTATGAGGATTTCCTTGTGGGTTTGACCTAACAGCACTCTGATATCCCTGTCGCGCTGAGCCAACACTCACTTGCGACCTCTCTTGTGGGCAATTTCTCCTAAGATGACCCACTTGTCCACAACCAAAACATTTTAGTTGTCCAGTACAAGGTCCTGGGCCATGGCGTCCATTACACTTCTAACAAACACCAAGCTGATATGGTGCTTTCCCTATATTCATACCACTTATTGCTCCTCCAAAATTCCCAAAATTACTTTTCTTCTTCACATTCCAGGTCTGACCTTGACTAGAATAAGGTCTCTTACCCTTTCTCACATCATTAAAATTCAACGGTTTCTTAAACTCTGACCGCTCTCTCAATAACTCATGCTCCACTAACTGCACCATTTCATAAATCTCATTATAATCTCTTATGTTCAAAGGCACCAGTTGCTTTCTAACGTCAATCCTCAATCATTTCAGGAATCTCTTAGCCTTCTCCTCCTGATCCTCAATCAATCTAGGAGCATATCTAGACAATTCAAAAAATCTAGCCTCATACTGATCTACTGTCAACCCCTTTTGTTCTAGCTGAACAAATTCTGTAATCTTCCTATCCTTAGCACAATTAGAAAAATGCTTCCTATTGAAAGCCCTAACAAACTCCTCCCAGCTCACATCAATACCTGGTGGAAAGATTATGTCCTTCGAAGCTCTCCACCAAAACTTTGCATTTCCCTCCAACTGGTACTTTGCTAAAACTTTTTCTCAGCATCAATGCAGTCCAACAGCCGGAAAATTCGTTCCATCCCATCAATCCATTGCTCCACCTCCTCAGGACTTCCCATTCCATTGAACTTAAGTGGCTTCAGCTTCAAAAACTGCTCCACTAGTCCTTGAGTACGGCGTTCTCCTCCAGGCTGTTGCTGCGCCTGCCTTTCCATCAGATTTCCAATATTGGCTAATGCCTGCAGGATATCTTCCATTCGGGGTTCAACCCTTGCAGCAGAGGCTTCAGCCCTCGATGGATGAGCACTTCCAGCTCGCACCATGACTTTCCTGCAATTTCCAAGCATTGCCTCAGGAATAATCTGAGACTCACCGCTCCATTCAAAGTAATTACTACTACTACATAAGTAACATATACATGTTACTAGTACCTAAAGGCAACTCAAAATAAACTACTAGGGATCTACGAGTGAATACTCATCACCCGTTATTCAATTATTTCATTTTATATCCTATGGTGTGCATTGTCATCATGTTCCTCAATTTCCAAATGAGGCTCCTTATCACTCCACCTATAACCATTCGCTCTGATACCAAAAAGGGGAGTTGTATCACCCCGAAGCCTTCGAAGGTCGCCACAAGCACCGATGTTACATCTTATTACCCTTTTGTTCTACACTTAGAAGAAGCGTCGTTATTCACAAGCATTTTTTTTAAAAGCGGTCCTAGCGCGACTCACTAGCGAAAGCAAATTAAAACATCACAATCTCTCCCCCTACCAACCATGATACAAATACACACCACTAATCATCATGATTTTATAGACAAGCCACGACACTTTATTTACATATATTTTCAAGATGGGACTTCTTTTGGGTTGGTACATCAAAAGGAAAAGCTAGGACTCAGCCACGTCCAGCCTAAAACCTCAAAAAAAACCCTCGACCCTCTACATCTCACGTGTACAACCCCCATCATAAGTGTCTGCTAACTATCCAAAAGCTAGGAAACAGCCCCTATTCGTCACACACAGGCCTCACACTTAGTCCGGTGCGTCAGGCGGCGGCGGTGGCAGCATCCCTCTCATCACCCCATCGTGGCAAACATGGATGGAGACAAACTCCTGGACAATCGGGCCCCCAGCCAGGCCTATGTCGTACGAGACAAAACAACGCACACGTATGTAGGTGAGTCCAGGTACAGAAGGACAGCTGAACTTCTCACACTCTACCTCAACGTCGGACAGTAACCCATAAAATGCACTTCGCGTGACGGCAGGAAGCGGCATATTGCTAATCTGAAATGTTGGTCCCCAAAAGGGGTGAGTACAACCACTCAGCAAATAAGGAATCCAATAACAACTCAATGCATCATGCAAATCATACATGCATTGCAGGCGTTACTTACCTTGAAGCCATGCGCATACTATCATGCATCATCATATCAATTTATAACACATACATGTGTATCATCATCGTATCATACATGTCATCATCATCATGACATCATCACATTAGACATGTCATCATCATCATGGCATCATTAGATCATATATGTCATCATCGTCATGGCATCATTACATCATACATGTCATTATCATCATGACATCATCACATTACACATGTCATCGTGCCATATCATATATCATCAACATTATCATCATCGTGTGTATCATCATCCATGTCATGCCATGGGTGATCATCATTATTTCACATCACATATCATCATCATCATCATCATCATCATCATCATCATCATCATGCATATCATCATGCATATCATATATCATCATCATTATCATCATCATCATGCATATCAATATCATCATCGTTATCATCATCATGCACATCATGCATGTCATGCCATGGTGATCATCATTATTTCACATCACATATCAGCATCATCATCATCATCATCATCATCATCATCATCATGCATATCATCATGCATATCATGCCATGGTTTAATTTCCACTTTTAACTTTCAATTTGATCATCACATCACCCATTCCTTAAATCATCAATTTCATCATCCCCTCGGGCAAAGACTTCCGAGGCTTCCGGCATTCAACCATCCTAGGCCACCGGGCATCCGGCCCCCCACATTCCGGGCATCTCGCATCCCAACTAACATCACGAGGCATTCCCTTCGGGCAGAAACCTCCGACAGGGCTTCCGGCATTTACACTCCCTGGCCGGGCATCCCGCACCCCAATCCTGGCATCGCGAGGCATTCCCTTCGGGCATAAACCTCCGACAGGGCTTCCAGCCCCCCACATTCCGGGCATCCTGAATCTCCTAGGGAAATCCGGCAATGCATCTCTATACATTCCGGCCGCATCCTCCACCACAACCACCTCCTCATTTATCATTATCCACATTTACCATTATTTTGATCTCAATTTAACATGGCATATGGCGTGACATCAAACAAGTCATACTTGGTATAGGATTCACACATGCATCACAATTCAATGTCATATATATATATATATATATACCAAGACTTGATCACACATACCACATAAATAAATTAGATGGAATCTATGGCCAATAAAATAATCTATTTCATTTCATTTTATTTTATTTTATTTTATTTTATTTTATTTTATTCATTTATTTATTATTTATTATTTTATTTAATATCTATAAATTCCCAAAATTATAAAAATTCAAGCAATCACTAAAAAACCAATAGGATGACAATTTCATGCAAAATACATGGCCAAATAGAATTTTACACAATCTCACAATTTTCACAAAACATCATATGATTTTCGGATGAAACCAGAATGCACGGTTTCTGAAGAAATTCGGTTAAAATATCCATACGGCCTCCAAAAATTAGGAAATTTTACAGAGTTATATCCAAGACATTTTCGTACAATTTTCATGCAGAACTACAAGCCAGATTCTTTTTAGATTATTTTATACAGTCTCACGAAGCTTCTGGATCCATTACTGCATCGTCCAGTGTACACATCTCCGAAATATTGAGATTTCACCTACGTATTCTCTTTTGTTTCCTCTAAAATTTGGATATGATATATACCAATATGTCCTTTACAAGTTTCATGCAGAGATCTAGGTCAAATAACAAGAATATAGTCACCATTTAGGTCCTTGAAGTCTCGGGTGTCTCGGAATAAATCACCAGAATCATCGTCTCCAAGATCTAGTTGATTTACTAAGATATAATTGTTCATTTCACTTAAAATTTGAGTATGTTGTATTTTAAGATATTCCCTACAACTTTCATGAAGAAATAAAAGTGATATTCTCATCACAAACCAACATACAATCACGAATCCAGCAAGAGGTCAGTAAAAACTCTCCAGATATGAGGTCTCCGTAGGATGAGACTTGAACCCCTCAAATCTCCTTAATTTTCCACCAAATTTCATTATGTTGTATTTAAAGATGTTAGCTACAACTCTCATGAATAAATAGAAGCCAAAATCGGACTCTAAACACACATTCAAGCTCAAACAACATTCTGACTCACATGATCCGAGCAAGAACAGTCATGCGATTCAAGTATAAGCCAACCACACCTCGGTTTTCTCACTTAAACACCCAAGAATTTAACTTGCAAACATCATTCAAGCATGCAAGAGAAGCTAGAGGACTCCCACTTGCCTCTAGACCCGTCGGACGACGGTGTATGGCGGCGAACACGACGGCACATGGCGGACGGACGGTTCGTCCTTTTCTCTCTCTCGGCCGCTCCCCCTCTCTCTCGAAATCTCTCTCTCGCACAACTCTCTCTCTCTCTCTCTCTCTCTCTTTGGGCGAGCAAATGACCGGCCACCCTTCTCTCTCTCTTCCCTTTTTATACCCCCAAATCCTCATGATTGATAATGATTACTTGCCTTAACCAAGGCCAATGCATGGCCTTCTCCCCTAAGCCAATACATGAGAGTCTTGTGCCACTTGTCCTATGGACTTTTGGGCTTGGGCTTGGGCTTCTATCGGGCTGGTCGACCACTTCTCTTGGGCCTCTATTGGGCCGGCCAACTTGGCCCACTAAGCTTAGGCCAATGGGCCTAAGGCCCATCCCAAAAATTAACTTTTTTCCTCTCTTTTTTTAAAAAAAAATTCTTCTATAAATATTTTTAAATTTTAATTTCCAAAATGGCCAAAGTCTTGTGACATTTTGTTTATTAAAATTTACTTTATAAAGTACATGGCCAAGCATAGATTATTAATCTATCAAATTTAAATTTTCACAATCATATGCACAAATCATCTAATTAAAAGACTAATGGCTAAAGCATAAGCCATTGAAATTTTTATCACCTAAATAAAGACTTTAACACACCTTATGACTTGACTTTGAATTTTGGGATGCCACATTCCAGTTGTTCGAGTGTGTGCGCGATAGAAGAATTCCAAAGTCTGAAGCTCTTTGTTCTTAGTCAATTCATTTTCTGAGCGAAATCTTGTACGCAAAAGAGAGTTCATATTATTGAGAAAACTTGAGGAAGTGTGGTAGAGTATCTACACTGTGGAATCAAGGGAGAGCATTGCTGTAACATCTCTTTGTTCACAGTGAAATTCAGCCGATGGGCTGTCGGTGCGGAAGAGTGACGTAGGCTTGGAATAAGCCAAACCACTATAATTTATGTGTTCATTTTCTCTTCCCTACTCTCTGGTTTACTTTGATCATAATTCGCTTTGTTAACGAAAGGAGAACTTCCTTTCTATTATTTGCTTAGTATTGCTCTCTTATCTCAAGAAAATATTTTTTACACCTACTCACCCCCATCTAGGTGCTTATACTAGTTATCTCAGTTGTGACGGCATATCTATATGGCTCATTAGACTCTAATATTTATATGAAAATTCCTAAGGGATTCAAAATGCCTGAAGCATGCACTCCCCGCAATTTTTTCTCCATAAAATTACAAAGATCCTTGTACGGTTTAAAGCAATCCGGTCACATATGGTATCAATGCCTAAGTGAGTACCTAATTAAGGAAAGGTACAAGAATGATCCTATTTGCCCATACGTGTTTATTAAGAAATCAGAAACTGGATTTGCTATTATAGTAGTTTATGTCAACAATATAAATTTAATTGGAACTCCAGAAGAGTTAGCTGAAATTGCTGAATATTTGAAAAGGGAGTTTGAAGTTAAAGATTTGGGTAAAACCAAACTTTGTCTTGGTTTAGAGCTTGAGCATAAAGCAAATGGAATAACCGTCCATCAATCAGCATACGTTGAAAGATTGCTTAAACGTTTCAACATGGACAAATCTCACCCATTGAGCACCCCTATGGTTGTAAGGTCTCTAAATCCCCAAAAGGACCCATTTCGTCCTAAAGAATCTGATAAATAGATACTTAGTCCTGAAGTACCATATCTCAATGCAATTGGGGCTTTGATGTACTTGGCACAATGTGCGAGACTAGATATCACTTTTGTAGTAAATTTATTGGCACGTTTTAGTTCTGAGCCAACTTGGAGACATTGGAATGGAATTAAACATATTTTCCATTATCTCCGAGGAACCATAGGTTTGGGATTATATTATTCCAAGGATTCCATTAACTCTGGTTTAGTTGGATATGATGATGCTGGATATAGATCTGATCCACATAAGGCTCGCTCTCAAATCGGGTATTTATTTTGTTATAACGGCACCACTATTTCTTGGCGTTCTATGAAGCAATCGCTAGTAGCTACATCTTTAACCACTCTGAGATTATTGCTTTATATGAAGTTGGAAGAGTGTGTTTGGTTAAGATTTGTTATAACACATTCATAATTCTTGTTGCTTAATACCGGTTACAAATTCTCCTACTATAATTTATAAAGATAATGCTGCTTGTGTTGCACAAGTCAGGGGAGAATATATCAAAGGTGATAGGACCAAGCATATCTCGCCAAAATTTTTCTATACTCATGAACTTCAAGAAAGTCGACAAATTAATGTTAAACAGATTCGATCCATAAGTAATCTTGCAGATCTTTTTACCAAATCATTGCCAACATCAAGTTTTGAGAAATTAGTATATGACATTAATATGCGGCGAGTTCATAAGATGCAAGATTGATTAGCCTCAGAAGTGGTTATATGGCTTAATTGAAGGGGAGATATTATGAACTATGCATTGCAGCATTGATATGCGACAAGTTCACAAGATGCAATAATGATTAGCCCTAGGAGTGGCTATATATATATGCATTGTACTCTTTTTTTTCTTTATGTCCGGTTTTTTCTCATAGGATTTTTCTGGTTTAAAGTTTTTAACGAGGCAATTAATGCATTCATAAAAGGGAGAGATCCAAACATTTGTGCTCTACACTCTTTTTTCCTTTTGTCCGATTTTAATCCCACTGGGTTTTTCCGGCTCAAGGTTTTTAATGAGACGGCATCATTCGATGCACATTTGTAATGAATATGATGAATATTCAATGGGGAGTGTTATGAAATACATGAATGAATAGAATACATGAATGAATATTCCTTATATTCATCTTATCTAATGTACTTATTATGGTACATTTGTATCATATATTCTAAGTCCATCTCCCTATACAATGAACGTTCATCTCCCCTATCCAGTACATGTATCATTTGATACATTGATATTAATGATAAGTACATTCTTGTTCTCCTATAAATAGGAGTTTAGTTTTGATGTACAAACACAACAACACATAAACACGACAGTGAGATATTAGAAATAAAG
This sequence comes from Eucalyptus grandis, assembly GCF_016545825.1. Lineage (NCBI taxonomy): Eukaryota > Viridiplantae > Streptophyta > Magnoliopsida > Myrtales > Myrtaceae > Eucalyptus > Eucalyptus grandis. The sequence continues at coordinate 36,010,879 of NC_052614.1, read as the reverse complement.
CTCTCTCATCTTGCTTTGTCTTCTCAATCTCTTCTCTATTATATATTCGCAACGCAATATTTTACAACATTTTTCTTTTTTTATATTTGACTATTTACTTTCATAAAAAAAGCTGGATTACAAGGTGTTTTCCCTACATATTGCAGGCAAGAGTCTTTATAAAAAAAAAAAAAAAAAGAAGAAGAAGTGACCCTTATATACTTTCATGGGTCTCAATTACTTTTTTTCTTTCTCAAATATCCTCAAATACTTATATTACAATTATTATGTGAATGGATAAATGTGTAGGCTAATAATTTTGTGTTATTTCTCGCATATTTTATTTTTACACTTGGGATCTTTTGTATCTTACACTAACCGTCCAAGAAAAGCCCGAACCCTAAAATATGTTTCACTTTCTACTCATATGTAATCCATTTATATCCATTGCGTATCTTTATCACTTTCTATCTATTATGTACTTTTCTCAGGTTCGTTGATAAAATATTGTTTTAATAGAATAATTTTGCCTCATCTTTCAAATTTTGATTTCTTATATACACGCCAGACGTGTTTCCCGTTTATTAATTTATCTTTAAACTACGACTACGCTAGTTGTATTCTAAAGCACATCATTATTGTCAAAAATCAATATCATAATGATTCACGTGCACCCACATAGAATGGGGGTCATGATGAAGAATTTGGTGAAACAGCTAACACTAAACATTATTTGACTTGGTATCATAATTAGCGTTGTATCTTGAGTAATTAGCTAAGATAATCTAAAAATGTAAATATGTACGACTTAGGATAAGCGAGACTTTCATTAAACAGAGTAACAGTTATAAGTATCTATGCGCCTTATCAGCACATTATCAGTTTGGATCCAATTGCTTGAAACAAAATTAGGGTGAAAATGCTCTCGTACGTGCATTGTGTTTGAATTTATCTTATTCCTCGAATGTACAACCCGCCGCTAAACATGAGTGGTCATCTTTTATTCTTCATATACACAATTGTATTTACTTTCTAACATACATCAAATTTTGTGACATCCTGATTTTTAGGCTTTGATTTCGATTGGTTAAATTGGGCATTTCATCGATGCAACTACAGTGCTTTTTTCTGAATTAGCCACTCACGAGATAACTAGACTAACTGGGTAGGCTATTAAGGACTTTAAGGCAGATAGACTTGAGAATTCAACCGGGAATCGACTTCTCGATCGTGCTCATCTTTAGAGATCATTGCGACACAGTATAAAATCGATTTTGAAATTAGAGATAGGATGGTTCGCCAGAGATGTATGGCCAATCGTGGGTGACACCACTAAATTAAAAAATTCTCATCGACTGGCACTAATTTTATTTTACTATCATTTTGATACCTTGTGTTCGTATTTGAATCATCGAGATTTTCACGACAATCGAGAGTCGTCAATGCATAGAGTGGGTTCACCGTGGCTTGAAGAAAATCGACCATGGATCATTTGTCCTAAAAAGTTTTGAAAACTACCTGGTAGCCTAAGTCACACTAAAAACACGTCGAATGGAAATTAACCGTGAATTCAAGTCCGACTTCTAATTTTGAAGATTTTGTCATGTCACAGGTCATTCTAGGAACGTCGACTCAGTCTCAGAAGAATTTTTGGAGATCCCGAGATTTTTACGGAAAATCGTTTGGACGTCGCAGAAAAATAACGGAAATTCGGTTTAGCTCATTTGAAGGGAATTTAGACTTCTAAGCCGAGCTACTGGGTGATGGGAATTTGTGGAGATGTGTGGGATTTTTCTTCGATGGAATTGGACTTCGAATTTGAGAAATTGAGGATGAAATTGAAGTCTGAAATTTGGTGAAATTCGAAATAAGGCAGGGTCAGCATTTTTTGAGTATCAAAATTTATTAATTGGTGAATTTATGGGATTTACTTGGTTGGATAAGTGATGGGGACAAGGAGTTAATGGAGAGGATAAAGTATTGACTTTTAACTTTTCTTTTTCTCCCAGCTTGCCGTGTATGCCTCTACCGGTCTTGATCTTCTACAAGCTTCGGTCTTCTATTCTTTTACTTCGTTTTCATTCTTTCCTTTCGAAGCCGCAGCTGCCCCATCCTTTCAGCATCAACGAAGCAATTCCATCATCATCTCTCCTCCACTCACTCTCTTTCTTAGCCGAAGAAGCCCACAAACCGAATCCCCATCCTTTTTTGGCCCCACGCGTCTGAGCTTCCTCCCCGTTTGGTCAACTTGACTGGAGCTGTGCCGCCCCACCATCTTCAATTTCTGCTCCACCTGTTCTTGTAGTCACCAGTTCTTCATCCCATCGAAGCCACACCCTCCATCATTTGTTTTATTTCCCAGTCAAACCAGCAGAACCGATTTTGCTTTGCCTGCCGTTTGTTGACCCGTTGCTCGCAAATCCCCCACCGAAGCTTCTCCGTGCACCTCGCTGCAGCTCCATCGATCCCATCTCCACGAAGTCTTCATCCACGCGGCTCCGCGCGTCCAGCAGCAAATCCGTGGTCACGTCTTCAGTCCAGCGAGTCAACCGAAGAAATCCAGTCCGCTTGCTGCCACTTGACCGCGCCTGCCCCTAGTTCGGTCCCCCGGACGTCTTCAATCGGTGCCATTTGGTTGACCCCGCAAGCCAGCGAAGCCCACTCGAGCTTCAGCCATCCACGTGCATAGTTTAAGCGGCCACCGAAGACCATCGAGCTCTCATCTCCACGCGTGGTCTTCTCCACGCTCGAGCGACGCCAGCAGCTCCTGCACGTCTTCTTGCTCGGCCCATCTTCGCTCCTTGGTGTCTTGGCCCAACAGCAGCTTTTGCTGCTTCTTCTCAGCTCAGCAGCCCAGCCCGTGAGCAAGATCAGTCGTGAATTTCCAGTCCATAGTTTGGCCCAACAGTTGGGCCCATGTCTTCGGCCCAATTCCATTGCAAGCTTGAGGCCCACTTGAATTCAGGCCCTGCAGAAGCCCATAAATTTTGTCGCAAGTTCAGCCCGCCACTTGAAGCTTGGCCCAGTTCAGTTTGTTTCAAGCCCAGTCCAACAGATTCTTTTAGTGTTCGGCCCAAGCCTAGAATTTCTGCGGGCTTGCAAAGTTTCTTGGCCCGGCCCGAGTGTCTATCGTCACTACCGAAATTTTGGGATTTAGCTATCGTCGCGTCGCCGTCGCAGTGTTCCGATCTTCGCTTTGCCAAGTGAGTTTTGCTCACTAATGCCTTCTTAGTTTGCTAATTATACTTAAAAAGGTTGATTAGATTTAATTAAGAGTAATTAGGTGGTTAAATTATAATGGATTAGCGATTATTAATTAATTTCATTGCATATTAGTTGTTTGGTTAGTGTACTTTAGATAGAGAATTACCTATAGTACTTATTGGATGCTTCTTAGGATTTTCCTGACCCTTATCAGTTGTTAAGGTGTTAATTAGGCAATTCGGGCCTAATTGGAATTTTTAGGAATTAAATATTAATTTTTGAAATTAATTATTTAATTATTTATATTCCAGAAATTCAACTAGGATGGCCAGTGATCAGGATTTTATGCTGATGATCATGGCATAGTCCATTTATTTAATTGAGCTTTACGTTGTGCCAAATTGGAATTATTGTGTTTATTTATTTAATTTTCGAAATTAATTATTTAATTATTTATTTTCCGGAAATTCAACCAGGATGGCCGGTGACCGCAATTTCTTGTTGATTGTCGTGGAGTAGTCCGTTGATTTATTTGAGCTTTAATTCATGTCGAATTGATTTAATGGTGCATTTTGAAGTTATGTTCTTAAATAATTCAATTTTGGCTATGTGATTGAGGATTGGTCGGGTATCGGTTATCAGTATCGAAAGTGAGTTGGTAAATCACCTAGAGAATGTACATGGCCCAATGAACTGGAGTGTCACCGGGGAAGGACACGTGGCTCGGTGATTGGATATGTCACCTTGGCGAAAATGTAACCTTAGAGAATGCACATGGCTCGAAGACTCGGTATGTTCTCCTAGAGAATGCACGTGGCTCGGTGACAGAGTATGGCATCGTAAAATGGGCACGTGGGCTCAGTGAATTGATGCATCACTTTGGTGAGTTAGCACCTAAGAGAAGGCACGTGGGCTAGGGCATCGTAAAAAGGGCACGTGGCTCGGTGAATCGATGCATCACCTTGGCAAAAAGGGTCGCCTAAGAGAATGCACGTGGGCCTAGTGAGTAAGTATGTCGTCTTGGAAAAGGAGCACGTGAACTCGGGGACTTGGGATGTCATCCTGAAGTATCCATGTAGGCTCGACGACTGATTATTCCATTGTGGGGAATGTATGGTCTGATTGATATGAAATCGACTAGGTCGATTGATCATTACTTTGATTTGCTGTTGTGAATTGATTGATTGAATGGAAATGACCATGAGTGGTCTTGTTGGCGTGTAATCGACTCGGTCGATTTGATCAATGCTTCGATCAGTGATGTAATTGCTTGGATGCCTATTTGATCTGTGCTAATATGCAAGTGGAATCTAAGGCCAAGGTAAGTCCCCTAACTCATGTTGTGCATAGGCAGCCCTAAGGTGTATTAGTTTACTAATCGGGTCTTAGGGGGTAGAACTTGCTGAGACGTGATCTCAAGGTTATTTAATAACCATTTCAAGACTCTGATGAGGAGCCTGAGGTGGAGGAATTTGAAGAGGAGAACCCTGATTTAGAACCATGATGTAGAACTAAATGAGAATGAAGATAATGGAGAAGAAGATGACCATGAAGAGGATATCCAGTATGACCCGGATGAGGACTGAGATCCCATCCTGTTTTGTTAGACCTTGATTATATGTGGATAAGGGTTAGATCAGACCCCTGAGAATAATATTGCATTGTATACTATGAGGTGATTATATAAAAGAGTAGTTGTGAATTTCAGTATGAAAAATATGGCCCTACTTTTCTATCACATTGCTTTATTGTCTTGGGATTTATAACTGCTTCCGCATGTGCATATAAAAATGAAAAGGGTCGGCGATACGTCCTGGGATATCGCTTTCAAAATCAACCAAAGGTGAGGGATGTGTGCGGGCCTAAGGATTGGGGCGTGACACAATTTTAACCAGTCTTTTCTTAAATGGGTATTGTTTCCAATAAACAATACTACGGTAATGAGCAATTAAGGCATATTTTATTCCTCCAAATTGAACAAGAAATTGCATACCAAGTCCACTACGTAACTTCTGATCCTTTCTTATTAGAATCACACGAGCATTAAAAACCCAAATAAATATCAATACCAAAAATAATAATAATAACACTAGAAACAAAAAAAAAATAGCAAGTATACTAATAATAGCAATAATAAGGGATAAGAATTAGCAAGGGTATTGGCATTGACACAGCCAAGGACCAGCACTATCATCGCAGTACCCTCGGCCTTGACTGAACTTGGTGGCACATCGATCGCTGCAACACTGGTCCTCACAGGAGTAGCTGCACAAACCGCCGCCACCATTGCACAATTTTGGCAGCGGCGGCGGTGTGGGACAATCGTAGTAGCAATTGCAAAGTGGAGGCTTGATGATGTAGTCGCACGATCCTTGCGAGCCTGGGCCATGACGTGCTTGGCATTTTTGCTCGCACTCGTTACCCTTCCCACATAGCCCTATCCCTTCACTGCAATATGCCTACACCTTAGGCATCTCTATCATCCCGCCTTTCCTCCAAAAGAAAGAAAAGAAAAAAAAAGGAAAACATGGTATCACTGTTAAAACCCTACAATACAAGGTTTGATTGAGAGCAGGAAATGCTTTTCAATGTCTTTGTCTCACCATGGTTATCAAGCAAAAGGATAAGATACAAACCTGCGAGTACAAGGAGGACGATGAGAAGGCAACACATTCGGAAGACTTCGGCCATTATTTGTTTTCCATGGATTTGGCTTCAATTGCTTCTTATTTTGGTCACAAAACAGCATCGCCCGCACATTTATAGTGATGGCAATATAGACATAATGGTGATATATTAGGGAAGGACGAACTGGTACTGATTATAAACCTTTTAAAGGTTGTTCTTTCTTGATAATTTTAGGAAAGTAAATCAATGGATGCTTTATATATTGATTGCATTGTGTCCACGTGAAGATTTCGTGATATTTTCTGGCCTATGTGTTAAATGAAATGCCCTCAAAAGGTACGAGTGCTTTGCCAATCAAAGGAAAAATCTGATTATTCTATTTTGACGAATATATACATATATATATATATATATATATATATATAAAATGCATGCGGAAAGATTACAAGGTATATATACATATATTTGTATACGTTATCCTTATGCTCACAGGCACAATATCTATTCTCTTTTATTTAGTTTTTTTATTTTTATTTTCACTTCTTTCTCTCCCTTTGGTCTCTATTCTTCTTCATTACTTCATCTGCGAGTCTAAACCCAGCAACAAAAGTAAGACGAGGAGTCCCCAACTTTGCAGCTCCGTAAGCCAATGCTCCATTGCCTTTCGCAGACCAATCTCCTCTGCTGCACATCTCTCCTCTTTTCTCTCTATCCCATGGCCATTGTGACATCCAGATTTCGGGCTTTGATTTTGATTAGATAAATTGGACATTTCATCAATGCGATTACAGTGTTTTTCTCTAAGTTGGCCTCTCACGAGATAACTAGACTAGCTGGGTGAGTTATTAAGGACTTTGAGGCAAATAGACTTGAGAATTCAACCAGGAATCGACTTCTTAACCGTGCTTATCTTTAGAGATCATTGCGGCATAGTATAAAATCGATTTGAAATCAGAGATAGGCAGGTTCAACTGAGATAAATGACCGATCGTGGGTGACTCCACTAAATTGGAAAATTCTCATTGACCGGCACTAATTTGATTTTACTGTCGTTTTAATACCCTATGTCCGTATTTGAATCCTAGAGATTTTCACGACAATCGAGAGTCGTCAATATGTCGAGTGGGATCATTGTGGCTCGAAGAAAATCGACCATGGGTCATTTGTCCTAAAAAGTTCTGAAAAAGTACTTGGTAGCCTAGGTCACGCTAAGAGTGCGTCGAAGTGAAATTAACTACCAATCTAAGTCTGATTCCATAAATTGGAGATTCTATCATGTCACAATAAAATTTAGGAACGTTGACTCAGTCTCAGAATATTTTTCTGACAACCAAGACTTTTTGGGAAAAAGTCAGTTCATGGTCATTTTTGTTCAATTGAAGCCGGGGATTAATTCTGGTTGTGAAATTGAGAAGGATGCGGGATTCTTGGATGAGGAAAATAATCAATTTGATAGGTAAGACATCAATTGATTTTTGAGTCATTTGAGATAAATTCAAGAGGGATTAAGGTCAAATTGAGAATAGAACCAAGCAAAATTCGTATGCCCATAAACCCAACATTTTGAATTGTCTAAGGGCTTCTAGAAAAAGGTGGGCGAAGGACAGCCCACAATGTGGGTCCATGTGAGGGAGACTAAAGAGAGAGAAAGAATCGGTCCCCCCTTTCTCTTTTTCTTCCTTTCTCTTCTCTCTCCTGTCGATACTCTCTCCCTCTTCTTGCTGCTCGTGCCATGGTTGTGCGATGACCAGAGCAGCCGAAGCAGCATATCCTCTACCGCCATCGTCGCTCATCGAAGTCGGAATTGTCGCCGTCGTCCGCCGTCCTACTATCACACATAGCTCCGCCCCAGCCCCTCCCTTCCGACACCCCCTCTCTCTCTCTCTATTTCCCCTGGTTCGTGCAACACCCTAATAGGCAGAAGTAGAAGTAGCAACCACCGAGGGAAGAGAACGGAAGCAGCTCACCGTCACCGCCTCACGCCGCACGCTGTCGTTGCTCCTCGGCCCCGCGCGATCACCCTTCGCCTTCCTCACCCTCCTCAGCTGCCGTCGAAGCCTTCTCTCCTCCATCTCCGTTTGCTGCCCGAGATCCCAGATCTGGGATGGACGCCGAAGCAGCCCGCGCCGTGCGCGACGCCATTGCCCTACGTTGTTCACCACTATGCTTCACGCCATTGCTCCGCCGATGCTCCGCTAATCTCTGTCTCCTTCTCGCCCAGCTCGCTATTCTAGAGCTGCTATCCAGCTCTGTTTTGGCCAGCATAGGCCATAGTTCGGCCACCTCCGGCCACCGTGCGCCGCCACCTCGACCCGCCGGAGCCCCCTCACCCTCTACTGGCCTTGCCTCACCATCTCGGCCCCAAATTAGACCCCAACCAGTAGTGGGCAGAGAGAAGAAAAATGGGTATGGCAGCGGATGTTTGGCCCGTTTTGGCTGTTTTCCCGAGCCCGTATGCTCGACCTGCATTGAGGAAAGTCGATCATCGCATCAAGCCCATCATTTTGAGTGAGTTTTACTCACTAATGCCTTCTTAGTTTGCTAATTATACTTAAAGGTTGATTAGTGTTAATTAAGTGTAATTAGGGGGTTTGATTAGAATTGATTAGTGATTATTAGTTAATTTTATTGCATATTAGTTGTTTGATTAGTGTACTTAGATAGAGAATTGCCTATAGTATTTATTGGATGCTTCTTGGGATTTTTCCTGACCCTTATCAAGTGTTAATTTGGCAATTCAGGCGTAAATGGAATTTTTAGGAATTAAATATTAATTTTCGAAGTTAATTATTTAATTATTTAATTTTCGTAAATTCAACTGGGATGGCCAGTGCCCAGGATTTTACGCTGATGATCGTGGCGCTGACTGTTTCTTTAATTGAGCTTCATATTGTGCTAAATTGGAATTATTGTGTTTATTTTTTTTTTGGAATTAAATTAATTATTTATTTATTTTTCGAAAATTCAACTGGGATGGCCAGTGACTGGAATATTATGCTGATGACCTTGGTGAAGTCCGTTTATTTAATCGGGCTTTATTTTGAGCTAAATTGAATTTTTAATATTTATTAATTAATTTTCAAAATTATTTAATTATTTAATTATTTTTCGGAAATTAATGCTGAGGTGACTGAGGACTGGAATTTCATGCTGATTGTCGTGATGCAGTCCGTTTATTTATTTGAGCTCTACGTTGAATGAAATTAAATAAATTGTGATATTCTAGGGATTTACCCTAAATTGATTGAAATTGAGTGAAATTGAATTATTAATTGGTAGATAGCCGAGTATGGCTAGTTAGCAATTGTAATGCCTTGTTGAGCTGTAAGTGGAGAGAGTGGTGAGAGCTAACTGAGAATTCTATTGGCTGAGACCGATCAAGTACAAAGTATAGACAGGCGTGGTTCGGTGATAAAGTACATCACTGTGCGAAAATTGTGCCTTAAAGAACGCACGTAGATTGTCTATGACTTACAGTAGGCATGGTTCAGTGATTAAGGATATCACGTGCAAAAACGGCGCCTTAAAGAACACACGTAAATTGTCTATGAATCGTGATAGGCATGGTTTGGTGATGAAGGACATCACTGTGCAAAAACAGCGCCTTAAAGAACGCACGTAGACTGTCAGTGATTTGTGACCTATGACGAGTGTGGTTCAGTGATGATGAATATCACTGTGCGAAAATGGTGCCTTCAAGAACGCACGTAGACCGTCTGTTACTTATGTCACCTTGGTGAAAACGACGCCCGAGAGTATTAATGGAGCTCTGTGACTAAGTATACTGTTGGGGGTTATATGGGATGGAGTGAATGACCTAGAAATAATCCGACTGACATGTAATGGACTAAGTCGATTGATCGATGATTTGATCTGAGTGTGATTTGATGTTGTGAATTAATCGATTGAATGGAAGTGACCGTGAGTGGTCTTGTTGGCGTGTAATCGACTAGGTCGATTTGATTGATGCTTCGATCAGTGATGTGATTGCTTGGGTGCCTATTTGATCTGTGCTAATATGCATGTGAAATCTAAGGCTAAGGTAAGTCCTCTGACTCATGTTGTGCATAGGCAACCCTAAGGTGTATTAGTTTAATAATCGGGTCTTAGGGGGTAGAACTTGCTGAGACGTACTCTCATTAGTTATTGAATAACCATTTCAGGTCCCTAGATGCAGTAGACTTGGATTTTGAAGATCTCGAAAGTCCGGCACAGTCTTTTGAAAGCTCCAGTTGAAGTGTGGAGGATGATGAAAAGGAGGACAATGATCCGTAGCTTGTAGAACCCCACTTCTACTTGTAGACCTTGTTTTTAAACTAGCTTGTTGTGAATTGAATCTAATAGTTCACCTTGTATATAAGAGTGAAGGTTTTTAAGAGTTTGAAATTTAGTCCTACTATTCTATCCCAATGTTTTATTGTCTGGGGATTTTTAATTGCTTTCGCATGTGCATATGAAAATGAAAGGGTCGGCGATATGTAGTCCTGGGATATCGCATTTTAAAATCGACCAAATGTAAGGGATGTGCGCGTGCCTAAGGATCAGGGCGTGACAGCCATGGAGGTCAAGGTCATGACCCGCAGCCGTCAAGGGTGACCTCAACCTCCATTGCCTCGACGTCCATGTCCCGTGACCTCCATGGCCATCATTTCCATGGAGAGATGGATGAGAGTGACGAAGCAGCAAGCACAGAGAGGGGGAGGGAGACGCACTGATAGGCCAAGTTTGGTCATTGGGAGGTCTGGCAATGGCTTTGTCAGCGCCGTGGCAAACAACCTCAAGGCGAGAGAAGAAGAAGAACGAGGAATAAAGGGAAGGATGGAGGTTTTTAGCTTCTTTTCTATGTTTGTATGAGTTATAGTCAAAATACTGTATTAATTGTTGTCAGTGGGTATAATGTGCTAAAAGGGTGGGATCAAAAAGGATAATATAGTCAAAATACTGTATTAAGAAGTGCGGAAGTCAAAGGGAGAATGAAAAAAGCTTGTTACTTTTTTTGTTTAATGTATTTTGGTTTTCAAACTTTCCTATTCCATATTGCCATATCAACATCATTAAGTACGTCAATAACAAAAGGCTTGATTGCACAACTTATACAAATTGAAGGACCAATTGCACGATTGGCATAAGTTATAGGTCTAAAAATATAATTACCACCTGTAATTATAATTCCCGAGTGGCTATTATACTATTAGTAATGGTCCTAATGGAATGCATTTTACAGTTTTGGGACTAGTACTTTATAGTATATACGATAGTGATACGTAACAAGTTGCCCTACAGGAAAAAATTATAGTAAGTTTGCCATTTTGTGGCTGTATGATGATTGTATTTTTCTTTTTTTATATTTGACTATTTACTTTCATCAAAAAAGCTAGATCACCAAGATTTGTTTTTTTTTTCTTACATATTGCAGGCAAGAGTCTTTATAAAAAAGAAAAAAAGAAAAGAAGTGACCCTTATATACTTTCATGGGTCTCAATTACTTTTTTTTCTTTCTCGAATATCCTCAAATACTTATATTACAATTATTATGTGAATGGATAAATGTGTAGGCTAATAATTTTGTGTTATTTCTCACATATTTTATTTTTACACTTGGGATCTTTTGTATCTTACACTAACCTTCCAAGAAAAGCCCGAACCCTAAAATATCTTTCACTTTCTATTCATATGTAATCCATTTATATCCACTGTGTATCTTTATCACTTTCTATCTATTATGTACTTTTCTCAGGTTCGTTGATTAAATATTGTTTTAATAGAATGATTTTGCCTCATCTTTCAAATTTTGATTTCTTATATACACGCCAGACGTGTTTTCCGTTTATTTATTTATCTTTAAATTACGACTACGCTAGTTGTATTCTAAAGCACGTCATTATTGTGAAAAATCAATATGATAATGATTCCCATGCCCCCACATAGAATGGGGGTCATGATGAAGAATTTGGTGAAACAGCTAACACTAAACATTATTTGACTTGGTATCATAATTAGGGTTGTATCTTGAGTAATTAGCTAAGATAATCTAAAAATATAAATACGTACGACTTAGGCTAAGCGAGACTTTCATTAAACACAGTAACAGTTATAAGTATCTATGCGCCTTATCAGCACATTATCAGTTTGGATCCAATTGCTTGAAACAAAATTAGGGTGAAAGAAACCTATCCGAGAAATGCTCTCGTACATGCATTGTGTTTGAATTTATCTTATTCCTCGAATGTACAACCCGCCGCTAAACATGAGTAATAATGTTTTATTCTTCATATACACAATTGTATTTACTTTCTAACATAAATCACATTTTTAACCGTTCTTTTCTTAAATGGGTATTGTATCCAATCAAACAATACTACCCACCCATGGGCAGGGCAGTTGATTGAGATCTCTCCTCTAACGAAGGAGGTCAAGGATTTGAAATCCTGTGTTATTAGCGATTAAAAAGAGGGGCCCCGGCGGTGGGTTACTAGGTCATAGTCGCTCATGGGCCTCCGCAACAGAGGCCCATGAGACCTCAAATCGGGGTAAGCTGACAAGGGTAGGCTCCGGCGGATCATCGGTTATAAAAGAAAAAATAAAACAATACTACGGTAATGAGCAATTAAGGCCTATTTTATTCCTTCAAATTGAAAAAAAAAAAATTTGCATGCCAAGTTCACTACGTAATTTCGGATCCTTTCTCATTAAAATCCAAAAAAAAAAAATCAATACCAGAAATAATAATAATAATACTAGAAACGGAAGAAAATAATAAGTATACTAATTATAACAATAATAAGGGATAAGAATTAGCAAGGGTATTGACATTGACACAGCCAAGGACCAGCACTATTATCGCAATACCCTCGGCCTTGACTGAACTTGGCGGCACATCGATTGCTGCAACACTGGTTCGAACAGGCATTGCTGCACAAACCCAAGCCACCAATGCACACTTTTGGCTTCGGTGGTGTGGGACAATCGTAGTAGCAAGTGCAAAGTGGAGGCTTGATGTTGTAGTCGCACGATCCTTTCGAGCCTGGGCCGTGACTTGCGTAGCATCTTTGCTCACACTCGTTGCCCTTCCCACATAGCCCTATCCCTTCACTGCAATATGCTTCCACCTTAGGCATCTCTATCATCCCGCCTTTCCTCCAAAAGAAAGAAAAGAGAAAAAGGAAAACATGGTTTCACTGTTAGAACCCTACAATACAAGGTTTGATTGAGAGCAGGAAATGCTTTTCAATGTCCTTGTCTCACCATGGTCATCAAGCAAAAGGATGAGAGACAAACCTGCGAGTACAAGGAGGACGATGAGAAGGCAACACTTTCGGAAGACTTCGGCCATTATTTGCTTTCCACGGATTTGGCTTCAATTGCTTCTTATTTTGGTTGCAAAACATCATCGTCTGCACATTTATAGCAATGGCAATATATGTTGAAATAAAATAAAATTGATTATTCGATGACGATTGCTGGATGAGAAACCCGCAAGCATTGAAGGAGTTATAAAAACTTTATGGTAGGCTACATGGATTTGAAGAATGGAAGTTACTGAAGACTTCTGTTACTTTATTGTGCGTTTTGATTGTATTTATGATTACATGTATGAGTCTGTTTTGTTTTAGTCATTACATTTGTGGGTTGTTATGTAATCGTTGGCGTTTGTAAACTTCAATTCCTATATAAAGGGATGAAGTCGTGAGTTGTAAATCAAGCCACAAGCCATAGTCCACGAAGACACAAATAAGAGAAAGCATTCTCAATAAAGATTTCTCTCAAATTTTTAGTGTTCTTATTCCAAGTTTCCAAAGTTTATTGTCATTCTTTTGGTTCCAACAATATAGACATAATGATGATATATTAGGGAATGACGAACTGGTACTAATTATTAATCTTTTAAAGGTTGTTCTTTCTTGATAATTTTAGGAAAGTAAATCAATGGATGCTTTATATATTGATTGCATTGTGTCCACGTGAAGATTTCGTGATATTTTCTGGCCTATGTGTTAAATGAAAAGCCCTCACAAAGATACGAGTGCTTATATTTTGACGAATATATACATATATATGATTAAATTGAAATGCATGCGGAAAGATTAGAAGGTATATATACATACATATATTTGTATATGTTATCTTATATACCCTTATGCTCACAGGCACAATTTCTAATCTCTTTTATTTATTTATTTTTTCACTTCTTTCTCTCCCTTTGGTCTCTATTTTTCTTCATTACTTAATCTGAGAGTCTGAACCCAGCAACGAAAGTAAGACGAGGAGTCCCCAACTTTGCAGCTACGTAAGCCAATGCTCCGTTGCCTTCGCAGACCAATCTCCTCCGCTGCACATCTCTCCCCTTTTCTGTCTCTCCCATGGCCATGGAGGTCAAGGTCATGACCCGCAGCCGTCAAGGGTGACCTCAACCTCCATTGCCTCGACGTCCATGTCCCGTGACATCCATGGCCATCATTTCCATGGAGAGATGGATCAGAGTGACGAAGCAGCAAGACAGAGAGGGGGAGAGAGACGCACCGATAGGCCAAGTTTGGTCATTGGGAGGTCTGGCAATGGCTTTGTCAGAGCCGTGGCAAACAACCTGAAGGCGAGAGAAGAAGAAGAACGAGGAATAAAGGGAAGGATGGAGGGTTTTAGCTTCTTTTTTATGTTTGTATGAGTTATAGTCAAAATACTGTATTAATTGTTGTCAGTGGGTATAATGTGCTAAAAAGGTGGGATAATGAAAGATAATATAGTCAAAATACTGAATTAAGAAGTGCGGAAGTTAAAGGGAGAATGATAAAAGCCTGTTACTTTTTTTGTTTAATGTATTTTGGTTTTTAAATTTTCTTTTTTATACCGCCATGTCAACATCATTAAGTACGTCAATAACAAAAAGGCTTGATTGCGCAACTTATACAAATTGAAGGACCGATTGCACGATTGGCATAAGTTATAGGTCTAAAAATATAATTACCACCTGTAATTATTATTCTCGAGTGGCTATTATACTATTAGTAATGGTCATAATGGAATGCATTTTACAGTTTTGGGACTAGTACTTTGTAGTTTATACGATAGTGATACGTATCAAGTTGCCCGACACGAAAAAAATATAGTAAGTTTGCCATTTTGTGGCTGTATGATAATTGTATTTTTTGTTATGAAATACATAAATGAATAGAATACATGAATAAATATTCATTATATTCATCTTATCTAATATACTTATTATGGTATATTTGTATCATATATTCTAAGTACATCTCCATATACAATGAACTTTCATTTCCCCTATCCAGTACATGTTTTATTCGATACATTGATATTAATGATAAGTACATTCTTGTTCTCCTATAAATAAGAGTTTAGTTTTGATGTACAAACACAACAACACAGAAACACGATAGTGAGATACTAGAAATAAAGCTCTCTCATCTTGTTTTCTCTACTATTTCTGGTGTTCACTTGCTTTCTCTTCTCAATATATTCTCTATTATATATTCGCAACGCAATATTTTACAACACGTTATCAACACGAAGATCTACCAACTGAGTAAGTAAGTTTTGCAAGGTGGGTATTCTTTTTATTAATCAACTTATACTTCATCTTCTTCTATCAATTCTTCATTTTTATTTTTCTTGGCCCGAAGCCATATTCCAAATTTAAAAGTATCTTTCTGCTCCTGAAGTAGCGGTGGATATTTGGAAATCATTTTAATTAATTTAAGGATTTATTTTTGCAAAGATTATGACAAATATTGAAAAGCCCAAATTCCACATCCTAGAAGTGAGTGGAAAGATTTATCTATCCTGGTGCCTTGACATGGAAATGCACTTCCAAGGGCAAGATCTCGCTAATACAATTATAAAGGATGGAATCTCAAATGAAAAGGATAAAGCAAATGCGTTGATTTTTATTCGTCGTCATTTGCATGAGAGCCTGCAGACTCAATATTTATCCGTTCGAGACCCTCATATCTTGTGGAGGAGGTTGAAGGATAGGTATGATCATACTAAAATTGTTATCCTCCCTCAAGCACAATATGACTGGCAAAATCTCATACTGTAAGATTTTAAATCAGTGTCTGATTATAATTCCGCTTTATTTGACATTGTTTCTCAACTTAAGTTATGCGGTATCAAACTCGCTGATGCGGAATTGTTAAAGAAAAATTTCTCCACCTTCCATGCTTTAAATATTGTATTGCAACAGCAATACTGGCAGCGTCAGTTTGCCACATATTCTGAATTAATTTCTATGCTTCTTACTGCTGAGCAAACCAATGAATTACTGCTAAAAAATCATGATCTTAGACCTGCTGGCTCAAAAGCATTGCCTGAAGCACATGCTAACTTTGAGAAAAATACTAGCCATTTTAAGGGCTATAAGCGCAGACAAGAACATAATCCTAGAAGGGATAGCAAGGAATTTAACTGCCCTAGGAAATCAAACTTTGGCCTGAATCATGGCAAAGAAAAGAAGCCAAAGAAGGTGATTAATGAAAGTATTTGTCATCACTGTGGCATGACTGGGCATTGGTCATGTACCTGTCGTGTATGCCAAAACATTTTGTTGACCTATACTAGACATCTTTAAAGAATACGAGCAAGCGTGGTGAATCTCATGCCATTAAAATCAATCCTACTGCCATAACCACTGTTGATGCCAACAATATCTCCGTTGGTGGACTCCTCTTCTCCTAAAGTAGCAAATGCATCATTGGATGTCTCTGATTTCTTTGAGGACCTCTGATTACTTTGATGAATTAGATTGATTGATGATAATTTGAATTTCGAATTTTATGTTGTTTCGCTTTAAATGTATTACTTTTTATTGCTCTTTAATATGGTTATGAAATGTTTATGAATCTTTATATAATATTTATTCGACTATATAACTAATATACAACTTTTATGATACTTGACACCTGAAGTTGTCAACATAAATGCAAATGGAAAATACCGAGAAAAAGGAAGATGTTTGTGTGGCATCCTAAAATTCTTTGCTAGCCATTAGAGGTGCTCCAATTAATGTCTTGTATTAAAATCTATGGCCGAGTTTAAATGGATAGATCTTGGAAGAGGATTGCTTATCTTTGGCCGTGTGCATCGTGAATTAGAATTCATAGGTTTGTAATTCTAAGTGTTTAGTTATTTAATTTTACCCTATAGTACTTTAGTTTAATAAGATTTAATTAGCATTTAAAAAGGAGATTAAAGTTGATTTTAATTAGGTTGGGCCTTAGGCCCAATGGCTTGAGCTTTTGGTGGGCCGAATGGCCGGCCCAATTGAGGCCCATGAGGAGTGACCGTCGACCCGGGGGAGGAGTGGTCGGCCCACTTCTTCCAATTCAAGCCCAAGCCCATCTTGCATGAGCTTGGCCAAGTGGCAAAAAGGAGGATTGCATGCATTGGCTTGTGGAGAGGCAAGTAATCATTGCCAATGATGAAGATTTGAGGGAATAAAAGGGAGAGGAAGAGAGAGAGTGGCCGGTTGAGAGCCACCGTCCAAGTGAGAAAGAGAGAGAGAGTGAGTTGCGAGAGAGAGTGAGGCCGAGAGGGAGAAGGAGCCGCTCGCCCGTCGCCGCCCGCACGCCGTCCGTCCGTTGCCGGTGTGTCGTTTGTGTGCCGCTGTCCGCTTGGTCTTTGAGGCAAGTTGAGATCGATTTCCACTCTTGCATGTGTGTCTTGCATGTGCTATTTGTTTGTGGTAGATTTCGGATGTTAGGGTAGGCAAAACCGAAGCTAGAATGTGACTTGTTCTTGAGTATGCTTGCTGTTTTCGTGTGAACCGCCTCACCCAGAATCTTGTGAAGGCTTGCATGCTGTTTCGAGTTGGATTTGGACTTTTATTCCTTCATGAAAGTTGTATCCAACATCTTAAAATACAACATACTAAAATTTGGGACAAAATTGTGGAGATTTAAGGGGTCAAACCATCATTCTACAAAGACACTAGATCTAGAACAGTTTTGCTGACCTTTCGGTAGATTTGTGGTTGCATGTCGATTTTTACTAATAATCTCTCTTCGACTTCTTCATGAAACTTGTATATAAAATCATAAAGACTAACATACTCAAATTTGAAGCAAAATGAGTAGGTGTAGCCTAGTGAATCGACTTACTCTTGAAGACGGTAAATCTGGAGACACGGTACAGGACACCCGAGACTTCATGGACCCATATGGTGACTTTCTTTGGAAATTTGACTTAGATCCCTTAATGAAAGTTGTAGGGGACCTCTTTAAGTAAAACATATCCAAATTTCAGAGGAAATGAAGAAGCATAAGTGGGTAAAAAGTCGGTATTTCGGAGATGACTACACTGGACGTTTCGGTGTGAGAACCAGAAGCTTCGGATGACTATAGAAAATTATATAAAACAAATCTGGCCTAGAAGTCTTCATGGAAAATATACTTTGGTGTCTTAAATATAACCTGGTAAAATTTCATAATTTTCAGAGGTCGTTCGGATGTTTTAATCGAATTATTCCGAAAACTGCACATTCTGTTTCTATCCGAAATGTCATGCTGTATTTGTATGAATTATATCTTTTGTGTGGAACTCTATTGGGCATGTGTTTTTCATGAAATTACTATCTTATTGTCTTGTCTATCATATGCCTTGATTTCATGATTTTTGAGAAGCATATGGATGTTTAATTCAAATATTTTCTAAAAATGGTACATGCTGGAATTTTGTAAAAGGCATGAAAGATGGACCATTTTAAATTACATGGACTCCATGAATTGTATTGATTGGATGATAGTGTATTGCTACATGTATGATAATGATTTGAGATGCATGTATGAATCCAATGATGAATATGATCTTGATTTCCATCACATCACATGCCATGTTAAAATTGAACTATAATTGAAGATGAGAATTGAGATAAATGAGAAGGCCATCGGAGGTGTGAGCCAACGATGTCCCGGGAGTGTCGGGATGCCTGGCTAGAAGAGTACGGCCGGTTGCCCGGTGGTCATGAATGGCCGGATACCGAAGGGCCTCGGGAGTACCAAGAAGTGTCGAGATGCCCGGAGAGTGGGGGAGCCAGAAGCTCGGCAAGTATTGTGTCGAGGGATGCCTCGGAATGCCAGTTTGGGTGCGAGATGCCTGGCTAGAAGGGTACGGCCGGTTGCCCGGTGGCCTTAAATGGCTGAATGCCGGAGAGTCCTCGTGATGCCAGTTGGGGTACAAGATGCCCGGAGAGTGGGGGAGCCGGATGGTTTGAATTGTATCTTGGATACATGTGGAATGCAAACATTGATCCCGGGAAAGAGAAATGTGGCGGTCCAAAATGAAATTGAAATTGAATTATGCATGATGATATATGCATGGTAATGATGATGGTACATGTGATATGATGATGATGATATGTGGTAATATGCATGGATATTATGATGATGTTATATGCATGGATGCATGGTAATGATATTATGATGATGATGTTATATGCATGGATGCATGGTAATGATGATGTTATATGCATGGATGCATGGTAAAGCTGATGCCATATATGACATGATGATAGGATGGTGATGACTATATGATGATGTATGTACATGAGGTATGATGACTTGTGCATGATACCAAGGTAAGTTGTGCATGGATGCCTTAATGACATGTGATGCTATGATTGTGATGATTGTATGGCATGATGCATTTAGTTGGTTTATTGGTCATTTACCTGCTGAGTGGTTGTACTCACCCCTTCGGGGACCAACATTTCAGATTAGAGAGATGTCGATTCCTACTGTCACGCAGGGCGTATTTTACGGCCTTCCTTTGGATGTAGAGGTCAAGTGCGTGGAGATCGACTGTCCCACCATCCCCGGTCTTACGTTTGTTCGAGTTCATGCGATAGTGATGTACGATGTAGGCCTAGCTGAGGGCCCTGTCATTCAGGAGTTCATATCGGTTCACGTTCGACGAGATGGGGCAATGCAAGGGATGTTGCCGCCGCCACCGCCTGATGCACCGAGATGGGTGTGAGGGCTCGTGCGTGAGAAGTAGGAGCTAAAACTTTTTGGTATGATTAGCCGACACTAGTGATGGGGGATCTTGCACGATAGACGTAGTGGGTCGTGTGTTTCTTTTTGGGTTTATGGCCGAGTGTGGCTACATGTCCTGGCCTTTCTTTTGATGTACCGACCCAAGGAATCCCATCTTGAAAATATGTAAATAAAGTGTCATGGCTTTGTCTTTTATTATGATGATTAGTGGTGTGCAATTGTATCATGGTTGTTGGAGGGAGAGATGGCAATATTATATTTTGCTTCCACTAATGAGTCACGCTGGGACCGTTTAAAAAAAAATATCTATGATTTACGACGCTTCTTCTAAGAGATACAGCTAGTGTTCCATTAGGTGTAGCGTTAGGTGCCTGTGGCAACCTAAGGTGGTTCGGGGTGCCACAGTTTGTTTGCTTGATAGTGCAACAACACATACTATATTTCGTAATAGACACTTTTTTCTCGAGTATGACATTGCGTAAGGCACAAATCCATACAATATCAGGTCCTGTTCTGATTATTGATGGTTTTGGGAATGCCACAATTATTTTGCCAAATGGCACAATCCTGCATATTGAGAATGTGTTTCTAAGCATCCGATCAAAAATGAATCTGCTCAGTTGCAAAGATGTACGCCATAATGGGTACCATATTGAGACTATTTATGAGCAACATAAAGAATATATTGGCATTTCCTCTTATAAGATGGGCCTGAAGACCATCCATGAGAAGTTAGAAGCTTCTTCTATGGGTTTGTATTGTGTCATGATTAGGGCTGTTGAAACCTACACCACCACATCCTGGAGATTGATAAGCCCTGATCAATTTGGACTGTGGCATGATCGCATTGGTCATCCTAGAGATTGGTAAAGCCTGATCAGTTTGGATTTTATGCTAATGATCATGGCATAGTCCATTTATTTAATTGAGCTTTACGTTGTGCCAAATTGGAATTATTGTGTTTATTTATTTATTTTTCGAAATTAATTATTTAATTATTTATTTTCCGGAAATTCAACCGGAATGGCCGGTGACTGGAATTTCATGCTGATTGTCATGGAGCAGTCCGTTTATTTATTTGAGCTTTAATTCATGTCAAATTGATTTAATGGTGCATTTTGAAGTTATGTTCTTAAATAATTCAATTTTGGCTATGTGATTGAGGATTGGTCGGGTATCGGTTATCAGTATCGAAAGTGAGTTGGTAAATCACCTGGAGAATGTACGTGGCCCAATGAATTGGAGTGTCACCTGGGAAGGACACGTGGCTCGGTGATTGGATATGTCACCTTGGCGAAAAGGTAGCCTTAGAGAATGCACGTGGCTCGGAAACTCGATATGTCCTCCTGGAGAATGCACATGGCTCAGTGACAGAGTATGGCATCGTAAAATGGACACGTGGGCTCGATGAATTGATGCATCACTTTGGTGAGTTAGCACCTAAGAGAAGGCACGTGGGCCAGGGCATCGTAAAAAGGGTACGTGGCTCGGTGAATCGATGCATCACCTTGGCAAAAAGGGTCGCCTAAGAGAATGCACGTGGGCCTAGTGAGTAAGTATGTCATCTTGGAAAAGGAGCACGTGAACTCAGGGACTTAGGATGTCATCCCTGAAGTATCCATGTAGGCTCGACGACTGATTATTCCATTGTGGGGAATGTATGGTCTGATTGATATGAAATCGACTAGGTCGATTGATCATTACTTTGATCTGATGTTGTGAATTGATTGATTAAATGGAAATGACCATGAGTGGTCTTGTTGGCGTGTAATCGACTCGGTCGATTTGATCAATGCTTCGATCAGTGATGTAATTGCTTGGATGCCTATTTGATCTGTGCTAATATGCAGGTGGAATCTAAGGCCAAGGTAAGTCCCCTGTTGTGCATAGGCAGCCCTAAGGTGTATTAGTTTACTAATCGGGTCTTAGGGGGTAGAACTTGCTGAGACGTGATCTCAATGGTTATTTAATAACCATTTCAGGACCCTGATGAGGAGCCTGAGGTGGAGGAATCTGAAGAGATGTAGAACCATGATGTAGAACTAGATGAGAAGGAAGATAATGGAGAAGAAGATGACCATGAAGAGGATATCCAGTATGACCCGGATGAGGACTGAGATCCCATCTTGTTTTGTTAGACCTTGATTATATGTGGATAAGGGTTAGATCAGACCCCTGAGAATAATATTGCATTATATACTATGAGGATACTATGAGGTGATTATATAAAAGAGTAGTTGTGAATTTCAGTATGAAAAATATGGCCCTACTTTTCTATCACATTGCTTTATTGTCTTGGGATTTATAACTGCTTCCGCATGTGCATATAAAAATGAAAATGTGCATATAAAAATGAAAAGGGTCGGCGATACGTCCTGGGATATCGCTTTCAAAATCGACCAAAGGTGAGGGATGTGTGCGGGCCTAAGGACTGGGGCGTGACACATTTTTAACCAGTCTTTTCTTAAATGGGTATTGTATCCAATAAACAATACTACGGTAATGAGCAATTAAGGCATATTTTATTCCTCCAAATTGAACAAGAAATTGCATACCAAGTCCACTACGTAACTTCTGATCCTTTCTTATTAGAATCACACGAGCATTAAAAACCCAAATAAATATCAATACCAAAAATAATAATAATAACACTAGAAACAAAAAAGAAAAATAGCAAGTATACTAATAATAGCAATAATAAGGGATAAGAATTAGCAAGGGTATTGGCATTGACACAGCCAAGGACCAGCACTATCATCGCAGTACCCTCGGCCTTGACTGAACTTGGTGGCACATCGATCGCTGCAACACTGGTCCTCACAGGAGTAGCTGCACAAACCGCCGCCACCATTGCACAATTTTGGCAGCGGCGGTGGTGTGGGACAATCGTAGTAGCAAGTGCAAAGTGGAGGCTTGATGATGTAGTCGCACGATCCTTGCGAGCCTGGGCCGTGACGTGCTTGGCATTTTTCCTCGCACTCGTTACCCTTCCCACATAGCCCTATCCCTTCACTGCAATATGCCTCCACCTTAGGCATCTCTATCATCCCGCCTTTCCTCCAAAAGAAAGAAAAGAAAAAAAAGGAAAATATGGTATCACTGTTAAAACCCTACAATACAAGGTTTGATTGAGAGCAGGAAATGCTTTTCAATGTCTTTGTCTCACCATGGTCATCAAGCAAAAGGATAAGAGACAAACCTGCGAGTACAAGGAGGACGATGTGAAGGCAACACTTTCGGAAGACTTCGGCCATTATTTGTTTTCCACGGATTTTGGCTTCAATTGCTTCTTATTTTGGTCGCAAAACAGCATCGCCCGCACATTTATAGCGATGGCAATATAGACACAATGGTGATATATTAGGGAAGGATGAACTGGTACTGATTATAAACCTTTTAAAGGTTGTTCTTTCTTGATAATTTTAGGAAAGTAAATCAATGGATGCTTTATATATTGATTGCATTGTGTCCACGTGAAGATTTCATGATATTTTCTGGCCTATATGTTAAATGAAATGCCCTCACAAAGATACGAGTGCTTTGCCAGTCAAAGGAAAAATCCGATTATTCTATTTTGACGAATATATGTATATATATAATTAAATTGGAATGCATGCGGAAAGATTACAAGGTATATATACATATATTTGTATATGTTATCCTTATGCTCACAGGCACAATTTCTAATCTCTTTTATTTATTTATTTCTTTTTTCACTTCTTTCTCTCCCTTTGGTCTGTATTCTTCTTCATTACTTCATCTGCGAGTCTAAACCCAGCAACGAAAGTAAGACGAGGAGTCCCCAACTTTGCAGCTCCGTAAGCCAATGCTCCGTTGCCTTCGCAGACCAATCTCCTCCACTGCACATCTCTCCCCTTTTCTCTCTCTCCCATGGCCATGGAGGTCAATGTCATGACCCGCAGCCGTCAAGGGTGACCTCAACCTCCATTGCCTCGACGTCCATGTCCCGTGACCTCCATGGCCATCATATCCATGGAGAGATGGATGAGAGTGACGAAGCAGCAAGCACAGAGAGGGGGAGAGAGACGCACTGATAAGCCAAGTTTGGCCATTGGGAAGTCTGGCGATGGCTTTGTCAGAGCCGTGGCAAACAACCTGAAGGCGAGAGAAGAAGAAGAACGAGGAATAAAGGGAAGGATGGAGGTTTTTAGCTTCTTTTCTATGTTTGTATAAGTTATAGTCAAAATACTGTATTAATTGTTGTCAGTGGGTATAATGTGCTAAAAAGGTGGGATCATGAAAGATAATATTGTCAAAATACTGTATTAAGAAGTGCGGAAGTTAAAGGGAGAATGAAAAAAGCTTGTTACTTTTTTTGTTTAATGTATTTTGGTTTTCAAACTTTCCTATTCCATACCAACATGTCATCATCATTAACTACGACAATAACAAAAAGGCTTCAATTGCTTCTTATTTGGTCGCAAAACAGCATCGCCCGCACATTTATGGCGATGGCAATGTCTAAGGTGGAGGGCGATGCTGTTTTGCGACAAAAATAAGAAGCAATTGAAGCCAAATCCGTGGAAAACAAGTAATGGCCGAAGTCTACCGAAAGTGTTGCATTCTCATCGTCCTCCTTGTACTCGCAGGTTTCTCTCATCCTTTTGCTTGATGACCATGGTGAGACAAAGACATTGAAAAGCATTTCCTGCTCTCAATCAAACCGTATATTGTAGGGTTCTAACAGTGATACCATGTTTTCCTTTTTTCTCTTTTCTTTCTTTTGGAGGAAAGGCGGGATGATAGAGATGCTTAAGGTGGAGACATATTGCAGTGAAGGGATAGGGCTATGTGGGAAGGGCAACGAGTGCGAGCAAAGATGCTACACAAGTCATGGCCCAGGCTCGCAAGGATCGTGCGACTACAACATCAAGCCTCCACTTTGCACTTGCTACTACGATTGTCTTGCACCGCCGCCGCCGCCAAAAGTGTGCAATGGTGGCGGGGGTTTGTGCAGCATCGCCTGTACGAACCAGTGTTGCAGCGATCAATGTGCCACCAAGTTCAGTCAAGGCCGAGGGTATTGCGATAATAGTGCTGGTCCTTGGCTGTGTCAATGCCAATACCCTTGCTAATTCTTATCCCTTATTGTTTCTATTATTGGTATACTTGCTATTTCTTTCCGTTTCTAGTATTATTATTATTATCATTATTATTGGCATTGATATTTTTTTTCGGTTTTTAATGCTCGTGTGATTCTAATGAGAAAGGATCAGAAATTACATAGTGGACTTGGTATGCAAATTTTTTTCAATTTGAAGGAATAAAATATGCCTTAATTGCTCATTACCGTAGTATTGTTGATCCGATACAATACCCATTTAAGAAAAGACCGGTTAAAAATGTGATGTGTGTTAGAAAGTAAATACAATTGTGTATATGAAGAATAAAAGATGACCACTCATGTTTAGCGGCGGGTTGTACATTCGAGGAATAAGATAAATTCAAACACAATGCACGTACGAGCATTTTCACCCTAATTTTGTTTCAAGCAATTGGATCCAAACTGATAATGTGCTGATAAGGCGCATAGATACTTATAACTGTTACTGTGTTTAATGAAAGTCTCGCTTATCCTAAGTCGTACATATTTACATTTTTAGATTATCTTAGCTAATTACTCAACATACAACCCTAATTATGATACCAAGTCAAATAATGTTTAGTGTTAGCTGTTTCACCAAATTATTCATCATGACCCCCATTCTATGTGGGTGCACGTGAATCATTATGATATTGATTTTTGACAATAATGATGTGCTTTATAATACAACTAGCGTAGTCGTAGTTTAAAGATAAATTAATAAACGGGAAACACGTCTGGCATGTATATAAGAAATCAAAATTTGAAAGATGAGGCAAAATTATTCTATTAAAACAATATTTTAACAACGAACCTGAGAAAAGTACATAATAGCTAGTAAGTGATAAAGATACGCAATGGATATAAATGGATTACATATGAATAGAAAGTGAAAGATATTTTAGGGTTCGGACTTTTCTTGGACGGTTAGTGTAAGATACAAAAGATCCCAAGTGTAAAAATAAAATATGCGAGAAATAACACAAAATTATTAGCCTACACATTTATCCATTCACATAATAATTGTAATATAAGTATTTGAGGATATTTGAGAAAGAAAAAAAGTAATTGAGACCCATGAAAGTATATAAGGGTCACCTCTTTTCTTTTTTCTTTTTTATAAAGACTCTTGCCTGCAATATGTAGGGAAAAAACCTTGGTAATCTAGCTTTTTTGATGAAAGTAAATAGTCAAATATAAAAAAAGAAAAGAAAAATACAATTATCATACAGCCACAAAATGGCAAACTTACTATAATTTTTTCCTGCCGGGCAACTTGATACGTATCACTATCACTATCGTATATACTACAAAGTACTAGTCCCAAAACTGTAAAATGCATTCCATTAGGACCATTACCAATAGTATAATAGCCACTCGGGAATAATAATTACAGGTGGTAATTATATTTTTAGACCTATAACTTATGCCAATTGTGCAATCGGTCCTTCGATTTGTATAAGTTGCGCAATCAAGCATTTTTGTTATTGACGTAGTTAATGATGTTAACATGGCGGTATGGGATAGGAAAGTTTGAAAACCAAAATACATTAAACAAAAAAAGTAACAAGCTTTTTTCATTCTCCCTTTGACTTCCGCACTTCTTAATACAGTAGTTTGACTATATTATCTTTTTTGATCCCACCCTTTTAGCACATTATACCCACTGACAACAATTAATACAGTATTTTGACTATAACTCATACAAACATAGAAAAGAAGCTAAAAACCTCCATCCTT
The DNA here is from genome assembly GCF_016545825.1 of Eucalyptus grandis. Lineage (NCBI taxonomy): Eukaryota > Viridiplantae > Streptophyta > Magnoliopsida > Myrtales > Myrtaceae > Eucalyptus > Eucalyptus grandis. The sequence continues at coordinate 35,984,218 of NC_052614.1, read as the reverse complement.
CCCTTTATTCCTCGTTCTTCTTCTTCTCTCGCCTTCAGGTTGTTTTCCACGGCTCTGACAAAGCCATTGCCAGACTTCCCAATGACCAAACTTGGCCTATCAGTGCGTCTCTCTCCCCCTCTCTGTGCTTGCTGCTTCGTCACTCTCATCCATCTCTCCATGGAAATGATGGCCATGGAGGTCACGGGACATGGACGTCGAGGCAATGGAGGTTGAGGTGACCCTTGACGGCTCCAGGTCATGACCTTGACCTCCATGGCCATGGGAGAGAGAGAAAAGGGGAGAGATGTGCAGCGGAGGAGATTGGTCTGCGAAGGCAACGGAGCATTGGCTTACGGAGCTGTGAAGTTGGGGACTCCTCGTCTTACTTTCGTTGCTGGGTTTAGACTCGCAGATGAAGTAATGAAGAAGAATAGAGACCAAAGGGAGAGAAAGAAGTGAAAAAAGAAATAAATAAATAAAAGAGATTAGAAATTGTGCCTGTGAGCATAAGGATAACATATACAAATATATGTATATATACAAATAATATCATAGGGCTTTTAGAAATTATGAAATAAGATTCTTGCAAGTTGTGACAAGCACTTGTGTTGATGTTGCTATCGCAATCTTGACATTCATGGCAAGTACTTGTCTACCCTTGCGATTAAGCATTTAGAGAGCACGAATAGATGCAAGAACATAATGGAGGACTGATGGAGGTGTCGGAGGTGCCTTGAGACCCTGGACCATGCTTTGCATAGCAACTTCACTCGCAATCATCACCTCCAGCATTACATACTCCTAGATCTTCAATGCAATCCTTCGCCATAGTTGTCTTCATCATCAATCTCGCTTTTTGAACAAAAAAGTAAATAATTTTTGGTACCACATTCATGCCTAATGAGAAAGTAGATGTAACATGAATTTCTCTATTCTCTGAAAGGGAAAAATATTAACCTGTGAGCACGAAGAAAATGAGGAGGAGGCAATATGCTTGGAGGAGTCTAGCTATTTGAATTGTTTTGATAGTGAAATGACTTGATTCAATAGTTCTATGAAGCTATTAATGCATCTTTATCTATAGTTGCTAAGTTATTTATAGCACCCGTGGAGCATAAATTAAGAAGAGTTATTTGTGTCTTCATTAGAATGATTTCAAGATTTTCGAGCAATTAAAGATTTTGGAATAATGATGAAGGAAATATGATCAAACACGCATTAGGACCACAATCTGTTTGCAAAACAAGTCTAAGGTGAAATTTGGGGTCTGGTCCTAATTTAAGATTATTTATTATCTTTTTTTTCTTCTCTTGGTTTCTTATCTCTGTTTTCTTTTTCTTCTCCCTTTTGATAAGAAATTGCCGTCTCTCTTCTCCACAAGAGAGGCTAGAGGATTCAGAAACGCAAAAATTAACTTCATGGCCAATTCTAGGGTTTGAGTCTTTTGCATTATAACATTCAAAATTATTAGATGGTATTTGTTTGATTTAGCTAATATATCTTTTTACAAGAGAGTAATTTTTGAAAAGGGCAGTTAAGTAGCTAAATGGAGAATATTTTTTTAAGTTGCCAATGCAACTTGCTCCTATCGCATTACGTTCCTGATTTGAAAATCATATTTCTTCTTCTTTAATGGTTATATGGAAATTTTGATGCACTTAGAATTGGCACAAAAGTAATTATATTTGCAAATATTTTGAATGGGTTATCTTATAATGCAATTACAATTGCAACAACTTTTTTGTCAACGACTAATTATTCAATATAATCAAGCAAAGATGACATTCCAAATAATGATTATTAAGGGAGTTTTTTAGCTGTAAATTGGCATGGTATATAATGGATGTTTAGTATTGTTAATATATTTAACTTTATCATATTTTTAATTTTTCAGAGAATATCTTTTAGTAGTGGTATAAAAATAAATCAAAATTTTCATAATCGATTTACCACATTAAATCAAAGTTGTGCAGTCAAAATACATGAACTATACTATAATGACACATGGTAAAGATATAATCAAACCAAATGCATTCATTAAAACTGGTATCAATTATAAATCTTGTAAAGGTTGTTCTTTGTTGATAATTTTCGGAAAATAAATTAGTGGATGCTTTATACATAGACTGCATTGTATCCACATGTGGAGATTTCCTAATCCTTTCAGGCTTATATGTTGAATGAAACAACTTCACAAAAATACGAGTGCTCTACCAATTAAAGGAGAAATAAATTATTCTATTTTCATGAATATAAGTACATATATATGGTTAAAATAAAAGATCAAAAGGTATATATACGTATATTTGTGTATGTTATCTAATATATCCTTGCATTCATAGGCATAATTTCTAATCTCTTACCTTTGATTTTTTTTCACTTCTTTCTCCCTCCTTTGATCTTTATTCATCTTCATTACTTACTCTGCAAGTCCAAACCTAGCAACCACAGTAAGACGAGGAGCCCCCACCTTCGTTGTTCCATAAGCGTTTACCATCACCCTCACCGATCGGTCTCCTGCGCTTCACATCTCTACCCTTCTCTCCCTCTCTCTCTCTCTCTCCCGTGGCAATGGAGATTGAGGTCTCCGTGAAGCGCAACCTTGACCTCCTTGGCCCTGGCCTCCATGCTCCGCAACCTCCATGGCCGACAATCCCTTGGGGAGACAACGGAGATTGACGAAACGGCAAGCACAGAATGGGGGGAGCGACATACTGATTGGCCAAGTTTGGTCATCGGGAAGTCTGGCAAAGGCTTCGGTAGAGCAGTGGCAAATAACCTGAAGGCCATAGAAGAAGAAGAACGGAGAAGAAGGGGAGAATGGGGTTTTCTAGAAAAAATAAAAAATAAAAGCAAAGATGATCAAACGAATTTGAAAGAAAATGTTCGACCAAAAAAAAAAATATGAAAGAAAATCTATAGGCTTTTTTTTCCTTTTCTTTTTTTTGCTTTTGTAGGTTCTTGTTTGTGATATCTTGGAGATGTGATCTTTATATATAGGTGAAAGAAAATGATTTTGATTAAAGTTTGCGTTGGGTCTTGATGCTTGAGATATCAATTGCATTTACTATTGAATTAAAGAGGTAGAATTGAAAGTTGTTCTTAGCACCTCATTAATAAACCAATTAATTTTGTTTTGTCGGTTCTATTCTACTCCTATTCTAACTCTCACTTTCAGACTTTTGCCTTGCTCCCTTGCAAGGCGTGGGAGTCAAAACCCACTCCCGATACTAATTCGTCCCCACCCCAACCCCCTGAGAAGGTAGGGATTCGAACCCCCCACCTCTCCCTTCCAAGTTGGAAGGATGGCCACTAAGGTAAACCCAAGTAGTTAATTAAAGTTCAAGTAGTAGATATTGGATGCTGGTCCAGCAGTTTGTTTAGAGGCGATTTCTAAGTTTCCACGTGGCTATGCGATGGTCATGGTCAGATCAGGCCATTCATTAAACAACTCTACTGGCTAGGCTTGGCTGTTTTTTCTTTTTCTTTTTTCTTTTTGGTCAATAAGAACAGACCCAAATTTTTCTTGATTTAATGAAAATTCGGTTGATTTTTTTTTTTCGGGTCAACAGAAAGTCGTCATTTGTTTTGAGTCCTTGAGAAATGTGGTATCCCAAAATTCAATGACAAGCCATAAGGTGTGTTAAAGTCTTTAATTAGGTGATAAAATTTCCTAAGGTTTATGCTTTAGCCATTAGTCTTTTTAAGATTAGGTGATTTGTGCTTGTGTTTATGAAATTTTAAAAATTTGATAGATTAATGATGATAATCTATGCTTGGCCATGCACCTTATGAACTAAATAAAAATGTCACAAGACTTTGGCCATGTGGAATTTAAAATTTAAAATTTGAAATCTATAAAAGAAATAAATTAAAGATGAATAATTGAAAATAAAATTTGATTTGAATTAGGTTTGGGCCTTAGGCCCAAAAAGGGGGATTTTAGTGGGCCAAACTAGTCGGCCTAATAGAAGCCCATGGAAGGGGGCTGTCGCCGGCCCATTTAGGCCCAAGGAGATGTGGTCATCGGCCACAAAAGAAGGCCCAAGAAGAGGAGGCCCAAGCCCATCATGCAAGTATTATAACAAGTGGCAAGAAGAAGGCCATGCATTGGCCATTGGTGAGGCAATCTCATGATTGCTAATGATGGGATTTAAGGAAATAAAAGGGAAGAGAGAGAGGAGAGTGGCCGGTTAATTGCTTGCCCAAAGAGAGAGAGTGAGAGAAAGAGAGTTGTGCGAGAGAGAGAGAGAGAGTGGCTGAGAGAGAGAGGAGGAGGAACCGCCGTCCGTCCGCCGTGTGCCGTCGTGATTCGCTGCCTTACGCCGTCGACGGACCAGTCTAGAGGCAAGTGGGAGTCCTCTAGCTTCTCTTGCATGTGTGTATGATGCTTGCATGTTAAATTCTTGGGTGTTAGGTGAGAAAAACCGAAGCATGGTCGATTTATGTGTGAATGGTGTGGCTGTTCTTGCTCGTACCCTGTGAGTCAGAATGTTGTTTGAGCTTGCATGTGTGTTTAGAGTCCGCTTTTGGCTTCGATTTCTTCATGAAAATTGTAACTAACATCTTTTAATACACCATACTAAAATTTCGTGGAAAATGATGGAGATTTGAGGGGTTAAAGTCTCATCCTACAGAGACCCCAGATCTGGAAAGATTTTACTGACCTTTGGTTGGATTTGTGGTTGCATGTTGGTTTATGTTGAGAATCGCACTTCGATTTCTTCATAAAAGTTGTAGGGGACATCCTAAAATATAACATACTTAAATTTTAAGTGAAATGAACAAGAATTTCCTTGTAAATCAACTAGATCTTGAAGACGGTGATTCTGGTGATGTATTCCGAGACATCCGAGACTTCATGGACATAGATGATGACAATAATCTGATTATTTGACTTAGATCTCTTCATAAAACTTGTAGAGAAAATCTTTATGTATAACATATCCAAATTTCAGAGAAAACGAAAGATAATAGATAGGTTAAAACTCAATATTTCGGAGAAGTATACACTGGACGATGCGGTAATGGATCCAGAAGCTTCGTGAGACTGTATAAAATAATCTAAAAATAATCTGGCTTGGAGTTCTTCATGAAAGTTGTACGAAAATGTCTTGGCTATAACTCAGTAAAATTTCATAATTTTGGGAGGCCATATGGATATTTTAATTGAATTTCTTCGAAAACTGTGCGTTCTAGTTTCATCCGAGAATCATAGGATGTTTTGTGAAAATGGTGAGATTGTGTAAAATTCAATTTGGCCATGAATTTTGCATGAAATTGTCATCCTATTGGTTTTTTTAATGATTGCTTGAATTTTTATTGAATTTAATATTTATATAAAAAATAAATAAAAAATAAAATAAAATGGATTATTTTATTGGCCATAAATTCCATAAATGATTACACCATGTAGCATGTATAATAAGACATTGGTGTATGTATGACATTAAATTGTGATGCATGTGTGAATCCTATGCCAAGTATGACTTGTTTGATGTCACGCCATATGCCATGTTAAATTGAGATCAAAATAATGGTAAATGTGGATAATGATAAGTGAGGAGGTGGTTGTGGTGGAGGATAATGCCCGGAATGTATAGAGATGCATTGCTAGATGGCCCTGGGAGATTCAGAATGCCCGAAATGTGGGGGTGCCGGAAGCCCTGTCGGAGGTTTCTGCCCAAAAGGAATGTCTCGCGATGCCAGGATTGGGGTACGGGATGCCTGACCAGGGAGTGTAAATGCCGGAAGCCCTGTCGGAGGTTTCTGCCCGAAAGGAATGCCTCGTGATGCCGGTTGGGATGCGAGATGCCCGGAATGTGGGGGGGGCAGATGCCCGGTGGCCTGGGATGGCTGAATGCCGGAAACCTCGGAGGTCTTTGCCCGAGGGGATGATGAAATTGATGATTTGAGAAATGGGTGATGTGGTGATCAAATTGAAAGCTAAAAGTGGAAATTAAACCATGGCATGACATGCATGATATGCATGATGATGATAATGGTGATGATATATGATATGCATGATGATATGCATGATGATGAGGATGATGATGATGATATTTGATGTGAAATAATGATGATCACCCATGGCATGACATGCATGATATGCATGATTATGATAATGATGATGATATATGATGTGCATCATGATGATGATGATGATATGTGATGTGAAATAATGATGATCACCCATGGCATGACATGCATGATGATATTCACGATGATGATAATAATGATGATATATGATATGGCACGATGACATGTGTAATGTGATGATGTCATGATGATAATGACATGTATGATATAATGATGCCATGACGATAATGACATGTGTGATGTGGTGATGTCATGATGATGATGAAATGTATGATATAATGATGCTATGATGATGATGACAAGTATGATATGATGATACAATGTTAGTATGCGCATGGCTTCAAGGTAAGTAACGCCTGCAATGCATGTATGATTTGCATGATGCATTGAGTTGTTATTGGATTTCTTTACCTGCTGAGTGGTTGTACTCACCCCTTTTGAGGATCAACATTTCAGATTAGCAGTATGCCGCTTCCTGCTGTCACGCGGGGTGTATTTTACGGGTTACCGTCCGACGTCGAGGTAGAGTGTGAGTATAGCTGTCCTTCGTATGCCGGACTAACATACATACGTGTGCGCTGTTTTGTCTCGTACGACATAGGCCTGGCTGTGGGCCCGATTGTCTAGGAGTTTGTCTCCGTCCACGTTCGCCGCGATGGGGTGATGAGAGGGATGCTGCCATTGCCGCCGCCTGACGCACCGGACTGGGTGTGAGGCCTGTGCGTGACGAGTAGGGGCTGTTTCTTTTTGGATAGATAGCCGACACTTATGATGGGGGTTGTACACGTGAGATGTAGAGGGTCGAGGGTTCTTTTTTGAGGTTTTAGACTGGACATGGCTAAGTCTTAGCTTTTCCTTTTGATGTACCGACCCAAAAGAAGTCCCATCTTGAAAATATATGTAAATAAAGTGTCGTGGCTTGTCTATAAAATCATGATAATTAGTGGTGTGTATTTGTATCATGGTTGGTAGGGGGAGAGATGGTGATGTTTTAATTTGCTTCCGCTAGTGAGTCGCGCTGGGACCGTTTTGTTTTTTTTTTTTAAATGTGTGTCTATGAATTATGACGCTTCTTCTAAGGAGAAAGGTAATAAGGTGTAACATTGGCTCTGGTGGCGACCTACGAAGGGTTCGGGGTGCCACAGCCGCCCTTTTTGGTATCAAAGCGAATGGTTATAGGTAGAGTGATAAGGAGCCTCATTTGGAAATTGAGGAACATGATGACAATGCACACCATAGGATCTAAAATGAAATAATTGAATAACGGGTGATGAGAGCTCACTCATAGATCCCTAGTAGTTTACTTTGAATTGCCTTTAGGTACCAGTAACATGTATATGTTACTTATGTAGCAGTAGTAGTTGCTTTGAATGGAGGCAGTGAGTCTCAGATTATTCCTGAGGCAATGCTTGGAAATTGCAGGAAAGTCATGGTGCGAGCTGGAAGTGCTCATCCATCGAGGGCTGAAGCCTCCGTTGCATGGGCTGAACCCCGAATGGAAGACATCCTGCGCAGCATTAGCCAATATTGGAAATCTGATGGAAAGGCAGGTGCGGCAACAGCTCGGAGCAGAATGCCGTACTCAAGGACTAGTGGAGCAGTTTCGAAGTCAAGCCACTTAAGTTCAATGGAATGGGAAGTCCTGAGGAGGTGGAGCAATGGATTGATGGGATGGAACAAATTTTCCGGCTGTTGGACTGCACTGATGCTGAGAAAATAGTTTTAGCAGAATACCAGTTGGAGGGAAATGCGAAGTTTTGGTGGAGAGCTTCGAAGGACATAATCTTTCCACCAAGTACTGATGTGAGCTAGGAGGAGTTTGTTAGGGCTTTCAATAGGAAGCATTTCTTTGATTGTGCTAAGGATAGGAAGATTACAGAATTTGTTCAGCTAGAACAAAGAGGGTTGACAGTAGATCAGTATGAGGCTAGATTTTCTAAATTGTCTAGATAAGCTCCTAGATTGATTGAGGATCAGGAAGAGAAGGCTAAGAGATTCTTGAAAGGATTGAGGACTGACATCAGAAAGAAACTGGTGCCTTTGAACATAAGACATTATAATGAGATTTACAAAAGGGCACAATTAGTAGAACAGGAACTGTTGAGAGAGCGGTCAGAGTTTAAGAAACAGTTGAACTTTAATGATGTGAGAAAGGGTAAGAGACCTTATTCTGGTCAAGGTCAGACCTGGAATGTGAAGAAGAAAAGTAACTTTGGGAATTTTGGAGGGGCAAGGAGTGGTCCGAATATAAGGAAAGCACCCTATCAGCCTGGTATTTGTCAGAAGTGTAATGGACGCCATGGCCCAGGACCTTGTACTGGACAATTGAAATGTTTTGTTGTGGACAAGTGGGTCATCTTAGGAGAAATTGCCCACAAGACAGGTCGCAAGTGAGTGTTGGCTCGGTGCGACAGGGATATCAAAGAGCTGTTAGGTCAAACCCACAAGGAAATCCTCGAGACCACCTGCACAAGGAAGGGTGTATGCGATCACCCGAGGAAGCGGAAGCTTCCAAAATGTTATCTCAGTACGATTCTTATTAACAGTGAAAAGGCATATGCATTGTTTGACACGGGTGCAACGCATTCGTTTGTGTCTGAAAGATATAGACGTTTGAATAAGATAGAAGTTATGCCTCTTGAAACGCCTCTTTGTGTTTCCATGCCTTTAAAGGATATGGTATTGCCTACGCTGGTGTGTGGAAATTGTAAGATATCAATGGGAGGAAAGGATATGGAAATAGACTTGGTTGTAATGGCTATGTATGATTTTGTCGTTATTATAGGAATGGATTGGCTTCGTAAGTATCGGGCTAGAATGGATTGTTATAGAAGAGTGATTCAATTTGTTTTACCTAATCAGTCTAGTTGTGAATTTTTAGGAGATCAGACCCATCTTCCTATAGCACTTATTTCGGCAGTAGAAGCCTGTATGTCAAGGGTACCTAGCCATAGTTAGAGATTATGCAAGGAAGGAGCCTAAACTTGAGGAAGTTCGTGTAGTTAACGAATTTCAAGATGTATTCCCTGAGGAATTGTCTGGATTGCCGCCAGAGCGAGAGATTGAATTTGAAATTGAATTAATGCCTGGAACAGGACCAATATCAAAAGCCCCATATAAGATGGCCTTAGTTGAATTGAAGGAGTTGAAAGTACAACTGCAGGAGTTGCTTGACAAAGGATTCATTAGACCAAGTGCTTCACCTTAGGGTGCACCGGTCTTGTTTGTGAAAAAGAAAGATGGATCGATGCGCTTGTGTATTGACTATAGGCAGCTGAATCAAGTGACCATTAAGAATAAGTATCATTTGCCTAGAATTGATGACTTATTTGACCAACTCCAGGGAAGTTCGGTCTTCTCTAAGATTGACTTGAGGTCGGGATACCATCAGTTGAGAATTAAGAATGAGGACATTCCTAAGACTGCGTTTAGGACTCGTTATGGACACTACGAGTTCCTTGTTATGCCATTTGGATTGACTAATGCACCGGCCGCATTTATGGATTTAATGAATAGAATATTTCAGCCTTTTTTAGACCAGTTTATGATTGTTTTTATTGATCATATTCTGATATATTCAAAAGGGCCTAAAGAGCATGAGCAACATTTGAGAATAGTTTTGCAGACTCTAAGAGAGCATAAGTTGTATGCCAAGTTTAGTAAGTGTGAGTTTTGGCTGGACCAAATAATATTTCTAGGACATGTGGTGTCAGGAAAAGGAATTGCAAGAGACCCAAAGAAAAGTTGAAATGGTAGTAATTTGGCCGAGACCAACGACACCTACTAAAATACGAAGTTTCTTAGGACTGGCTGGTTATTATAGGAGGTTCATTGAAGGATTTTCACGACTGGCAGGATCTTTAACTAAGTTGACCCGAAAGAATGTGAAGTTTGAATGGAATGGGGAATGTGAAAGGACTTTCCAAGAGCTCAAAAGGAAATTGACTTCGCTCCACTCGACTATACCTCTTGGACCTGATGGTTTTACAGTGTATAGTGATGCATCTCACAAAGGACTAGGATGTGTGTTGATGTAGCATGGCAAAGTTGTAGCCTATGCATCCAGACAATTGAAACCCCATGAGCTGAATTATCCGACGCATGATCTAGAACTAGCAGCTATAGTGTTTGCCTTGAAGATATGGAGACACTATTTGTATGGGGAAAAGTTTGAGATTTATACGGATCATAAAAGTTTGAAGTATCTGTTCTCACAAAAAGAGTTGAACATGAGACAAAGGAGATGGATGGAGTTGTTGAAGGATTATGACTGTGAGATAAGATATCATTCAGGAAAAGCGAATAGAGTAGCGGATGCTCTTAGTCGTAAGTCGGCTATGGAAATGGCTAGTTTGAGAATGGCAGAATGGGAGTTGTTAGAATCAGAAAGCAAATTCAGAATTTAAATTGGAAATGGATTGTCTTACTGGCATGCTTAGTGCATTAAGGATTGAGCCGGAGATTATCCAGAAAATTAAAATCCTGCAAGAATCTGACCCAGAGATTTTGAAAGTGAAAGATGCTATATCTTTAGGGAAAAGATCATAATTTCAGATCTTTGATGATGGAATAGTAAGATGTCAAGGACGACTTTGTGTTCCCGACAATGAGGAATTGAGGAAGGAAATTCTGTCGGAGGCACATAAGAGTAATTATAGTATCCACCCAGGTAGTACAAAGATGTACAGAAATTTGCGTCAGCAATTTTGGTGGAACGGTATGAAGGCAGATACGGCTAAGCATGTTTCTCAATGTTTGACGTGCCAGCAAGTAAAAGTGGAACATCGTAAACCTGCAGGACTTTTGAGACCATTAGACATTCCAGAATGAAAATGGGAACATATAACGATGGACTTTATGCAAGGATTGCCAAAGACATCAAGTAGTCATGACTCAATTTGGGTGATAGTGGATTGTTTGACTAAATCAGCACATTTCTTAGCGATTCGCATGGACTACCCAATGGATAAGTATGCGGACATGTGTGTAAGTCAAGTGGTACGCTTACATGGTGTTCCAGTGACCATTACTTCAAATCGGGATTCGAGGTTTACTTCGAATTTTTGGCGAAGTCTTCAAGTTGCGTTAGGGACTAAGCTTCAATTTAGTACTGCTTTTCATCCCCAGACCGATGGACAAACGGAAAGAGTAATCCAGATAGTGGAGGATATGTTAAGGGCTTGTGTAATTGATTTCAAAGGAAATTGGGATGAAAGATTGCATTTGGTAGAGTTTGCCTATAACAATAGCTTTTAGAAAAGTATAGGCATGGCTCCCTATGAGGCATTATATGGAAGGAGATGTAGGACTCACGTCATTGGAGTGAAGTAGGTGAAAGGAAGTTGACAGGACTGAACTGGTACAAGTTACCACTAAGGCTGTTGAAATTATCGGAGAAAGACTTAGAACAGCTCGGAGTAGATGAAAGGCTACGCGGATAGGCATAGAAGGCCTTTGGAATTTAGTATAGGAGACCATGTATTCCTTAAGGTATCTCTAATGAAAGGAATATCTCGATTCGGGATGAAGGGTAAGTTAAGCCCTAGATTTGTTGGACCTTTTGAAATACTTGAGAGGATAGGGGATGTAGCTTATCGTTTAGCGTTACCTCCTAAGTTAGAAAATCTGCACGATGTGTTTCATGTATCGATGTTGAGGAAGTACCAGCCGGATCCTGGTCACATACTCGATCATGAAGCCATCAAAATGGATGAGAAAGTAAGGTACATTGAAGAACCTGTGCAGATATTGGACTGAAAGGAGCAAATTCTTAGGACCAAGAAGATCACATTGGTTAAGGTGTTATGGCGACATCATGATATGGAGGAAATCACATGGGAAAGTGAGGATCGGATGAAGGAAAAGTTGCCCCTATTTGTTTCAAGAAGGCGCGAGTGGTGTTTGAATTTCGAGGACGAAATTCTCTAAGGAGGGGAGAGTTGTGGCATCCCAAAATTCAATGACAAGCCATAAAGTGTGTTAAAGTCTTTAATTAGGTAATAAAATTTCCTAAGGTTTATGCTTTAGCCATTAGTCTTTTTAAGATTAGGTGATTTGCGCTTGTGTTTATGAAATTTTAAAAATTTGATAGATTGATGATGATAATCTATGCTTGGCCATGAACCTTATGAACTATATAAAAATGTCACAAGACTTTGGCCATGTGGAATTTAAAATTTAAATTTTGAAATCTATAAAAGAAATAAATTAAAGATGAATAATTGAAAATAAAATTTGATTTGAATTAGGTTTGGGCCTTAGGCCCAAAAAGGGGGATTTTAGTGGGCCAAGCTAGTCGGCCCAATAGAAGCCCATGGAAGGGGGCTGTCGCCGGCCCATTTAGGCCCAAGGAGATGTGGTCATCGGCCACAAAAGAAGGCCCAAGAAGAGGAGGCCCAAGCCCATCATGCAAGTATTATAACAAGTGGCAAGAAGAAGGCCATGCATTGGCCATTGGTGAGGCAATCTCATGATTGCTAATGATGGGATTTAAGGAAATAAAAGGGAAGAGAGAGAGAGAGTGGCCGGTTAATTGCTCACCCAAAGAGAGAGAGTGAGAGAAAGAAAGTTGTGCAAGAGAGAGGGAGAGAGAGTGGCCGAGAGAGAGAGGAGGAGGAACCGCCGTCCGTCGGCCTTGTGCCGTCGTGATTCACCGCCTTACGCTGTCAACCGACCGGTCTAGAGGCAAGTGAGAGTCCTCTAGCTTCTCTTGCATGTGTGTATGATGCTTGCATGTTAAATTCTTGGGTGTTAGGTGAGAAAAACCGAAGCATGGTCGATTTATGTGTGAATGGTGTGGCTGTTCTTGCTCGTACCCTGTAAGTCAGAATGTTGTTTGAGCTTGCATGTGTGTTTAGAGTCCGATTTTGGCTTCTATTTCTTCATGAAAGTTGTAGCTAACATCTTGTAATACAACATACTAAAATTTCGAGGAAAATTATGGAGATTTGAGGGTTTAAAGTCTCATCCTACGGAGACCCAAGATCTGGAAAGATTTTACTGACGTTTGGTTGGATTTGTAGTTTCATGTTGGTTTGTGTTGAGACTATCACTTCGATTTCTTCATGAAAGTTGTAGGGGACATCTTAAAATATAATATACTCAAATTTGAAGTGAAACGAACAAGAATAGCCTAGTAAATCAACTAGATCTTGAAGACAGTGATTCTGGTGATGTATTCCAAGACATCCGAGACTTCATGGACATAGATGATGACTATAATCTGGTTATTTGACTTAGATATCCTCATGATACTTGTAGAGTAAATCTTTATGTATAACATATCCAAATTTCAGAGAAAACGAAAGAGAATAGGTAGGTTAAAACTCAATATTTCGGAGAAGTATACACTGGACGATGCGGTAATGGATCCAGAAGCTTCGTGAGACTGTATAAAATAATCTAAAAATAATCTGGCTTGGAGTTCTTCATGAAAGTTGTAAGAAAATGTCTTGGCTATAACTCAGTAAAAGTTCATAATTTTGGGAGGCCATATGGATATTTTAATTGAATTTCTTCGAAAACCGTGCGTTCTGGTTTCATCCGAGAATCATAGGATGTTTTGTGAAAATGGTGAGATTGTGTAAAATTCAATTTGGCCATGAATTTTGCATGAAATTTTCATCCTATTTTGTTTAATGATTGCTTGAATTTTTATTGAATTTAATATTTATATAAAAAAATAAATAATAATAATAATAAAATAATAAAATAAAATGGATTATTTTATTGGCCATAAATTCCATAAATGATTACACCATGTAGCATGTATAATAAGATATTGGTGTATGTATGACATTGAATTGTGATGCATGTGTGAATCCTATGCCAAGTATGACTTGTTTGATGTCACGCCATATGCCATGTTAAATTGAGATCAAAATAATGGTAAATGTGGATAATGATAAGTGAGGAGGTGGTTGTGGTGGAGGATAATGCCCGGAATGTATAGAGATGCATTGCCGGATGGCCCTGGGAGATTCAGGATGCCCGGAATGTGGTGGTGCTAGAAGCCTTGTCGGAGGTTTCTGCCCGAAGGGAATGCCTTGCGATGCCAGGATTGGGGTGCAGGATGCCCGACCAGGGAGTGTAAATGCCGGAAGCCCTGTTGGAGGTTTCTGCTCGAAGGGAATGCCTCGTGATGCCGGTTAGGATGCGAGATGCCCGAAATGTGGGGGGCCGGATGCCCGGTGGCCTAGGATGGCTGAATGCCGGAAACCTCGGAGGTCTTTGCCCGAGGAGATGATGAAATTGATGATTTGAGGAATGGGTGATGTGGTGATCAAATTGAAAGCTAAAAGTGGAAATTAAACCATGGCATGACATGCATGATATGCATGATGATGATAATGGTGATGATATATGATATGCATGATGATATGCATGATGATGAGGATGATGATGATGATATGTGATGTGAAATAATGATGATCACCCATGGCATGACATGCATGATATGCATGATGATGATAATGATGATGATGATATATGATAAGCATGATGATATGCATGATGATGATGATGATGATGATGATGATGATGATGATGATGATGATGATGATGATATGTGATGTGAAATAATGATGATCACCCATGGCATGACATGCATGATGATATACACGATGATGATAATAATGATGATATATGATATGGCACGATGACATGTGTAATGTGATGATGTCATGATGATGATGACATGTATGATATAATGATGCCATGACAATAATGACATGTGTGATGTGGTGATGTCATGATGATGATAAAATGTATGATATAATGATGCCATGATGACGATGACACGTATGATATGATGATGCAATGTTAGTATGCGCATGGCTTCAAGGTAAGTAACGCCTGCAATGCATGTATGTATGATTTGCATGATGCATTAAGTTGTTATTGGATTTCTTTACCTGCTGAGTGGTTGTACTCACCCCTTTTGGGGACCAACATTTCAGATTAGCAGTATGCCGCTTCCTGCCGTCACGCGGGGTGTATTTTACGGGTTACCGTTCGACGTCGAGATAGAGTGTGAGGAGTACAGCTGTCCTTCTGTGCCTAGACTGACATACATACATGTGCGCTGTTTTGTCTCGTACGACATAGGCCTCGCTGGGGGCCCGATTGTCCAGGAGTTTGTCTCCGTCCACGTTCGCCGCGATGGGGTGATGAGAGGGATGCTGCCACCGCCGCCGTCTGACGCACCGGACTGGGTGTGAGGCCTATGCGTGATGAGTAGGGGCTATTTCTTTTTGGATAGATAGCCGACACTTATGATGGGGGTTGTACACGCAAGATGTAGAGGGTCGAGGGTTCTTTTTTGAGGTTTTAGGCTGGACATGGCTGAGTCCTAGCTTTTCCTTTTTGATGTACCAACCCAAAAGAAGTCCCATATTGAAAATATATGTAAATAAAGTGTCGTGGCTTGTCTATAAAATCATGATAATTAGTGGTGTGTATTTGTATCATGGTTGGTAGGGGGAGAGATGGTGATGTTTTAATTTGCTTCTGCTAGTGAGTCGCGCTGGGACCGTTTTGTTTTTAAAAAAAAAATGTGTGTCTATGAATTACGACACTTCTTCTAAGGAGAAAGGTAATAAGGTGTAACATTAGCACCGGTGGCGACCTACGAAGGGTTCAGGGTGCCACAAGAAATATGTGATCGTTAAGTGATAAAAACCGACCATTGCAATTATTACAACATGAGAGGAATTTAACTGAAGTTGATTTCATTAGAGCAATTTAGAGTTGCAAGAGTTAACTGAAATAATCCATATTGGAGCTTGATTAATCTCCAACAATGTGGGAAGGATTGACTTTTATCATGCTAATATTTAGATAAGAAAATAATACTAGATAACACACAAGTTAAATGTAAATAACCATGAAACTATGAAAGCGGATTGTCAATTAGCCATGACTTATCATTGTTTTGTAGTTAATTGCAAAGAGCTTCCAGAAACTACGAAATAACATTTTTGCAAGCTGGGACTAGCACTTGTTTCAATGTTGCTATCGCAACCTAGACATCCAAGGCAAGTACTTGTCTGCCATTGTGATTAAGCGCTTGGAGGGCACGAATAGATGCACGAAGGACACATGGAGGTGTTGCAGGTGCGCTGAGACCCCAAACTATGCATAGCACCTTCACTCGCAATCATTGCCTCTAGCATTACGTACTCCTAGATACTCAGTGCAACCCTTCACCACGGTTGTCTTGATTATGGATCCCGCTTTTTGAAACAAAAAGGCAGATAATTTAGAAACCCCACATTTATGCTTGTTGAGGAAATAGATGTAACATGGATCTTCTCTTTACCAAGGGAAAAAATATAACTTGTGAACATGAAAAGGACAAAGTGGGGGCAGTATGCTTGAAGGAGTCTAGCCATTTGAATCGTTTGATATCAAAAGGACTTGATTCTATAGTTCTTTGGTGTTATTAATGCACCTTTAGCAAAAATTGCTAAGTCATTTGTAGCACCCGTGAAGCATAAATAAAGGAAGAGATTTTTGTGGCTTCATTGAATGATTTTGAGATTTTCAACATGAAAGGGGGAGGTGGGGGGGTTTGAATCCCCACCTTCTCAGGGAGGGTTGGGTGGAGACAATTTCATTTCAGGAGTGGGTTTCGACTCTCACGCTCTGTAAGGAGGCAAGGCAAAAGTCTGAGAGTAAGAGTTAGCATAGGAATAGAGTAGGACCAACAAAAAAAAAAAAAAAAAAAATAATTAAAGATTTTGAACTAATGATGAAGGAAATCAACCAAAATTATAGATTTTTGGTTTTCGTTCCCAATTTGATATGAAACTTGTGTCCTTGTAACATCCATGATTTCCGATCTCATGACGATTGGCTATGAGTTTGGTATGCCAATGGTGAGGATTGGCCATGAACTACTCCAAGAATCAATCCTAGACCAATTGGCTAGATCGGAAGAGTGACCAAGGGATTAGTCATGATCCGATTGAAGAATTGACCATGAATTGGTTGTGAACTAAGTAGCATTGACACGAGACATGGACACGTGATACAACATAACATGACACAGCAACTTGTCATTTGTTAAAAATAAAGAATTCCGATACATTGTGACACACTATATATTAAATGAATATTTTTATTTTAATTAATTTGATCTAAATTCACAATTAAATAAATAATAACAAAAGAGCCTACGATGAATTTATACTAATAATATTAATAAATCTATTAATAGGAAATTCGAAAGGCATATTCAAAGTTAATGCGTATCCATGTTTGGGGACATATTTTTAACTCTAACAAAAGTTATTGATGAAACTAATGATTAACAAAAAATTAGAATTAACTTATTTAAGTAAATCTATGATCTTCTACAATGATAAAAAATTATCATTATGCCACAATTAGTATTTTTATTTTCCAAAATCACTTTGTAGCCTCCTTTATCTATTTTTCTCTTCCCCTCAAGGTCCACCCTAGCCGTCACATCCAAATTTATTTCACTCCCTCATATCTTTCCCTCGTTTCTTCCTTCCCCCTAACCACCTGTCAGGTTTCATTATCTTTATTAAAAATTGAAGTCACCTTCTCGTCCACCCACCTTGCGGAAAGAAAAAACCCTGCCAAAGTACCAGCAAAATCCTATTTTTTATTTTATTTTTGTGAGTTTTCTCCCTCAAAAACCCTAGCTATAGCCGCCTCCTCCTCCTCCTCCTCCTCAAATGACCCTCTTCCTCTCGATCTTTACTCTCTCTTGGTCACCTTATCAGTCATCACAATCGCTCGCCGCCTTGCCTCCGATGCTTCCTCCTTTGCAACCGTAGCCTCGCCGCTAGTCCTCCATCACAATCGCGACCCTTTGGGTCACTCGGGTCTCTACTCTTCCTTTAGCCCTCCCTCGCTATTGCTTGCGGCCTTGTCTCCACTCCCTCACCCTCGCTTCCACCCTCCATCATCTTCTTCAACGATTATATCTTATGGACATGTGTGTCAAAATGTGTTGAGAAGAGTTGACCACGTGTCAGAAAATTGAACATGTGTTGACCACGTGTCTGAGCATGTTAGAGTGTCTCGGACACTAGGGGTGTGCAACCGGACCGAGTATACCCAAGAACCGGACCGGCACACCCAAAAAATAGGATCGGGAACCAATTCTCGTTGAAACTAGCCCGGGAACAGGTTCCCAAAATTCGGAACCGGTTTAAACCGATTCGGGAACTAGGTCCGATTGATTACCCACCTAAGAATCAGTTCCCGAACCGGTTTTGGAACGAGTTTGGGAACTAGTTTTGTAAGTATAGGTCCAAAACTCTATTTTTCCCCTTATTTCTATTCTTACTCCCACAATCACATGGCGTTTTCCCTCTTGGCTCTCTCAAACATGCACGGCACTCCTCCTTCGTCGTTCCTCTTCCTCACTTGCTTCCCTCGCTCATTGGCTCCCTCTTGCACTATCCGACGGACGAACGGTGTTCGTCGCCACCAAATTATTGTTACCATGTAGATTGGCTCACCTAATTCCTCTTTTGTAGGAGGATTTATGCTTGCTTAAATGAGTAGTTTCATGTAGTAGTTGTGGGAATAAGACCAATATTAGACCCATGTTTGTTGCTAATTCTTTGCCTTATGATTTTATTTATTATAACTAGCCCCGTGGATCCTTAATTTTTCGTTTAGTCAAAAAGTTCATGTATTTATTTATTACAAGTGCTTGATATTTTGATACAAATTATGAAGATTATGTTATTTTCTCGCGTATTAATATAAAATTCGAAGTCATATAGGATATCGAGAGATTGCAAAACAAGTTCCAATGAAAACAGGGTTGACCCTGGAATTGGACCGAAAAAACATGGTGGGTCAAGTATAGGGTCCAAAAAAGGGGAACCGGTTATAATAAAGTTGGGTACATGGTCTAGTTCTAGAGCCTACCCACCCTGAACCCAATCACCCCTATTGGATACAACATGAAAGCTTTGGCAACGTGTCCATGCTTCATAGGTTGTGAACCAATCTAGCGACCACGCAAGTGGACCTGAGTTATTCGGGCATGGAATGGCTACTCGACCATAAGAGTTGGTTGTGGAGCAATTACATACCACCACGGATTGACAGAACAATCATCTTTTGATTGCAAGTGATTCTGCTTGATCATGTACCAATTGTGGATGACCATGAGTCTATTTAGTGTGATCGTGTGTTGGTCATGAATCGACCAATCCCAAGCAATCAACATTACGAGAGTGGACCACAGACCAAGTATGTTCGACCATGGACCAATCGCAAATTAGCCATAGGCCCCTTGTAATGGATCATGGACCAACCCTGGATAGTTCTCGAATTATCTCAGCCACCCCACTGCTAGGACAGGTGTCGAACCATGAATTAGGCCTCTTGCCAAGCCATAGATTGGCCTTGGACTAGGCCTTGGACCTAGTAGCAAGGACCATGGACTATGCTAGGAGCTTGGCCATATGCTAAGCTTGAAGCTATTTGTTAGCATCAAATTTTCAATTGATGTGCCACAAAATGTGAAAATCAAGATTAGGATTTTTGATCGCGACGAGCCCATTTCTCGATAAAAAAAAAATGTTGCTTTTAATTTCTTCTTGTTGCTTAATCATTTTTAAGTGATTTTCTATTCATTTAAAAAAAATCGAAAAATCAACGGTTGACTCTTGGATTGACTTTTCGGTCAACTCTTTGACTAAGAATCAATCCTGAGTCAAAAGTTGGCTTTTTGCACAAAAAAGATGTCAAATGATTTCAATTTCATTTTAGCCTAGTTAATTTTCTAAAATTTCAAAGATTTGACTAAAAAATCAATATTTTAGGAAAAGTCAACTAAATGATTGACTCTCGATCAAACCTCTGACCAAAAAATTGGAAAAATAAAAAGTCCACACGCACTTTGTTGTGGTGTCAATTTAACTTTAGTGTCAAAAGTTTGCAAAAATTCATTAAGAACCTTGTTTTATGAATTTTTCAATTTTAGGTTCAAAATCGTCTAAAAATAAAATTAATTTTGTTTTAGTTATAATCAGGTCTAGTTCCTTTGATGACATTTAGTCTAGGGACTATTTCTTATTCACTTGTTCACTCAATTTCGAGAATGATCATGTCGAAAGGCGAATTACCTTTTTTAGCCCTAATTAGGGGGTTTGAATTGATCCTTCGTGATTTGCAAATGGATACTTGTATTTTACTCATTTTCTTAAGATAAGTCTAGATTTGGGATCCATTTTGAGAAATTTACTCGAGAACCTCCCAATTTGAGGAATTTCGCTCTCTTGAATAAAAGAAAATCGAGCTATTGAGCTTCAATTGAAGAAATTCAAATTGACCCATAGGAGACTAAGGTTTAATTTCATGAATCAAGGTCCAATTTCAATATTAGACCTTGGTCCATTTTTGGCCTAAGAGTTGTGTCATCAAATTAGGTCAATTTGAATGCACTAGACTATCTTAAGCATGGACAATTTGTGACCTTCCAGCAACGTCACATACTAGGTGCAAACGGAAACTATATAATTTAGTGTCATGACAGGACTTGTTCAACTTAATTATCTTGTTAAAGTATTCCGACCTAATTGGTTAGCATGTATAACATGGATATTACATGATCTAGAACTGTTCTAGAATATGATCATATTGTATCAATCCTATCACTTAACATTAGTGAAATCCAACTAAGAACGCATACAAAGATCATGGACTTTGTTACCTTTCCTGTTGAAATGTTTCAGGCTTACATGCATTGACTTGGAATACTTACAAGTCTTTCGCCTATGTACATAGTGTATTTACAAGTTTATGCTAAAAAAATGTAAGTATTTAACTAGGAAAAAGGGGTAAAAGGTGTTCCTAACTTCATTACCCCCTAAATTAGCCCACGTCTATCAAAAAACAAAAGATGTCTTCTCCAATTTCATCACCGCCCGCCTCAGCTCCAAGTCCACCAGCATCAAATTGAAAGAAGACCAAATAGCTCCCATTCATGCTTTATAAACCATGCCACGAATCTCATTGGAATCCAATTTACCTATCCGTCGTCCATTCAGAGTGTAGCTTCATAGCCTGTGTATGTCAACATGATATAGGGGTCATACACGTCTTGGAAGGAAACGTCTATGTAGGCTATCACCCTGTATTGTGCAACTATGGTACGTCCATACCAATGATCTAATAAATAAAAAGGAATGAGCAATGTCCAGTAAAGAAATAATGAGGTTTTAAACTACACAATCCATAGTTACCAAAGAATGTAAGAGACGCAACTAAATAGCCCATGCATACTAAGACAGAATTATCATAGGTATGATTAAATAGACACTATGATGTCACATAATTAACCATCTCATACTAAACTCGCTAAATATGCATACATACTTTATGTTACTAACCAAAACTAAGATGAGATGCAACAACAACAAGCGAATTCACACGCCAAGTTGAATCATTTTATAGTGTGTATATCAAATCCACCCTCCATTAGTTTATCCACCATATCACAAGTCTTCCCAATCGAGTCACTTTCAAAATCCCACATCCGGACTTCCACAATATCACTATAATGGGCACCTTATTCCAAAGCATCCCAATATTACATAACTGAGGCATCCCATGATCACACAGTAGAACATCTCACTCGAGGCATCCTGATATCCCACAACAGAGGTATCTCTAATCACACATGGGGGCATTTCACTCTAAGGCATCCGGGTATCTCACTCAATTGAGGCATCCAATATCACACAGCATAGGCATCTCACTCCCCAGGGCATCACCAATATCTCAAGACCAATGGAAATCTCTTTACTCATTTTATTTCACACATTTCAAGCATCACACTTTTGAATCACATTATTGCAATAGCATGCATATCTATTTAGGTGCACATATGCCACTTCAAGGTATAAATTCCATGCACATACAGATTATCTCAAAACATAACACACTCAGTGCCCTCATGTGACACAATTTGCAACCACTCTATTGTCTCGCTTCGAATATAGAAAATACATATTTATGGATCAACTAATAATAAATGAAAGACTATTAGACCTCCTAAAAGTCACTACAATAATAAACAAGAGGGTACTATCAAATGCACCATTTCCAACCAAGACAGAACATAGACTGATTCGAGCAGTTTTAAACACAGAAGCAAAAAGTGCATCAAATCTTGTTGAAAAAATATAAAATTATAATATGTTGTAGAAGAGATGTAGATTAACATTTTCCATGGAGGAACTTAAGCCTATTCCTCACCGTAAAAAGAGGAGCAACTTGCTGTATCAACCCCTAAATTCCGTAGCAATTTCTAGATTGAGCGCCTACTAAAGAAAGATCATTTCACTATCGAAATCTCGACCAATGTTCTCAAATTTGATATGAATGTGCTCTACAACTTTCATGGAGAATATTCCAATTAATTCCTTAAAAGTGAAGAAAATTCTCGGATTGTCCCTAGGTACTTCGGTTTCATATTGGTCAGCTCACTATTTTATCGGAACCGTCAAAACCTAAATTCTTTACGCACACTTAGAAAAACCTAAATTCTTAGATTATCCCTATTATTGTTGATTGACTAGGTGTTTAATTTAGTCGCTTCCGCATGCGTATAATCAAAAGATAAACAGAATGGGTTGGCAACACATTCTGGGATGTCACATTTTTCATTGACCGCCAATGGATGTTCGTGTACTTAGGGTTCAGGGTTTGACAAGCGACCCCGGTCAACCTTCCCCCATCGTCACCGGTCCTTCTCGACAACAACAGGGAGGCGGCAACAGCGAGGGCTTTCTTCCTTCCTTTATATATATTTGGTTTCAAATTTAGTTTTAATTCTATATTAATTATTTACCTACGCCAACAACAAAACTACATCATTTTTGCATTTATATAGCCACATTAGCATGCAAAACGACATCATTTTGCACTTGCCTCGCCAAACAATCACCAGATTAGTATTTTGGTCAGATTGTTTTATTGCTTGTCACTTAACTGATCCATTTTGCTCTAATTTTGACACTTAAGTGTCACTTTCCTAACTTATGGCACTTAAGTGTCCCCCGTGCCAACTTTTAGCACTCCAGGTATCCTTCTCCCCTTTCCTTTTTATTGAATTGTTTTGTATTATATATTGATCCTCTTGTACAACGTCACACAGACGTCAGCCAACACGTGCCACGCGCGTGCCGGGCGTCCGCGGGTCGGGTCGGGCCGGGTCGCCGGCCGGTGACTGCCCAGCCAACCGACGTCACTGCTGACGTCATCGATGACGTCACCCCGACGGTTACTGACCGTTGGGTGACGTCACGCTGACGTCAGCATGCGTCGGTCCGTCGACCGGCGCGTGCCGGTTCGCCGGCCGCTGGCGCGTGTGACGCACGCGCTGGCCGAAGCCAACGCTTCGGGCGCGTGGCGCCCACGCGCAGCGGCTTGTGGCCGCGCGTGTGGGCGCGTGCGGCATCGTCCGGCGACGCACAACATGTCGCCGGACTCGTCTCGACGACCTCTTTCACCCAGTGCTTTCATAATTCAATTTCGACTTATGAAAACTCAGAAAAATGGCCGAACAGCGCTCGGGTGTCGGGATTTTCGCCCCGATCCGTACGGCCGAAGGGTTTCGCGAAAAAATCAATGAAAAAACGTCAGACAGGTCGGGAAAAACGTGAACTAGGGCTCTGATACCAATGTTGGGAATGACTGATCCCCAAAAAACCGAATTCGACACTTAATCGAACCCCTAAATCAATGCGGAAGACGAAGCCCGGGAAAACACGTATCACCGATCGTAAAGCACACCACGGATTCGAGCGTACCTTGTTAGCCACAGATTAGACACCAATGCTGAAGATCGAGGAAGAAATTATGATCCGATGATGTCAATTTGCCTTGGAAAAGGGAAACCGGCGTCGCCTTAAGCGTACTGTTCTTTCTTAGGGAGAGAGAGAACGTTGAAAAGAAAGAGAGACGTACGTGTGTTTGTTCCTTGCACTGTCATCTCTCTCTCTCCTCCCTTTTATACCTTCCCCCTCCACGGGCCCTATTCCCGTGGGCCGGGCCTTTTGGGCCCAGCATGGGCAGACGGGCCAACTTAGGCCCATCACTAATTAAAAAATCCATCAATACCACAATAGCACATGCACATAGAAGAAGACAACCGACATATTCAGCGCTTTTTCATTCGAGAAATAACTTTGAAGACGTATTACATGAAAAGGAAATCTCAATTTCCTCTCCTCTCTTTTCAAAGTTTGAAAGGTTAAATTCGAAAAGATGGATGACTCTAAAGTCAGTTGTATAGTTTGAAAAAAGAGAAATCTCCTCTGTACGTCCTCGAAAGGAAGATTTAAGCTGGAAGTGTCTAAAAAAGGGAATCGCAAAATGTTGGATAATTTGAAAACCAATGTTGGAATCCATGAGATTGAGTTCTTTGAGCGAATAATGAGGAAGTATCGTAGGTTAAAATTCCTCTACAAGTTTATGCCATCTCACGTATTCAGAATCTATGGAGATATTCATGACATTATGTTACATCCATCTTTAAGTATGAAAAAAAGGAAGGGAACACATGAACACACAACATGACTCTGACATTCTTCGATCTAGTTTGATATATTTTGAAGATTAGAAGTGCGGAAATGTATGATCTATAAATGTTGCAGAAGATCTTGTCTGGATGTTTCAATTTATATTTTACTAGATCCAACTTTGTTCAAAATATTCTATGACTAATCAGATTGATTGCTAATCAAAGATCATGACGTACATTGCCATATACTGAAAGTTCTCTACAAGCTCGTCAACCAGATCTACTGAAGACTTGTTTCTTTTGTGGAAAATGAATAATTTGAAAAATATTTTCCAAATAATCAACTAAGTAGTTCATGAAAAATGTTTTCATTATCAACAATAATTTATTTCTAAAAATTTTTGTAAACAATGAAAATATCTTTCATTAATTCTTTTTTGTAAAGTGATATAAACAATCATTTTAGAAAAATGTTTTCCAAATCATTCGTTTTTCATGAAACAAACACACCTGATATATATTTTTATAGTTGATGTCATGTGTTAGCTGCTATGTTCCTCAAGGAAATTCGGGAACTTCTAAACGTTAGATAGATTCATCAGCATAACCACTCGTTAATTAAATGCATGTGGAAAGGATGGAAAAATTGGAAAAGAGATGCACTAATAATATGTTCCATGAACGCTAATGATTTATTTTTCCCTTCTTTTTAGGTTCCAAGATATATTTTGAGAAATCTGATTCCAATTTTTTTTGGGAATTGCTAGTCTAAAAATGCATGAATTTGACTTTGATATATATTTTGGGGAGGAAAACCAAGTCTTCAGTTTTGTCGAAAATATATGAAAATGACCTTTGAGAAAAAATAGGCACACAAGAGGTAAGTCCAACGTGCTTCGAAAACTTTGTAGTGCTTCTCCTCCGGATTGTTATCCTAGAAAGTTAATAAAGAACTATAAATTCTTAAAAGAGTAGATTCCATAATAATTTTTAAATATTTTTTATAATCTAAAATAAACTATTATTTTCATATTAGATTAAAGACAATCAAGTAAACATTTCTCTAAAAGTAAAGTGGTATGAAGGAAAAACCGAGAGTAAAAAATCTATCAAGAAATAATAGCAAATCGATAGAATCGCTACCAATCATGTTTTAAAAGCCTAGGATGGTTGGAGACTAGGTGCACGTGTGAAGGCACTAGTCATCAAAAACTAAAGCACTACGGTCCAAGGGGTTCGATTACGTGTGGGGAAGCGTTAGCACTCCCACGACACCATTTCAGTACGACATTTTTCAATTGAGTAGTGGAATGCAGTTATCAAATTAACTTTCTAAAATTACGAAT
Source organism: Eucalyptus grandis (assembly GCF_016545825.1). NCBI lineage: Eukaryota > Viridiplantae > Streptophyta > Magnoliopsida > Myrtales > Myrtaceae > Eucalyptus > Eucalyptus grandis. Next base: position 35,958,268 of record NC_052614.1, on the reverse strand, counting down.
TCTATTTTTGTTTTACCAAAGACGTAATCTAGTGAAAATCTCACTTTACATCCATGCACGAATTCGGGTGCCGTTATGTTTGGTGCTTTTGAAATAACATAAAATAACGTGTCAAATATGCATGAGTCTTAAGATAACAAGATATTAAATGATGAAGCTAAAGTTAACGTTTGGCATTTTCGACAGGGCTATTTTTATCCTTTCGACCATATGTATGATACTGGTTTTCTCAAAATCTAAGATTGTTTTTAGAGAAAATAGTTACCGATGTCATAAACAATTTTTAAAAAGACATGATAAGCTCGGGACCTTCGTTCACGATAGGGCGGTCATTAGCCCCTGGCATTCGATCCGCCAGGACCAATTCCTCCTTAGTGTTTCTGAAAACAATCCAAATGAAAATCCCAAGAAGGTGTTGTAGTTATGGTAAATTAATAGATCAGCGAAAGTGAGCAAAATAAAATACATCTTTTAATTCATATATGTTATTAATATATGTATCTCTCGAGCTCATGTATCTACTTAATTAATATTTCTCTTAAGTTCTTGTATCTAATTAATTCATGTATTTTGTTAGTTCGTGTATCTCTTAAATACATGACTTCTCAAACTTTCTAAATAGATTTGAAATCTTCATTCCAAACATAACTGTAAACACCTACATCTCCTCAATTCAATTATCTCTAAGAGTGTCGGCTTTAAGAAGTGTTCAAGGTGTTGTATATTAGAATGTCTAGTTTATGAAGCTGCTTAAGGTGCGTTTGATAACTTATCTGTTCTTATGAACAATTTCTACTCATGAATGGTTTTTTTTTTTTTCTGAATCTTTTCCTTGGACGAGTTTCTGAACATTTGAAGGCATTTGGTGATTGTAGAAAATTTATATTTTTAGAATATAAATGCAATTGGTACGACCTTTGAATTTTTTTGCACCTTAGAATTTCTTTTATTCTTTTAATAATTTTATTTTTTTTCCTTTTCTTCTTTCTCTACACGGTCACTGGCCCCAGTAAGTCTGGTGAGGTTGACCCTTGCCGATAGCTAGCAAGGCTCGGCCTTGCCCAACCACAACGAGGTCGCTGAGCCTTGTTTGGCCAAGGAAGACAAAAAAAGAAAGAAAAAGAAAAAGAAGGGAAAATAGAGGGAAAAAAATGGTTTGAGCTTGATTCTTAAGTTGTTTTCGACAAGAAAGAGCAGCATTTTTTATTTATTGATTCTGTTTCCTAAAAAAAAGATAAAAAATAATTACTGTTTAGCCGGTTACCAAACAAAATGGAGGAAAAATAGAGAGAAAAACATGGTTTGAGCTTGATTCTTAAGTTGTTTTCGACAAGAAAGAGCAGCATTTTTTATTTCTTGATTCTGTTTCCTGAACAAAAGATCAGAAATAATTACTATTTAGCCGGTTACCAAACACGTCCTTAGCATCATTGGTAAGAACTAATCTGCTCACGTATCCTTCTTCCATTACATAATTTCTCTTCTATATATTCCAGCAGAAGGCACTGTCTCTCAGTCCCCATCAGTGTGGTCCTTTAATTTTTGTAGCCTTTTGGCCATATGTATGTAGTCAGATGGACCATCATGAAAGTGACCAGATAGACTTTGCCCAGATACAATGGATTGAATCTTCAGACACCACGACCGAGTCTGGTCTTCCTCGGCTTCACCTCACGCCTTGCCTTTTTCAATGGAAAATTCCTTCTCCCTCCGCAACATGCAAAGGGGCGACCTTAATTTTCAAACCTTTCCGGACACGGCAATCTCAGTCATGGTCGCTCTCGCTCGAGTCCAGGACAGAGACAGACCATCAAGATATGCCCAATTTTTCCACACTTATATCACTCTGGCTTCCTTGGAATTTGCTAAGTCAAGCTTGAAGCAGTCCCGAATCAGAAAAATCAATCAACGATCCACGAAGTGGAGAACACGGCGACGAAATTGCAGATCAAGTCTCCCAATGTGTCTTTTGTCTTCGTACCAAACCAAAATGTTGTGTATATATATGCACTAAACACAGCTAAGTGGCCTCATTCTCCGTCTGATCTCCATCTTCAATTGAGAGAGAGAGAGACAGAGACAGAGAGAGATGGGTGGTTGTTTCTCTAGCAGATCATCAGCTAAGGGGTTGATGAATTACGTACGTGTGGTCCATCTGAATGGCTGCTTGGAATACTTTGAACCACCTGTCACGGTGGGCCAAGTCACTGGCAATGGCGATAAGCTCTCCAGCAAGTACTTCGTCTGCACGGCTTCGCAGCTTCTCTCCACCACAACAAGCTCCATGTCCAAGCTTTTGAGGCCCGGCGAGGCCCTCGAGCCGGGCCACCTCTATTTCCTCTTGCCCTTCTCAGCCCTCCAAGCCGATGTCTCCCCATTGAACCTGGCTGTCCTGGTTGGGAAGCTCAGCGCGCAGGCCAAGCGTGCACAGCGTGTGATGATGGCAGATCCTCCTAGGACTAGTCTGTCGGAGAGGCTTTACGTCTCAAGCCCGATGTGCAGCTCACCGGCTAGGAGCTATGCTTCGAGCCCTGGCAGGGCCAATTCTTCTTCCCCGAGCAGGAGTCCTGTTCGGCCTCTCAAGACTGAGACAGACCTCACGGCGAGTGGTGCACAGCGGTCTAGTGGGGCCCGGTCATGGAGGCCGAATTTGGATCCAATAAAGGAGAAATCATTCAATAGGAGGAGCGAATCGGATTTGCTGGAGCAACATTCAGAGATGTGTAAGTGATTGTAGTTTCCAGTATCAATCAGATCAAGTAAGAGAAAAGATTAAGTTTCCAATAACCATGCTCCTTAGCCCGGGGTGGGTTTATATACTGATTGATGCTTCCTCTACATGTTCAACTTTGCTCTGCCGGAGCTGGCTCGTCTCTGTCACTTAGTTCATCGCCAATCAATCTCTTGTCACCCAAGTTCACTGGAGAAACAAAGCTAAAGTAGGACCTCGGGGTAATCTCCTGCCACAATTAGATCTGCTAGCTCGCTTCGGTGTCTAGCATTTCTTAACTGGTCTGCAGGAAGAGAATTCGTTTCTGAATATCTTTCAAGCAAGTGTCCAGCTAAGACGAAAATCTCATTGTTACAGTCAAAGGAAACCTTCAATCATTCCATAAACAAGTGAAATACCGAAAAAGGTTGCCGTTACTCCATCCTTTAACGCCTCCTAACATAGAATTCTGGAGCGGCTTTGCTGTGTAAGTATATCATATTTTCCAGGAAGAACAAATTCATGATCACTGTCAATTTTTGGGCCCTTAGCTTATAAACCCGTCGACATATACAAGAATTATGAACTTCGAGGCAACACACCGAAGAATCCAGTCTTGTTCTCAAGTGTTGGAAGATATGCAGGAATCAATTATGGATTACAATTAATGCATCAAATCAATCCATAATTGTAGTTGATTAAATGAATCGATCTAGGATTAGAACTGATTTTGTAAGATTCATCTAGAAGAATTTTCTTTCCTTTTATTATTCATCCTTTGCATTACATAAAGAGCGCTGTACATGTGATCAAAGGAAGCTACAGTACACACATACAAAGTCCTTTATGCATTCTCGGTTCTTCTCCACTCTTCTCTTTCCATTTGGTGAGATGGTATCCGAACGGTATTTCTTGGCCTAACTTCCACGCACTTGTCGGTGTTTTCCTCTCCATCCGGCCTTCTACCCTTGTTTTTATAGGAAACACTAACCTCAAAATTAGGTTGGTGCTCCGGTATAGAAATCAGTATTTGCAACCAAAACAAAGACAACGAAACCAACCGGCTTACCAATACCAGGCAGAGCCTCAACTACCTGGGGAAAACCGTAATGCAGAACATTCGCGCGTAAAGAACCTATCTCCACGTACAGAACCTAGATCGGATCTGCCTGTTGAGGCCATACCGCCCACATCAAGTCATGGGCAATTCGTCCAAGCCCAGCCCATTCAATGGCAACCCTTCCAGGCCCAGCCAAACTAGGGGCAACCCATTCCAGGCCAGCCCATCTAGTGGCTATCTGTCCAAGTTCTATCCAGCCCATGGTTTTATGGGCTAGCCCAAGCTAATACATGGGCTTAGCCCAAGCTAATACATGGGCTAATTCACAACCAGATCAGGCTCAGAATTTTCAAGAGTCCATGAATCAAGGGAACCGGGAGCACGTCCAAACCTGGGAGGCCCACCAGCCATGATCAGGGCAGGCATAGTCCCCAAATCAAATATTTTTCATGCGGCTCAAGTACCCGATTCAGGTACGGCAGGTTTGGGAACGAATCCAGGTTTGGGAGCAAATCCCTACCCAATTCGTCAACCCAGCTACATGACAATCACTATTCTAGAAGGCAGCAGTCACCCGGAGCCTGGTGAGCCACTCTACACCTCCACGCCCGACAAGCTGGAGCTGCGACTCATTACCAAGTAATTATCTTACCCCGACAATTACTCAATTTGGGTGCAGGAGTTCTGGTGAGCACTAATCACCAAAGATGAGGATGAGTTTCTGGACGAAACCATCTCAATTCCATCCAACAAGCGTCCGGCGCAATATTGAAGAAAATGCAACCAATTAGTCCAAACTTGAATTGGAAATTGAATCACTCCAAGTGTCGCTGCCGGACTTCCTCTAATGGAGGATTCAAAAAGGATGTGGAAAAACATCAAAGAGATGTACAAGAAGCTTGATCGAGAAAAGATTTTTTCACTAACTCAAGCTCTCTCCGAACTAAAGCAAGGAAACATGACCATAGTGACTTGCTTCAACAAGCTCTCCACTCCCTAGAATGAACCAAAGGTGGATAAGGAAAAGCTTGAGGACTGAAGTCCACTTTACAACAGTACTAGGCAATGAAAGAGAGAGAAAATGTAGCACAATTTCTCTTAGTTTTTTTGCAGATACTTGCCTATCGTTTCATTCCCAAATTTTAGCCATGGATCCAATGTTGTCCCTTGGCTGGATCTATTAGCTTGCCGTCTAGGAGAAGAGCCAATGCCTTGCTTCATCGAAATTGGCAAGACTAGAGAGGGCATTCTGCTCACAGCCTAAACGAACACCCAACAAAAAGGGTTCGATGGGAAGACACAAGCAAAGAGGCAAGGGGCACTTCATCTAGGGGTTCTGGAAGAAGACCCATGAGGCTTCAGGAAAGGTGGAACAAACGACCCTAATTTCTTGACAAGATCGAACAGCTCGGGGCAAGCCTTCTCTATGTCCCGATTGGATGATCCTTAAAGAAACCATGTTGGCTCCTATTTTTAAGCCATCTATCACACCCCAAACCGTACCCTCGCCACGAGGATGCGACATCCGCTATGTCAGGATTAGTTTGCGACATCTTAGGAGGCATCGTCGTCTAATTGATTTTATCGTTGCATTAAGTACATGTGAAAGCGTGTAATCTCAATCAACCAATCAACAACAACATATACTAAGGAAAACACACATATACTACATAGTTTATATGCTTTATTATATAATTAAAATGATTCATTTACAAGCCTATTTCTTTACGTTGGAGAAAACATCTTCTAGTGATTTTGATGATGCCCAAACTATCCTTAATATATCACTTAATATATTGTCTGCAAATGTTTGGACCAAAGGACTGTGATATCCCAAATTTCAGGTTCTGTTTTCAGTTGAATAAGTCGGGCTTTTCATCGACGTGCCTATAGTTCTTTTCTTTGAGCTGACCACTCACGAGATAACTAGTCTATCAAGTAAAGCCATTAAAGGATTTTAACGCAATAGACTTGAGAATTCGATCATAAATCTACTCCTCCATCGTGCTAATCTACAAGGGTCAATACGACATTATCAAAACTGATCAAAGATTGGAGATAGGTTGGTTCGACTGAGGTAAGTGATTAGAGTATGGGTGATTCCACCTAATTGCAAAATTCTCATCGAACGGCACTAGACTGATTTTTCTGTCATTTCTGTACCCTGTGTCCGCATTTGAAATCTCGAGATTTTCACGACAACCGAAAGTCTCCAATGAGTCGAAGATGCACAATGTGGCTTGAAAATAATCAACCACAGGTCAATTGCACTAAAAATTCTTAAAAGCTACCCAGTAGGTTAGGTTACCCTAAAATCGCGCCAGATTGAAATTAACCACAAATTTGAACCCGATCTCAAAAATTAAAAGTTCTATCATGTCACAATTTATTTTAGGACCGTCAACTCATCCTCCGAAGATTTTTCTGCAAACCGAGATTTTTAGCAAAAATTCAATATAAGGCCGTTTACGATCGGAAAATTCAGGGGACCGCTTTTTATCACGTTTTTGGGATGCAAGTTGGTTCTATTAGCAATGAAAAGTGTTAATCTGGTCGAGGACATCTTGGTGAAATTTATGGGGACTGATTTAGGTTCAATTGAAGAGAAATTTGGTTCAATTTGGGGAAAATGGCACCAAATTCGTAGGCCATGGTCTCCACCACTTTTGATCCACTTCATTGGCTTGCAAGGAAAGTTTGTGGGCTGCCAAGAGGCTGAGGAAGACAGCCAATGTTGGTGGGGCCTTGCCAAAAGACAAAGGGATAAGAGAGAAGGCTTTAGATGCCAAGGAGGGACCCTCCTATCTTCAGTTGTCCCCTTCTTCCTCCCAAGCCTTGCTTTCTACATTGTTGGACATTTGAAGCTCCAAAACTTGTAGAGAAACTAGCCCTCACATCTCTTTCTCTCCCATCTTTAGCCCCAAGCAAATTCGTACCCCTTTCTCCCCTATTTTCCTTCTCTTCCTATTTTTGCTCCAACTGACCTTTCTCCAAAAACCTAAGTTAATAGTTGCCTTCCCATGAAAATCAGCCCCCGTGCCACCCACCACCATGTCCAAGAGGTTCAGTCTGTACGAAAGAACTCGACCTCTCGTCGGATGGAGCCGCCGGCTGACCTGTCAGCTAGCCAGAAGCCAACACTCGTCGAACCGTCGTTTCGCCTGCTAGCCTACACTATTTCGCTTGTTTCAGCCATTTTCTTCCCATTTCAACCCAGCCTCCACCTAGCCCAGCCACCAGCAGGTCCCCCTCGACCCCATGGTGCCGCCAGTCATCGGCCAACCCTTCGCTGGAGCTCCGACCAAGTTGTCCAACTCCTTTTCCTCCTCTGCTATTCGATTTCTAGAGTTGCAGCGAGAAGCAGAGGTCGTTGCTGTTGTTTTGAGCTTAGCACCACCTTGGATCGTCGTAGTTGAGGTCCCCAAGCGTAGCCTCTGTCATCACCGCTACGTTCGTGTCTTTGGCCCGTTCAACAGGTGAGTTTAGCTCCTAATCCATCGATTAGTGCCTAAACTTGCTTAGAGTTGGTTTAATTAGTGTTAATTCTAGCTTATGAGGTTTAATTAAGTTATATTAGTCCTAAGATAGGTGGTTAGATTAATGGTTAAGATTAATTTAGTTTAATCTTGCTTTATTTGCTTAATTGTGGCTTATGTGCTTAATTAAGCTTGGTTAACTTTAATTGATTTATTATTTGCTTTGATTAGTGTTTTTGATGACTTTTTTAGATTTAATTTATTAGTTCTTTAATTCTTGGAATTTACTGTTCATACGAACAGAACACTGTTCACGAAACACTGTTCACATGCATTGTTCATAAAGTTATCTATAGTTATCTAAATTCATGTGTGTTAATTCTATGAAGTGATTTGAGTGTACAAGTGCATGGGCATCTGCATGAATTGAGTGATTTTCACAAAAAAAGGGAAAAAGGGTTTGTCCGATGGACACCGAAAGGGACCGCTTTTATGAGAAAGTGAGTTGTGATGGAGTGCTTGCATGATCAAAAGGTGAACCGTCACCCAATGGGAGTTTGGGGGTGAAACTCGACGAGAGTCGGAAACCAGTTGCAGTAGATTCTAGACTGATATCCCTCTTTGGGAAATCATCTAAACAGGAGTTCTAGATGTAGCCATGCCCAACGGGGCGGGACAAAGTCCAATCTTTTTATCAGTAGCTCGGCGGCAGTCGAATGATCGATGACTAGAAAGTTAGCCATGGCCGGGAGGTCATCAATAACTGGAGCACGCATGAGTGTTGAAGTCGATGATCACTGATTGGAAAGTTAGCCATGGCCAGGAGGTCATTAATAAGTGGAACACACATGAATATTGAGATATTTGGGCCTTATTATGGGGTAAAATTGTGTGGCATGGTATGAGACGTATCATAACGATTTTACCTTATAATCAGGACTTGTGCGATCGATTGATGCATGATTGGTGACGCACTAAAGTGCAAGAGTGTATGAGAATCATGGCATCATTGGTTTTTATTGTGCATGAGTTGAGGACATTATTTATGGCACGCACGCATGAATTGATAATGTGCAGGGCATGGCAATGGCCAAGTGAGGTCACTTGTGACACGACTTGTATGTGATTGATGAACTGTATCATCTAATGGCATGTGCACTGCATGTATTGTACTGAGATTTAACGTGCAAGGTATAGCATACCAGGTAAGGTTGTATGCGAAGTGACTAATTAATCATTGGTTGTTAGTCCTTGCTTTATTTATGGGGTGGTTCTGGAGAGATACCCCGAGTTGAGTTGGTGTTCTAACCGAGGGCTTACGGGGAAGAACTCACTTAGATTTTATCTTACTGGTTAGTGTACAACCATTTTCAAGTCCCTAGTGTGAAGAACCGGAGCTTGAGGCAACAAGGTCAGGAGCATGGATGGCTCAGTAGTTCTTTTTGGAGATAGATCTCCTATACATAGACCTTAGAGTTGGCCTCTGTGTATAAACTAGTTTGTTTATGAAAAGTGTTTTGGTGAAAATTGTATTCTACTTTTCTATCCCATATTTGTGTTGTATGGGGATTTTATTATATACTTCCGCATGTGCAATTAAAAGAAATGGGTCGACGACGCATCCTTAGATGTCGCAATTACAACGATCACCAAGGAATGTAAGTGCGCTCGAGGTTTGAGGCGTGACAAGGACTGTGCAACATCCCTAGTGTGATCCACTGGAAAGAAGTTCGTAGATGGCCTAAAACATCATTAGTCAACCTAAAAGATTGGCTATTAATGATGTTTTGTGTCGAAGTTGTAAAGATCAAGTTAATGGTGTTGTAACAACCAACTATATCGAATGATGCCTGTTAGGTCAACTAAGTAGCCTTTGAAAGACCTAGATTCGCAAAGCAGCAAAATCAAGATAAAGCATGTAGTAGAGTAGCTAGGTTGCCTGACAGGTCATTCAAAGACCGTAGTGAGAAAACAACAGCAATTGCTATTTTTGGTTAGCCTACAAAATTCAAGGAAGGAAATTGTATGGGCAGTACCTTCCCTAGACAGTAGCTCAACAGAAACTCTCCATACTCATATGCTTCTCTAATTCATTTTCAAAGGTTATATTGAGGAAAAGTGTAAAAGAGAAGACCATGACGAACTGTGAGAGTGTGCAACATTAAAAAAGACCAAGTATTTTACATACTATTGTCCTTAGTTATAAGTTCTCTATTGTACTATTTTGATATTTATGTTGTTTGGCAATTGTGTTAAGGATTAAGTGTACAAATGTAAGAGCAGTAGTTGAGTCCATATAGTGGGATCTATCATGTTAAGAATTAGTGCTAACTATTAATAACTTTCTAAGCATATTGTTAGTGGAATCCAATTCGTCTTGAGGCTGTTGTCCGAAGAGTGGATGTAGGCTAGTGAATAAAACCAAACCACTATAACTCTCTATGCCCCACTATTTTCATCTTATTATTTACATTGGCATATAGCCAGTTAGTACTTACCTAAACATTAGGTTGAGGTGATCTTTACTTATCGATTAGCTAATTTCTATAAAAGATCATCAAAGTTTGAAAACAACCTATTCACCCTCCCTCTAGGTTGTATTGTTAGCCCCAACAATTGGTATTAGAGCTCTGTTCCTCATTATCTAAAGTGCATTTCTTTTTAAGAGAAAGATCCTTTATTAGGGCTAACCTTGGTAGCTTCTTTACTAATGATGCTCAACCTCTCCACAAGCTACCGTACTTTTACGGGAGCAACTATGGCTATTAGAAGTAAAGAATGAAGTAATACATTGATGCCGCAAACTTGGATATGTGAGATGTAGTTGCAAATGGTCTAGAATTACTAGCTCTTGATCAAGCTCTTGCTCGACAAAATGGTCTAGAAGCAGTAGCTATCAACAACACAGAAGAAGCTAAAAAAAAGAAGCTGCTCTTAATGCTAAAGCTACACACCTACCATGTGGTGCATTATCACCATTTAAGTTTAACAAAATTTCTTCTTGTGATACAGCAAAAGAAATTTGGGAGCATATCATGCAAACATTTGAAGGAACAGAAAAAGTCAAAGAAACAAAGCTAAACATCCTACTCGAGAACTACAACCGGTTTAAGATGAGTTTGATGAAATAGTGACATAGATGTTCACATGATTCATTGAAATAGTGAATGAGCTTGCTCTTCAACGAAAAATTTACACAAATGCTAAGGAAGTGAACAAACTACTATAAGCCCTTCCCAAATAATGGAGTACCATGAAGACCTTACTATGAGAAACCATGAGTATTCAACCAATTATAATGGCAAGCCAATAGGAACGTTCATGTCCTATGAAGTTGAACTCCAAAATGAAGAAAGCAGCTCCAAAAGTAAGAAAGTCATTGCGTTTAAGGTTAACCATGATGGTATAGGTGGAGAAATATCCTCTGATGAGGAAAAGAGTGATGAAGACATTGCATTACTAATAAAGAAGTTTAAGAGATTCATGAGGAACGGAGGAAACTACAAAGGGAATATTATCTAAACATCCTAATGAGAAAAAGCCTTACAAGAACAAGGAAGAATCCAAAGGTAAGTATATCATGTGCTATGAATGCAGGAAACCAGGACACATAAAACCATAATATCCATTGATCAAGAAGAAAAAGACGCTGAAAGCTGAAATATGGAGTGACATTGAATATTTTCAATTGGTGAAGAAGAACCAAATATTTATCTCATGGCTGACTCAAAACTAGAAGAAGATGAGGTAAAAGATTTCGAATAGTCTTATGATGAATTACAAGATTTTTTATAAGAAATGTTTGAGGAACACCAAAAGGCCTCAAAAGAATTTCTACTTTGAAAAAGGAGGTTCATGATCTTATCATTGAAAACCTCACTAGCAAAACTCTCATTGACAACCTTAAGAAAGGGCTCGACTTTCAAATAAATCAGGTAAAACTCCTGTAGGTTGAAAATGAAAATGTTAAGGATGAAATTTCAAAAATCGACACCAAATTTTCTCTTGTTTTAAAAACCTTACAATACATTCTTTCTATTCAAATCCCTCACTATAACAAGAGTGGTCTAGGATATGAAGAAAATGAAAATGAGATGAATCCTTTTCCAAAAATAAAAGATAGATTAAAGCATAGACCTCTTGTACACTATTACAAGTATCGCTTTGTTAAATAGTTCACTAAAGCTACTAGCAAGAAACTTCCTAAGTGTTCAAACTATAAAGGATATAGTCATTTCAAAATGGACTATCCAAAACAACATAAGAGATTCAAGAAGACTAACTGATCTCTTAATCCTAAATCAATACCTAATCACAAAGGACCCAAGTTAATGTGGGTATCAAAGAAAAAATGAGATTCTCTTTTATTTCAGGTAATATTGAAGAAAAACAAATGGTACTTGGATAGCTGGTGTTCAAGACATATGACTAGAGAAAATAGCAAGTTTGTAACACTTACAACCATAGATAGCGGCACACACACTTTCTAAGGAAAAAATAAAGGAAGAATAATTAGAAAAGGAAACATTAGGTTGGGAAGCCAAGTTGTTGAAGATGTCTCACTTGTACATGGGCTAAAGCATAATCTCCTAAGCATCAACCAACTTTGCGACAAAAGATACAAGATAAAATTTGAAAGAGGTAAATGTATTGGTATAAGCAAGGACAAATCACAAACTTTCACTAGGAATAGGTCTGACAACATCTACTTACTTGATATCAACTTTGATGAATCATAATGTTTAATATCTATCAAGGAAAAATGTTATCTATGGCACAAGTAATTAGGTCATATCAATGCGAAGTAAATCCAAAAGATATCATCTAAGGATTTAGTTCGTGGTACAACAAGTGTGACTCTTGTAATGCATGCACACTAGGAAAATAGGTAAGAAATTCGTTCAAATCTATCAAAGCTATTGCCACTAACAGATCTCTAGAGGTGTTGCACTTGGACCTGTTCAAACCAACTCAAACAACCAATCTAGGAGGAAGAAAATATTGTATGGTTATAATTGATAATTACTCAAGATTCACATGGGTAATATTCTTATCACATAAGAATGAGGCATTTCATCCTTTTAAGAAATTTGTTTGATAAGTTCAAATTGAGAAAGGTTACAACATCAACACCATCAAAACTAACCATATAAGAGAATTTGATAACCAAAGTTTTGCTAAGCATTGTGATGAAAATGGAGTAGAACCCAACTTCTCCACTAACTCCTCAATAGAATGGGGTAGCAGAAAGAATAAATTGATCACTACAAGAAATGGCTAAAATAATGATGATCGAAAATGGTGTACCTACTTATTTCTAGGCTAAAGCTGTTGTCATTGTATGTTACATACTTAATAGAGTACTATTGACACCTCTTGTAGAAAAGACTCCATATGAAATATTCAACAGAAGGAAGCTTACTCGACATTACTTCCATGTATTCGAATGCAAATGTTTCATTTTCAATAATACAAATGACAATATTAGGAAGTTTGGTACATGAGTTAATGAATGTATCTTTCTTGGTTACTCAATTATAAGTAAGGCCTAGTGAGTCTTTAACGAATATTCAAAGGTAGTAGAAGAATCCATATATGTGAAGTTCATGGATGATAAAAAGGAAGTATAAACTAATGACTGCAAAGACATCATACATATATCTATAGTAGTCACTCATAAACAGCAACAACCACAACCATCAACTGATCTTTTGAATCAAGGAAAATCTTCCAAAGATTAGAGATTTAAGTCTGAACATCCTAAGAAACAAATAATAGGAAAGGTGGATGAAGGAATCAAAACTAGATCATCTCTCAAAAGTATGTTAAATTCATTGGTCTCATATCCCAAGTTGAGCCTAAGGAAGTAGAAAATGCTCTTAAGGATTAAAGCTGGATTGAAGCCATGTAAGAGGAATTACATCAATTCAAAGTCAACAATGTATGAGAACAAGTTGCAAGACCAAAGGATCAGACAGTAATAGGAACCAAACAAGTATTTCAAAATAGACTTGAGGAAGCAAGTAATGTTGTACTTAACAAAGCAAGACTAGTCACTAAAGAATGCTTGTGACATTCTGAAATTTCAATTCTATTTTCAATTAAATAAATCGGGCCTTTCATCAACGCGCCTATATGCTATTCTCAGAGCTGATCACTCATGAGATAACTAGATTATCTGTGGAAGTCATTAAGAGATTTTAATGTAATAGACTTGAGAATTTGACTAGAAATCAACTACTCGACCGTGTTCATCTATAGAAATCATTACGGCGCAATATAGATTGATTAGAAATCAGAGATGGGTCATTTTGACTGAGATGTGTGATTAAACGTGGGTGATTCCACCAAATTGAAAAATTCTTATCGATTGACACTAGATTGATTTTTCTGTCGTTTTTGCACCCTGTGTCCATATTTGAAATCTCGAGATTTTCACAACAATTGAGAGTTGTCAATGTGTCGAAGAGATTTATTGTGGCTCAAAGAAAATCGACCATGGGTCATTTGCACTAAAAATTTCTAAAAGCTACCTAGTAGCCTAGGTCAAGCTAAAATCTCGCCAGATTGAAATTAATTGCGAATTTAAATCCGATTACAGAAATTGAAAGTTTTTTCATGTCACAAGTCATTTTAGCAACGTCGACTCATCCTCCAAAGATTTTTCTACCAACCGAGATTTTTGGCAAAATTTCAAAGTAAAGCCGTTTTTGTCCAGGAAATTCCGATGACCGTTTTCAATCGCGAAATTGGGATGCACATAGATTCTATTGGCGAGGAAAAATACAAATTTGATCAAGGACTCGACAGCTGAATTTTTAAAAGCCAAATTTAGTGAATTCAAGTGAGGATTTAATTCAATTTGAAGGGAAGACCTCCAAAATTCGTAGCCCCTCCTTGGACACAACTTGTGGACCATCTCTAAAGCTTTTAGAGGAAGGTTGAGGCTACAATTAGGCTGAGAACACCAGCTAGTTTGGTGGACCACACTAAGGGAACAAAGAGATAGGAGAAGACCATGATGGCCCCCTCCAAAGGCCAATCGGTCCCCTTCCTCTCTCCCTCTCACTGTCGACTCCCCCTCCCTCCATTTGGAGGCCAAAGAAACCCCAGCAAACCTAGAAAACCGAACCAGCAAGCCAACCAGCTCGTTCGAGCCCGCTGCCACCATCCAACACTGCCGCTCGCCGTCGCACCCAGCCGCAAGCTTGCCTGTGTGTCCTGCTCACCCCTCTTGCTCACCCCGCACCTATCTTGCGCTCAGCTCGCTGTCTCGAGCATCTTTGCCATCGTCTAGCCTCCAAACATCACCGTTCAACCACCATTCATCGTTGCCAAGCCCCGAAGCCACCCGCCTAGTCCGCCAAAGCTCCGCCTGCCCACCCTCAATTCTTCCTTGCTGAACCAGCCACCGGTTCCCCCTCTCTCAGCCAAGAACAGAACCGAATAGAGTGGGTCTCACCAGCATTGTTTGGCCCGTTTTGATGGCCTTCCGGACCTCGAAAGGCGCACCCGCTTCAAAGTTTGTGGCCCGAAGTTTGTGGCCCGTCTCCGCGTCCCCATCATTGTGGTCTGAGCAGTTCATTAATCAAGTGAGTTTATTCACTAATCTCTACTTAGTAAGTTAATGATGCTTAATGGTTGATTAGTTTAGGTTAAGTATAGATTAGGTGGTTAATTAGAATAGATTAGCAATTTAATCGTTTGATGTTGCATGTTAGATGGTTAGATTAGTGCAATTAGCAAGTAGATAGGCCGTAGTATTTATTTAAACAGGTTCGAAAAGTTTTCCGGGCCTATCTCAGCTTTTAATTAGACTTTTCCGGCCTAAGTGTGCATTTTTGCTATTTATTGGTATTTAATAATTAATTTTCGAAATTATTTAATTAATTATTATTTTCTAGAAATTAGATTGGGACAGTCGATGAACAAAATTTTATGTTGATTGCAGTGGTGTAATTTGTTTATTTAATTGAGTGCTGGATGGTGCAAATTGAGTGCGATTTGCAATTTTGGGTATTTATCCCAAAATTTATTAATTTCGGTATTTAATAAGAAAATACCAAGGCGTCGGTTTTTAACACCAAAAATGTTTTAGGCACTATAATAAATATTGGGATTTTCAAGTGGGAAAATATTGTATTTTGACTAAGGCCGACCGTGTACTCACACACGATTATTTTTATCAGGTATGATAAAAATGGTGAAAATGTTAGATTGTTAAGATGGTATACTATATCAGCCTACGGGCTTGATATGTCAACTTTGGGTGAGCAGTATACCTTGGTAGCTTCTAGTGAGCATTATCAATATACTATATTAGCCTGCGGGCTCTGATATGTCAGCTTTAGGTGAACAGTATACTCTGTTGTCAGCTTCTAGCGAGCCATGTTTATTATCAGCTTTGGGTGAGCTATATTATCTATCTTCAACTTAGGGTGAGCAATTCTTGATCTGATCAAACTGAATAGATAGTATTGAATAGGCTGACCAAGAGAATGTTGTGATGACATGGAATCGACTGAGTCAATTGATCAATAACTCGATCTAATGTGATGATATGATTGTTTGGTGTGATTCGACGCATTTGTGAATTGTACTAACTTATAGGAAGGGACCAAAGCAAAGATAAGTCTTTTGACTTGTGGTTGTGCTTAAGAGGCCCTTGGGGTGTATTTCCTTCCTAGTCAGGTATTAGGGGTGAACTTGCTGAGACGTCGTCTCACCCCATCGTAAATAACATTTTCAGGTCCCTAGATGGCAACTCCTCCCGAGCATTTTGGTCAACCGAAGAAGGTTACAAAGCAGGTAATCTATATTCTGCTTCATGGGCACCCAAGGTGTTTGGTCTATGAGTTCGTGAAGTCCGTGGTCTGGGTTGATGAGGCTCTACCCCATAAGGTACCTCATCAATACAGATCATGGTACCGTCGTGAGTGGCATGGACAAAGAGAAGGTCCCATACCAGAATCCAAGATACCTGTGTACGTGCTGGAGGTTGCTTTCGAGAAAGACACGACAAATCCTCCCGAAGGTTCGGTGGTAGACCTGGATCTTTCAGATCCAGGGACCCCGGTGTACTCAGTTGAAGGCTCTTATAAGGACGAGGATGAAACCCCCCATGTTTTGCAGACCTTGTTTTTATGGGCTGGTATTGTATATGACATGGCTTGATATATGTATATATAAGCTTGTTGTGGTTTGAAAAATTTATAGCCCTGCTTTTCTATCACATCTCGTTATTGTTTGGGAATTTATTATTCACTTTTGCATGTGCACTAAAATGAATGGGTCAGCGATGCGTCTTGGGACATTGCTATTTAATCGACCGTAGAGGGATGGGCACACGCTCGGAGGATTAAGTCATGACAATGCCTACAAGAAGAAGAGTGGGTCCTTCTAAATTAGAGCCTACCAAAAGGAACATACTTGTTCCATTAATTTTGAAAACAAAATTATAACAAGTGCACGGCTATCCAAGCACTTCTTTGATATGATCAAGCTGATGCTCGAGATAAAAAAAAAAAAAGTACTGACTTTAGGATGCTAGTGAAGGAGCATATAGGCATCAACGTATCTAGGAATCAATGAAAAAGATCGAAGCAAAATGTGATGAGGATACTTATTAGTCAGTATGGCAAGGAATATGGGTAGGTGTGGGATTATGCTTGGGAGTGTGGGTTGCAAAACCCTTCAAGTAGAGTATATGTAGAGATCGTGGAAAGGCCACCTCCTGATAGTGGGACCAAATTGGATAGGTTCTATGAATGCTTCGATGCATGCAAACAGGGATTTCTAGCTAGTTGTAGACGAATTATAAGATTGAATTATTATTTCTTGAAAGGCTTGTGCAAGGGAGAATTGTTGGCCGTGATTGGAAGTAATGTGAGTAACCAAATATTCCCACTAGATTGGGCTATTGTAAGGGTCAAGAACAAGGATAATTAGTCATGGTTCTTGAAAAATCTTATGGTTGACTTAGAGATAACAAATGGACAAGGATGGACATTCGTGAGCAATTTACAAAAGGTAATGCTTGCTTTTTGAAAAATCTAGTCAACTATTTGCTTTATGATATTAACATGTTATTTGCTTATATTTCTTACTTTGAATTATTGTAGGACTGGTTCTCGCAATAGCCGAGTTGTTGCCCTATGCCGAACATCGAATGTGTGTGCAACACATATACAGAAATTAGGCAGAGACCTATAAAGGGGATAAGCTGCATTCGCAATTTTGGCTATTAACAAAGAGCATGAACATGGCTGATTTTAGGATAGCTAAAAAAAGACTGCTACAATTGATAAAGGAAGGTTTTGCTATACTATTCCAAACAAAACCGAAGCATTGGTGTAGGGTGTTCTTCAACAAGGAATCGAGTGCGATAACATCAACAACAACATAGGCGAAACATTCAATGGGAAGATAATAGGTGCCGAATACAAACCAATCATCTTGATGCATGAAGATATACGAGTTATGGTCATGACTCACTGCACAAACAAAGAGATGAGGCTGCAAAGTGTACTAGGCAATGTGGTCCTAGGATTGCTAAGAAATTGGATGAGAACTTGGCTACAAGTAGGTTTTGTCACCTCATTTGGAATATGGATGAATGATATGAGATAATAAAGGGTTCTGATAAGTATGTTGTCCATAAGTGTTCATGTAGAGCATATCAATTAAGTGAAATTCCTTGTGCACATGACATATGTGCAATCCAATTGAAGGGCCACAATGCAAAGGATTACATTGATGATTGGTACAAAAATTGAAATACTTTCATACCAATTCATAATACAGCCTATCAGAAGTAGCAAGTTCTGGGAGCCAACAAATCGTGGAGCACCTCAACCTTTGCAATTGAAGAAGAAAATGGAAAGGCCAAAATGAAGAAGAAGAATGACAAAGGGGGAGGTGTCCGGTCAGCAAAAAATGATTTGGAGAAGGGTAAACAAAAGGGTCAAGTTAGTCGATTGTTCTTTAGTCGATAACAAGAAACCTAGTAAGTCATGAAATTTGTGTTCATGTTACTTTGTGGTTTATTATAAATATTTACATAATCCCAATTGGCCTTGTGTGTAATATCTTTGTAAGTTACGAGAAAGACACATAAAGGATTGGCCGAAGTCCTTACTATACTTGAAACTAAAGAGCATGTTCGAAGAAGGCAAGGTAGAAGATGACCAACTGAAGGATTGGCCCAAATAGCTAAAAGGCCAGTTCAGTCGATTGTTCTTCTGCAGTAGAGAAAAAAATATTCAATAAGTTCAACAATTTGTATTCAACTTTCATTTACGTTATTATATGGCCCGATGTTATATTTATGGTGTATTTTGCCTCTTTCTCTAGTTTGAAGAAGGAAAATTTGAGCTTAATTGCCAATAGAAGGGCCATCGCAAGAGCTATCATAAGGGTCACCATAGGGGCCACTAGAAGAATCACTACAAAAGTTACCACAAATACCACTAAAGGGGCCAAAAGAAGGTGTTATTGAAGCTAAATGGCTACATAAAAGGACAACTAGAAGAAGAACAAGTGAAGGGTCAGCTACAAAAAGGCCATCTAGAAGATGCCCAGCTGAAGAATTAGTCGAAGAAGCCCCGGCTGTAACTAAAGGGCCAAAAGAAGGGCCTAATAAATCACAAACGATAAGAAGAGCCAACAAATCACAGGTTCCTAAAAGTGATGCTCCCATTCGAACAAGAGAAGCTCTTAGGAAGAGGTTAAGATAATATGGTTATGGCATTTATACAGGTGAGCGTACTAGAATAACCATTCTGAATGTAAGTTTTATTTGCTGCATTTAATTTAATTTATGTTGCAAACTTTTACTGACAATTTAATTATCTTTTTGTAGATTTGGAGAAGTTCAGAGGTTCTTATTTCTCAAGGCCCAACTCAAGAATCAACGGCTGCGCCAACAAAGAAGAAGACATTAGCTGTGCCAACAAGAAAGAAGAGTAAGAACTTAGTTGCAAGTCCATCTGAATCAATTTGGTTGGGACAATTGCAACTCCTTCTGAATTAATTCAGCTAGGGACAGTTGTAACTCCATATGAGTCAGTGCATTCTAAGAAGGTTGAAGAAGAAGTCATACGTCCAGTTAGAAAGAGTACAAGGATTATGAATCAAGTGAAAGGTCCATCAAAAGGAGCATGAACAAGGGGTGTTGTACATATTGATTGATGAGATGGGACAGGATAGGATTTATGGAGCTCAAGAGTCAGTTTTGTTTATAATAACTTGCTATGGATATATATATATATATATATATATATATATATATTAGTTTTCCATTGTGAGACTTATATATTAGTTTTCCATTGTGAGACTTAATTTCAATATTAATGGAATGATCTTGCTGCTTGTCAAATTATTTTGCCTTTTTCATTTATTGGATTCTACTTTTACTTGTTGTTGTTGGTGTTGGGTCTGTAGTGGTAGTTAGGGTGCTGATGTGGCTGGTGGTGGTGGATGGTGATGCTTGGTGGTAGTGGGTTTGTTGTGAGGGTTCGGTTGGGGGCTCATTTTGCATCTAGTGCAAGTGTGCAGTGTGCACATCTTGCACTAGGTGGTGTTGGTGCAAGGCTTAGCTTGCACCAACACCTTTTGCAGCAGACCCGCCACCAGCACAATGACTATTGGGTAATGGGTCTATGGTAGTGGCCGGGTGCTGGTGTGGTGGCTAAGGTGCTGGTGTGGCTGGTGGTAGTGGTGGATTTGTGGTGGGGGTTGTGGGCTTACGATGTACTTAGTGCAAATGTGCAGTGTGCACATCATACACTAGGTGTACTGGTGCAAGCTAGTGCAAGGCTCAACTTGCACCGGCACCTTCTGCAGCAACACACCACCAACATGGTGGTGGCTCAAGATGGTGGCTAGGGTGCCTAATGTCGCTGGTGGCGGTGGCTGGTGGCCGATGGTGGTGACTAGCACAATTTTTAGAGAAAACCTACAAAAATTGGCACTTAATAATCACATTCTAAAAAACTTGGCACTTAAGTGTTCACTTTTAACAAAGAGTGACACTTAAGTGATATTTAATAATAACTTGACACTTAAGTGACCATTTTTTTCATCTTGACTAGCACTTAAGTGATCATTAAATACTTACGGCACTTGAGTAATCACTCGTGCCTGTCACGTGTATATGCTGGTTTGTAGCAAAATAAAGAAGTCGATGGTAGTTCAACTTATGGCAACTCCATTCAATTCAATGTTTGCTGCTGGTTTATGTTTATATTCAATTCAAGTAAAAAAGTCACCATAACACATTGACCTAATACATATCCATCGTTACTGGTTTATATTCAGGAACAAGTGAAAATATAATACAAGCAACATCTCATTCACTCATTCCCTTTCCTTGATCTCTCCACAAACACAAGAAGTAACCCACAACATATATGACAGTACAAACAACAACAAAGCCACAACGATCTTGTGGAACAACACAAAGTTCTTCTCATCTTCAAAAAAAAAAAAACAAAACCTACATTTGATCCAAAATAATTACATTTGCCCACTCATTTTCAATTATGGCAGTCGGAGAAACTTTTTCTCATCTTCAAGTACTTTACATTTCATCATAAATTAGGATAAACAACAAAACAACACCATAATAAACGCTTGGTAACACTTTCATTCAATTTTTCATCATTGAAACTTCATTTTTCAAATGTTTAGCCAAAGACGCTTGAGCTTACAATGAGTCAACATCATCCAAGTCATCCATGAGCATAGATGGAGATTGATGTCATTCATCAAGTGAATCCAATATCACTTATGTGGCTTGGTGAGAGAATTTCGCATCGACCCATTTGAAGTATTTACATTTCAATCCTTCTTTATATCGGGTGTATCCATAAAATCTCCTCCCAGAATTTATTCGAGTTCATGATATTCTACTTGGACTCAGTAACCCACAAAAACATAAATGCTAGCCTTCTTCTTCGCTTCAGTGAGAAGAATTTGAGGAACCATTGAAAGTCATGCTCTCAATTTCCAATATTCAACGATGGAATTTTGGGCAAATCGAAATTAGGATTCGAGATTAGGATTTGAGCACTTCAATAGGGATTTTGGCCGATTTAAGGTTTTAAATTTGGGGCAATTTGGGAGACGACATTGTTTTGGTAGATTTAGGGCTTTTATTTTGGCCAACTATGGAAACAGCATTGTTTTAGGTGAGTCAAAGCTAAGTCAGCTCTTCGACGAGCCATGTAGGCGAGCAAAAATAATAAAAAATTGTCATATAGGATTTCCAATTGTGTTCGCCAGAGGTAGCATTTAGGCTACGTTTGGTAGTCCGGATTTGAGTCTGAATAGGAATAATTTGTTATCCTATCCAATGTTTGGGAATGTCCACCGGATCGGACAAACCCGAATACATCCGAATAAAAACGCCGGATAAAAAATCCGGGGGAGGGGGTGGGATAAGCCCAGGATTGGATAAGAATTTTTTTTTTTTTAAGGAAAGAAAGAACTTAACAAAAAGAGAAGATATCATAAGCATCTACGTCAAATGGATGCCTCCACCTCTTCTATTCATTGTCAACCCTCTTCTTCCACTTCTTCTCCCATCTTCGCATCTCACCGTTTTCAATGGTGGCCACTGCAGAGGTGGCCACAATTTGTAGATCTAGGGCTTTTCCATGGCCTTTAATTAATTGAATTTTCTATTTTTTAATTTTATAATTTAATTGAATATCATATTTATTTTTTAATTTTATCCTGAAATGCACCAAACACTTGATATAGGATAGGATTAGATATGTCCGCCTTTATTATCCAGAAGATTTAATATCCTACTTTATCCTATCCTATCCTGATTATTATCCCGACGACCAAACGTAGCCTTAAGTGTCATTTTCCTAACTTTTGATACTTAAGTGTTCCTTCGTCTCAAGTTTTGGCACTTGGGCTGTACTTCTTCCTATAAATTAGTTACCACATTTATTTAATTTCACCCATCCATTGCCCTATGTTCAATATTACCAAAATACTAACTCCTTAATAAAATGAAACTTCAATAATACAAGATACTATAATATTTAACTTCAAAGGAAAATCAATTGTCACGAGACAAAATATTCAAAATTGCAAACTGGAATTTTACATGCTCCCACTTAAGTAAATTTTGACCTTCAAATTTACAAGATCTTAGTTCCCCAAAGTTAAATCCATGCCTACTTACATAGCTTAACAACCTCCTATGACAATTTTTAAACCTCAACTATTGGAAGATACAATTTAAATAGTAATTGTATTACAGGAAAATTACTCATTAATTATAAACATATTGAATTAAAATCAATTCAATTCTAAACATTTTAATATTATCAATTTAGACTCAAACCTTTTGCGAAATCACTAACATTGTTGTCTAGTCATCGTTGGCCATCTTATGTGGCACACCAACACGTCAATGATTTATGATGAAAATTGATTGAAATGACTATATATAATTGACAAAATTGAATAATTTAGAACTTAATTGGCATTGTATAATAAGTTTATGACTGATTAAACAATTTCTACATTGTATTAATTGATGCTAGGAGATTTTATAGGCATATATCAACCATTACTAAAGTCTAACTCCACATATAAGGTAAATACATGAAAATGGATGAAAGATAGTACAAATGCCATAGAAAGAGTTGAAGCTACTTGATAATTTGCTTCAAAAGGCTCTGCATCTACCACTCTTGAAGGCCAATGAAAGGAGCCCTACATACCTTTTCTAGCTATGAAACTATGACACCCTGAACCACCTAGGGTCGCCACAAGCACTTGACGTTACACCTTATGGAACACTAGCCACATCTCTTAGAAGAAGCGTCATAAATCATAGACATTTTTTTTTAAACGGTCCCAGCGCGACTCATTAGTGAAAGCAAAATATAGTATCGCCATCTCTCCCTCCAACAACCATGATACAATTGCACACCACTAAATACCATAGAAAAGATAAAGCCATGACACTTTATTTACATATTTTTAAGATGGGTTTCCTTGGATCGGTACATCAAAAGAAAGGCCAGGACATGAAGCCACACTCGGCCATAACCCAAAAAAAAAAAAAAAAAAAAAACACTCGACCCATTACGACTAACGTGAAAGATCCCCCATCACTAGTGTCGGCTAACCATCCCAAAAAGTTTCAGCTCCTACTTGACACGCACGGGCCCTCACACCCATCCCGGTGCATCAGGCGGTGGCGGTGGCAACATCCCACGCATCGCTCCATCGCGCCGAACATGGATGGATATGAACTCCTAGACAACAGGGCCCCCCAGCTAGGCCCACATCGTACATAACTAAACAGAGCACTAGAATATACGTAAGACCAAGAACAGAGGGACAGTCAAACTCCTCGCACTCGACCTCTACATCCGAAAGTAGGCCGTAAAATACGCCCCGCGTGACAGCAGGGAGCGGCATCCTGCTAATCTGAAATGTTGGTCCCCGAAAGGGTGAGTACAACCACTCAGCAGGTAAAGGAATCCAATAACCACTCAATGCATCATGCAATACAATCACAACATCATACATGTCATTCATGCATCCAAGCATACTTACCTCGAAGCCATGCATATACCATCCTACATCTTCATCACAATCATAACACATATATGTCATCATGCCACAAGTGATCATCATCATATCATGTCATAGATGCATATCATCATGCCATAGGTGATCATCATCATCTCATGTCATATATGCAAATCATCATGCCATAGGTGATCATCATCATATCATGTCATAGATGCATATCATCATGCCATAGGTGATCATCATCATCTCATGTCATATATGCATATCATCACGCCATAGGTGATCATCAGCATATCATGTCATATATGCATATCATCACGCCATAGGTGATCATCAGCATATCATGTCATATATGCATATCATCACACCATAGGTGATCATCATCATATCATGTCATGTATGCATGATTCCATTTCCACTTTTAATTTTCAATTCGATCACCACATCACTCTTTCTCGGGATCATCAATTTCATCCCATATTTTACACTCGCACCCCATATTGGCATCGCGAGAAAAACCTCCGGCATTCAGCCATTTAAGGCCACCGGGCATCCGACACCCCCACATTCCGGGCATCTCGCATCCCAACTGGCATCACGAGGCATCCCCTTGGGCAAAATAAAATAGAGTCTACGACTAGAAGATGAAATGGAAGAAAATCTCGAAGCAAAACCTCAAGAATTAAGAAATATTTCTATTATTTCAGCATGTGATTTTCCTATCAACCAATACAACTCTTTATACTAGATTAAAAGGAACAACTTCTCGAGGATTTGTTTCACAGTTACCATAATCATTTTTCCTTTTCCTATCTAACTAGGACAACTCCTCATGTGTAGGCAAGGCCCGCAAGCCCTTGCCGACTATAGGTGAGGTCGCAGCCCTTGTCAAATCTAATGAGGCTCATGAGCCACAAGGCGTTGTGGCTCTTGCTATGGCCGACAAGGGTTGCTACGCCCTAGCCCTGCCAAATCTAGTGGGGGCTCACAACACCTCACAGGCCATAGCGAGTGTGTTGGGGGCCTTGCCCACCATTGTTATGGCCAGCAAGGGCTGTGCCCAACAAGGGCTTCGGCCCTTGCTTGAGGAGTAGCGATTGTTACCTTTACCCAATTGTTGGTGGAGGTTGCTACCCTTTGACCCCCATGGAAACAAAAAAGGAAAAAAAAATAAAAGAATTGAATAAAAAGTTATAAAATTTTATGCGGATTGCGCCACGTAAGATGAATGGCATTGACTAGACCACCATGTTGATGATTTCCGCCCAAAATTAGCTGTAAGGACTACACTAGTAATTCGTTAAATGGTTTGGAACTAATTGGCAAATTCACAAAATATTTAGGACTAAATTGACATAATTGAAAAGTCCAAGACCAAATTGGCAAATCATTAAAATGTTTAGGATTAGATTGGTATAATTGAAAATTTTATGACTATATTGGCCATTATACAATAGGTTTATGACTTTTCGGACAATTTTCCCCAAGATATGCTACAACAATCTCTCCGCAATGGTCACCTTGAGAAACTTCATGGAATTGATCTAGTAATCTACATATATATGTTCCAATTTGTTATTTAGCTGTAAATGGACACAAAATCAAAGGGTTAGGTATCAACATTCTCATAGTTAAAGATGATGAATCCATTAACATACCTCTACGCTTATAAGATGATAATCGATAGGCTCGTGGTTTGGCTCCCTATTGGCCATCTCCCTAAGTGAAGGTATCGGATTTTTGCTATGCTCTCCCACCAAGTGGTATCAAAGCCCATGGATGTGGTTTCTAGGCAAGTGAGCATTGTGGTGTAGCAACGTCAACCTGTGGGGATTCAACTTGAGATAAGTTAATGCAAAAGGATACCTAAATTAAGGAGAAGCAGATTTAACACTGAGCTCATTTTGATGGAGAAATTGTTAGAATGTACATGTGAGTGAGTTGTGTTAGAGGAATTCCATATTAAAGAATTGATGTGGTGTAGATTAGTTAATATGAATTAGTTGGCTTGAAGAATTGATATGGTGTAAAGTTGTTAATATGAATTAGTTGGCTCATAACCTATTGGTTTAAGCTTTTGAATTAAGGTGAGTCCAATACGAGATCAAATTTGGTATCCTTCTTGGTGATTTCCCTAGAAAAAGGCATTGAGCTTTTACTTGCACTCCGTACAAATGGTATCATGTTGGGTGGTCTTAGGCTTCTCTCACTCAAAAGTTAGCTCAAAGGGTAAAGTTTTCCCTCACGCTTATAAACTGACCACTAGCTCCTTCCACAAGAGATGTGGGATAACCTCAATAATCTCTCCCTCATACATCGGGTCTAGGTCGGAGCCACAACAACTCTTAACTCTCCCATGTGACTCTTGGGTCAAGACTTGTTGGTGAACCTAGGCTTTGATACCAGTGTTGGGTAGTCTAAACCTCTTTCTCCACAAAAGTTAACTTAAAGGGTGAGACTTTTCTTTACACTTATAAATTGAGCACCAGCCATTTCCACAACCCATATGGGACAATCTCAACATTTTCTCTAAGTGACTCGATATTTCAAATCATCAACTCATCTCATGTTGAGTGGTGCAACATATTTTTGACACCACTTACCAAGTGAGACTTGTATTCCTAATTCCTAGAATTGCAATATACCTTCACTATTATAAAATATTTACTACAAAGACACATATTTTACACTCACTCACTCGTTCATTGCTCTTCACACATGCCACTCTTTGCTTACGTCACCACACAAAATTCTACGTCTATGTTTCTGTTTTTTGAGCGGGTACACAAATGGTGGAGGCCGTGCTATTTATAGCCTTCGTCCGCCAACTCTCTCAGCATATTGTCTGACACAAGTGAGATTTTTGCTTCTATTTTTCATGTTGGACAATCTCCGGTCACAAGTTCTACCCACCACAAGTTAAGCTACACACCACAAGTCCTAACGACCTCTTCTTCAACATCTCAGTCCACCTTATGCTTACATCACGTCTTAAATTGCTGCGACTGTACATAATCCACGAACATATTTAATGCTATCAAACTGCAATGAGGCCTAAGATAATTTTGTCGTACGTACCATAAACTAGTCTTATTAAAGTAGTTGGTGTGCGAAACACGGTCATGAGTGATATATAACCTGCAGAGTTTTTCAAGGCGAATAAGCTCAGTTTAGTTGAGTAACCTAAAACTGGTACTAGTGAAAATATGCCACGAATTATTAGTGCCGATCTATTCAATATGATTGTGTCCTCTCTCAACAATGGACCGTTGCTCATCTGAGCACCACATATATCACATATTTTCATATGATTGATGGGTTATGATTGCTTTGGATCCATTGACCCGGGTGCATGTAAGAGTTTCTAGAAACTAGGGGCCTTGTTGGAGAGGATGGTTGTAATAAAATACTCTCAGTGCTCGTGGAACCAATACGTGAAGATGGAGTGCAATTTGGATGGTGTTTGCACCCAAAAAAAAAAACCAATTTGGGTTATTATGGACAAGTAATAGATGGATGGATGAGAGTAGAGTTTGGTGAAAAAAGCAATTGTTGATAATTAAAAAGAAAAAAAAAAAGACAACAACAATCAACAACTA
The DNA here is from genome assembly GCF_016545825.1 of Eucalyptus grandis. Taxonomy (NCBI): domain Eukaryota; kingdom Viridiplantae; phylum Streptophyta; class Magnoliopsida; order Myrtales; family Myrtaceae; genus Eucalyptus; species Eucalyptus grandis. The sequence continues at coordinate 35,930,857 of NC_052614.1, read as the reverse complement.
GATGAATAATAATATATACGGATATTTAAACTCTTTTCGATAAATATCAACAAATTGAAGAGTATAGCAATATTTTTGGATATTTAAGCTTTTTTAGATATATGTTGACAACTTGAAGACCAATGACATCCAAGAAAGTAATTAACAACTAACATCAATTATCTGAGATGAAGTCATCAAGATTGATGTGTAACTGCCTAGTAGCAACATTTTCAGATATTTTAGCTTCTCATGGATAAGTGATAATCGCAGGTACAATGAGGAAGTTATTCATATGAAGATGAGAAGTTGTGGTGACGTGAAAATATGAAAATGTTGCAATAATTGGTATTATGAGTCATAAGAATGGTGCCATTTGCAGTACCTTTTGTTGGCTATTTCTTCATTACCTGGAATTGTCTGACCCTCAGTTACCCTTATTACTCTTGTCTCTTACGAGCAGGTCAAAGATTTCATTAAACTTTGTCATGTCGAACAAAAGTCTCTGCGTAACCCTGGCTCTCGCCATTATCGATTCTTTGACTCGAGTGGGCTTCAGGGCCTAGGAGACATAAGGCTTACACAGCATCATTTTGTTGACTATAATCTCAACAGCCTTCTCTTGGTCACTGTCTTCTTCTTAATTCTCTTTGCGATCATACAGCGCTGCATTTTGTTTATAATCTCTGTACGGCTTTTAATCTTTTTATTTACAAAGATTCTCCTACTATGTCACTGCAGTAGTTAACGAGAATAGATTCGTGAACTTTGCCCTGCGAATCACTCTTTTAGAATGAATTTGAGACCATTCTTAGCCATCTCAGATACTTCTTTCTCTAGAAGAAATAAGGGGCAATGGTTCCTCACCTTCTTAAATTGGGCAATATACTAATCTACTGTCTCATTGTTGTACTCTTTTGTGGTTGCGAGATCCGCCTGGGTTATCTCTGGAATTGGCAGGTAAACTTGAATATGGAACTTGTTCTCTCTATCATCACAATTTTGAACAGAATTTGCCAAAAGTCCAATATACCAAGTGAAAGCTGTCTTTGACAATGAAAAGGGAACAACCTTAATTTCATTCTATCGCTATTGTTAATGTCCCCATATTATGCCGTGAACTTGTTGATGTGTTTGACTGTTGACGGTCATCTTCTTTAGTAAAAACACTAAAATCCGGAACCTTGTATCCCCTCAGATATTGGATATTATCAACTAGGTAAGGTTTGCGATACACCGGTCTACATATGCCTCCTTCCAATCCCATACGTTGCATTTCCAAACAAGCTGCTTGTTCAATCATATGTCGATCCCCTAGCGGATCCTGCGTTTGGCCTGCCCCCTAGGCAGAGAAGGAGGCTTAGCCGCAAAATCCCTTTGAACTTATGGCTGATGAGGCTGATATCCCAGGTTGGGAACAAGGATAGTCCCAATGTTTATTGGGTTTACTATTCCTGCCCGGCAGGCAGCGCTGTTGCTCATTGGTTGGTAAGGTTCCGTATCAATTGGCTTAGCCCCCACTCCTTGAACATCTCCTCCTATAAGCAGTGGCCACACTTGGCCGAGGGTGGCCGAGGAGGTCGGATCACAACAGTGCTAATTCAAATGGATTCGAGGTATTGTATATTAAGAGGCATAGTTCAAGAAGTTGTTTAGTATTGTTGACAGAAACTAACAATCTTAAGGAGATTTGGTTTGTCTTATCTCACCTCCTATTTATTTTTGTTATCATTTTCTTAGAGTTACTATTTTCTGGTTATATTAAACAATGTCCCATATTCTTCTTCCAATAACTAATTTCTCTTCTATATTTTCCAGCCGAAGGCACTGTCTCTTAGTCACCATCGGTGGACTTTTAATTTTTGTAGTCATTTGGCCATAGGCTGGAGTCAGAGGGACCATCATGAAAGTGACCAGATAGACTTTTCCCAGATACAATAAATTGAATCTTCAGATTCCACGACCGAGTCTGGTCTTCCTCGGCTTCTCCTCACGCCTTGCCCTTTTCAATGCCAAATTCCGCAACATGCGAAGGGGCGACCTTGATTTTAAAACCCCTCCAGACACGGCAATCTCAGTCACGGTCTCTCTCGCTTGAGTACAAGACAGATACAGACCATCAAGGTATGCCAGTTTTTCCGGACTGGCATCACTCTGGCTTCCTTGGCATTTTTACTCAGTCAAGCTTGAAGCAGTCCCGTATCAGAGAAATCCATCAACGATCCACGAAGAAAGTGGAGAACACGGCAACGAAATTGCAGATAAACTCTTCCTATGTGTCTTTTGTCCTCATACCAAACCAAACATGTTGTATATATATATGCACTAAACTCAGCTAAGTGGCCTCACTCTCCATCTGATCTCCATCTTCAATTGAGAGAGAGGAATTTTTACTCAGTCAAGCTTGAAGCAGTCCCGAATCAGAGAAATCCATCAACGATCCACGAAGAAAGTGGAGAACACGGCAACGAAATTGCAGATAAACTCTTCCTATGTGTCTTTTGTCCTCATACCAAACCAAACATGTTGTGTATATATATGCACTAAACTCAGCTAAGTGGCCTCACTCTCTATCTGTTCTCCATCTTCAATTGAGAGAGAGAGAGAGAGAGAGAGAGATGGGAAGTTGTTTCTCTTAGGGGTGAGCATGGTCCGAATTGGGCCGGTCCATCCCCTAACCCTAGGACCAACCCGCACAATGTCGGTCCTCAATTTTGGGACCGAGAACCGACTCTATTGAACTTGAGACCAAGGACCAGACTCCAGACTGACCCAATAGGTTCGATCCAGTTCCAAGGTCAACCTGGAACCAACCAATAATTTTTTATTTCATTTTTTGTACTCCTTAAAAAAGCGATTGAAGACCGAACTGATCCAATGAGTTCGGTCTGATTTCAAGGTCAATCCAGGACTAACCAATAATTTTTATTTCATTTTTTGTACTCCTTGAAACTGCAACCGAGGACCGTACCGACCCAATGGGTTCGATGATGAGCGAGGTTAGCTAAGAAAGGCAGGCAGTGAGGGTTAAGTGGGGTGAGTGTCGAACAGAATGAGCATCGAATGTCAAGCGGGAAGCAACAAGCCAAGCGAGCATCGAGCGGCGATCAACACGAGTGACCCAAAGCAAATGAGGCGAGTGTCAAGTGGTGAGTGGAGAAATTGTTTCTTTCAAGTTTGGCAAATTGAAGACTAAGAGGACATATAAGATAGAAGAGAACGAATACTAGAAGAAGATGCCATAATGAGTTGTTTATACCTTTTTGGACGCCGTGAGAACTCCTCACAAAAACATTTTCCTCCTTCGCAAATTATGACTATTGACGCCATAAAAGACATTAAAAATCTAAGTTATTAAAGAACAATGTAAAATTACTTGAACCACTCACTAAAGAGCTATTTCATGTTGTTGACGTTGTTTAATTTAAGGTTTTTTCTATATAAAAAAATTATAAATAATATATTAGATATATATATTCAGGGTTGGTCCAAATTTGACCGACCTAAAACTCTCAGAACTGAGGACCAACCCGCACAGTGCTGGTCCAAAAATTCTAGGACCAAGGACCAACCTAGTTTCCTTGGGAACCGGACCAAGACCGACAGGGTTGGGCCGATCCAAGGTTGGTCTAGGGTTGACCCTAGACTGATGCTCACCCCTAGTTTCTCTAGCGGATCATTAGCTAAAGGGTTGATGAATTACATACGTGTGGTCCATCTGAATGGCTGCTTGGAGTACTTTGAGCCTCCTGTCACGGTGGGCCAAGTCACTAGCAATGGCAATAAGCTCTCCAGTAGGCCCTTCCTCTGCACGGCTTCATAGCTTCTCTCCACCACAACATGCTCCAAGTCGAATCTTTTGAGGCCCGACAAGGCCTTCGAGGCAAGCCACCTCTATTTCCTCTTGGCCTTCTCAGCCCTCCAAGCCGATGTCTCCCCCCATGAATCTGGTGGTCCTGTTCAAGATGCTCAGTATGCAAGCCAACCGTGTGCAGCGTGTGCCAATAACCGACCCTCCTGAGACTAGTCTTTTAGAGAGGCTTTATGTCTCGAGCCCGATGTGCAGCTTGCTAGTGGAGCTATGCTCCAAGCCCCAGTAGGGCCAATTCTTCTTGCCCAAGTAGGAGTCCTATTCGGCCTCTCAAGACCGAGAGGGATACCATAGCATATGGTGCGTAGAGTTTAGTATAATAGACAAAACAATAAAATAAATCAGATATCAAATTTACATGGTTCGATCATAATGATCTACATCCATAGGTAGAGAAGCGATGAATCCCATTAAAGATCAAGCGATACAATGTAAAATATAACCACACTCAAGGCACTCAAATACTCTCAGTGTTTCCCAAACCTCAATTATACTCAATAATTCATGCAATGTTTAACTCTACATGTGATATCCTAAATTTCGACTCCATCCCGAATATATGAAATGGGCATCTCATCTGCGCACCTATGGTCTTTTTTTCTCTGAGCTAATCACTCATGAGTTAACCAATCTATTGGGTGAAGCCGTTAAAGGTTATAACCGCAGTAAAATTCCTAAGAGCTACTCGGTAAGTCAGATTGGACTAAAATCGCGTTCGGTCGATTTTAATCACGAAATTGAATTCGGTTTCGGAAATCGAACATTCGAGCATGTCACGATTCATTTATAAGACGCCGTCTCGTCTTTCGGAGAAATTCCATCGAGTTCGGGATTTTTACTGAAAATCGATTCGGATGATTCGAAAACGAACGGAAATTTGGATTGGCCAAATTAAAGGGGATTTTGGCCTCCTAACCGAGCTACTTGGTGAAAGGGAACTTTAGAAATTATGTGGGCTTTTTTTCAACAAAATTGGATGTCGAATTGAGGAAATTTGAATAGAAATTGAAGCTCAAATTGAAGTAAATTCGGACCTAGGCTTTGGGGGTGCAACATTTGTATCAAATTGGTTAATTTGTGGAAATAAAATGCAAGAAAGAATTAGGGGGACCAAGGAATATGCATGAGGGACATTAGGGGGCACAAAGCTTTAATTAGGGAGATATTTATCTTGACTTTAAGCCTCCCCCTCTCTTTCGGTCTCTCTTCTGCCCACGCCAGCGTGATCGATTTCTCCTCTTCCGTGGCTCCTCTTTTATCTTTCTTCCCTACCGTTCGATCATCTTCTTTCATCCCTCGCTTCTCTTCAATTCCCCACCCAACGCTGGCTTCTTTCCACCGCAACAACCTGTCCTCATCTCCATCCCACGCGCCAACACTTGCAGCTCATCTTCTTTTATTCTTCCACCGAAGCAGCGCCTTTCTTCGTCCGTCTCTCTCTGCCAGCGCCTCAGCCAATTCCCCCTTCGAATCTGCTGCTCCATCCCTCCTTATATGCTGCCACGGAGCTGCTCGTGTCAACCTCAGCATCAACGACCGCCTATCGCCCCACCATCCGCTGCCTCCTCTCCCATCGAAGCCATCTTGCTGCCACACGTCCAAGTCAACAATCCCAGCTGCACCCCCACCATCGTCGACTCCATTGTTCCTCTCCCCTTCCCCTTCGAATTCTGCGGCCCATCTGCTCCATGTCCCTCGAGCCCAGAAGCCCCGCCCGAAGCTGCTTTCCCCCTCTTCGTCCGCGACAACTCCCCCAACGCCAGCTCACTTCACCTGGTCAACGAAGCAGCTCCATCTCCCTGGTTGTTGACCGCCAAGCGTCCACCGAAGCTGCTTCTTCGTGGCCCAGCTCGCTCGAAGTCAGCCCGCAGGTTCAGCGGCCCAAGTCCAGCGTCCACAGCAGCAGCCCATGCATTTTTCTTCAGCCCGTGAGCTCAGCCCACTTGAGTTTCAGTCCAGCCCGTGAATTTCAGCTGCTGCAGCCCGCGAAAATCAGCCTAGCCCTTGCTTCTTAGCTTATCAATTAAGTCCAGCCAAGCCCAGCAGTTGCTGTGGGCTTGCATGGCTTGTTTGGCCCGGCCCAAGCTCCCCTCGGCATCGCCATAGGCCCGAGTTTCGGCCCCGTCGCACCACCATCACAGTGAACCAGTTTTCACGTTAAACCGTTGAGTTCATGTACTAAAACTCTACTTAGTAGGCTAATAACATTTAATGGGTGTTTATATTTAATTAAGCTTAGATTAGTGTAGTTATTAGTTTATTTAATTAATTTAGGTTAGTTAGATTAATAATTTAGGTGGTTAGAAATTGTAATTCGTTAGTTTATTATGTGGCCTAGTAGTTAGAATGGTTAGGATAATTTATTTAGTTCAATAGGTGGTTAGATTAGCAATTTTAGCATTTATTTAATTAATTTCGGTAATTAATTAATTATTAAATTATTTTCCGAAAAATAGACCGGGATAGATGGTGACCGGAATTTTATGCTGATTGCAATGGTGTGGTTAATTTCTACAATTGAATGTTCAATGGTGTGAATTGAGTGGAAACTATAATTTTGGGTATTTATCATAAATTAAGTAATTTCAATAATTAATTAGAAAGTACCGGGGGTATTGGTTTACAACGCCAAAAATGTTTATAAGTAGTGGGATTTTTTTTTTTTTTGTGACCTGGGAACCACCATACAACCGACAGCCGGCGTTCGAGGCGGACTGAGCCACCACCACAGACCAAGCCGCGGGTGAATCTCGCGAATGCGACGCCTCTGGGATTTGAACTCCTCCCCTTCGTGAAGGAGAGAAAGCCCAAAGCCAGCTACGCCACCGCAAGCGGTGGTATAAATAGTGGGATTTTCTAAAGTAAAAATATGAAAATTTTGGCTCAGGCCAACCGTGTACCCACACACGATTATTTTATCGGGTATTATTAACGTGATGAAAATAGGCCAGGACATTATGTTTAATTGAGAATTTTAAGTGTAAAGCACAATGTCCTTGGTTGGGAATGGATAATCGTGTGCAAGTTAGGAGAATTCGTCATCCATTATATGTCGGGTGAACGATTCTTTCAAATGAAAAGCCGTCTTGAGGTAGACGTTATCATGCTCGATGGGATGAGACAACGCTTAGCTATGTGATGGATAAATCCGCTATGTGACAGATAGATCCGCGGTATGTCAGATAGATCCGTTATGTGACGGATAGATCCGCTATGTGACGAATAAATCCACTCTGTGACGGATAAATCCATTGTATGTCAATTAAATCCGCTATGTGACGGATAATTCCGCTGTATATCAGTTGGATCCGCCGTGTAACGATTAGATTGTGCTTGTGTGACCGTAATTACTTGAATTACATGATCAACTGAGGTGTGGTGATTGGTAGAGATGTGATTTGAGACATTTCAATTGGTGTGTGAATTTGCTATATACACATAAGCATTTGAGTTGATGCGCCTAATTATGAGACAAAATTATGTGACATGGTATGGGACGTGTCATAACGGTCCGGCCTTATAATCGGGACTCTTGTAATTAATTGAGTCGATGATGTATCTCAATTGTTATATTGCATTGATTATATACATTGTGATATGAACTATGTTGACATATAGGAAGGAACTGAGGCGAGATAAGTCATTTACTCTAATTGTGTGGTTAGGGCGCCTCTAGGCGTATTACCCTCCTAATCGGGGTTTAGAGCATGAACTCACTGAAATTTATATCTCACTTCGTCGTGGACTCATTTTTCAGAGCCGTAGAGTGGAGGGTCTGGAGCCGAGCTAAGTTGATCTGAAGTGTAAGTCATATAGGACAGCTTCTCTTGAGAGCTGGTAAGTCAGACTTTTGTACTTGACTCAATGTATTTAAAAGCATGTTTTGTTTGAGAATCTGTTGTCCTGCCTTTCTATCCCAAGATGATTACTATCAGGGGATTTGTTAATCGCTTCCGCATGTGTAATAAAAAGAAAGGGTTGGCGATTCGTCCTGGGAAGTCACAAATTTTTATCGACCACCAGAGGGATGGGCACGCGCTCGAGAATCAGGGCGTGACACTACAGTTCCTCATGAAATAATCTTTCAATCTCACAAAGGAATTACACAAATCCTAACGACAAGATTTAATTGGCTTCAACACATAAAAGCTTTTGGTGTAATTGCACGAACAAGAACAACAAGCCCACTTTCAAGCACTCAATATATCGTGCTTCAAGACTCTAGGATATCTTTAGGGCATAATTCAAAAGCAAAAGCTCTCCTTCTGATAATCTTCACAAGGAACATCCACTTCTCATATATAGACAAGAATTGGATCCAAAATAGGAAATCTCCTTTTAGAAAACCTTCTCAAATTAGGAAAACCATTCAATTAGGAAATCTATTCAAAATATGATACCTATTTGAGTTAGGAAACTTTTTCGTTTTAGACTCAAACTCAAGATCTATTTAACAATCTCTACCTTGGCTCGACATTTGAGCCAAGTTACAATTGCTTCATAAAAATTCAAACTCTGTTACTACTCTCACGCAACCCCTAATGAACTCAATCGCAACAAATATTTTTTAAGTCCAAGCTACACTTGAACTTCGCCATAACGGTTCTCATCAGAACACCAAATCCACATGCACCTTTAATTACTTTGTAAGGATTTTCCGACACAACATCCTTTATCACCAATGAAGCACAAACATTGTTGCATCCATACTTGTCAGGAGATCAAACACGTACCTTGTCAATATCAGTAGTTACGGTAAACATTAGCTCTACGCGCTCCACCTTGCTACAAGCACCATCTGTGTCCATTACTTCGCTAGTACTGGTTATCTTAGGAGTTTTTGGTTGCAATTCCCCCCTCAAACTGAATACTATTCAAATCTGTATAAACACTACTACAATCACTTTTAGCCAGAAGTATCGGAGACTTGTCAAATGTAACTTCTCTATTGATAACAAGTGAATTTAATTTAGGGCACCACAATTGATAACCGCGCTCACCTTGTGCATAACCTAGGATCATGCACTTTCTTGCCCTTCTATTATCATCACTAACGCAAACATAACAAGGTCAACCAAATATTCTAAGAAAAAAATAATCAGTAACGTTACCTAACTACACATCTTCAAGAGTCCGACATCTAATCATAATAGATGGGGATCTATTAATTAGGTAGCTCACCATACTAAATGCATCCGCCAAGAATCTCCAAACCATACCAATAGTAGATAGCATTTTATGGGTCATCTCTAGTAATGTTTGACTCATCAATTCCGCAACATTTTGTGATTCATTAGCATTAGTGTGGTGTTTCACAATGACTTCCTTCATGCATAATTCATTTAACAACTTCAAGCAAAACTTCATGCTACTATCAATTCATACCCACTTGATCGCTTTACCAGTCTCCTTTTATATCAAAACTCTCAATTGACTAATCTCGACAACAGTATCAAACTTTTTTCCTAAGCACAAACACCTTAGCCTTCCTTGAGTAGTCATCAACAACTGTTAGCTTAAATCTAACACTCTTCTTTGAAGGAAATTGCAATAAGCTACAGACATTCAAGTGAATTAACTCTGCAACTTTCATTGTTTGTTTAGCAGTCGTACAAAACTACCCTTGCCACTATTGATTTAAATCACAGCACTTGCATACATTCAGTTCATTAGCAACATAATCACGCAATAAATTTCTTCCACTTAAAACCTTCAGACTTCTCTCGCTAATGTGCCCAAAATGCATATGCTACAACTCAGGCTCTCGAACATATGCATCGACGTCTTCACAACAAAATCTATCACTGTCTCACCTTGAAGCTTGTTCAAGCCACTATACTTGATTCATTTCATTATCATCGAGGCATCTCAAATAATTTTCAAAATTTCACAATCTAGAGATAACCAACACCTAGCTCACTCCAGTCAATGTCCTCATAATGCCATCATGTATTATGATTTTAACATCGCCAATATATACAATATCGCACTTAGCGTTGTTCCCCAACTACACTAAACTATTATCCATGCAATGGTAATTAGTAAATTAGTTTCTATTTGGTGTAACATGAAACGAATAACCAAAATCCATAATCCATTCATTAAACAATGAATAATCATTGACAAATAAGACATAATTAGCACTATCCAAATTAACAACAACTATAGCTACAACATCATCCATAGAATCAACTATAATTCTCTTACCCCTCTTGTTTTTTAAGTTTAAGGCAATTTCTTTTAAAATGCCTCCCCTTACTACAACTCCAACAAATAGCACTACCAGTTTTAGATTGACTGCATCTATTTATGTTTATACTACCCCTGCTAACACATATACTAGTTCTTCCTTTATTTTCACCTACTAAAGTGGAAGATACACATTCGCTAGATTCTCTTTTACATATGTCCTCATTCGAAATTAAATCTCGAACCCTATCAAATGTCAACCTTATTGACCCAGATGAATTACTGACAATAATAATGATAGTAGTCCAACTATTAGGTAATGAGAATAACATAATCAAAACACGTACCTCATGTTTAAAGTTAATCTCAACCGAATTCAATTGACTAACAATCACATTAAATTCATTGATATGATCTGAACTGACACGCCTTTGCTCATCTTCAAATTAAACAGGCATCGCGTCAAATAGAATTATTGATTGCAGAAGGCTTCTCGTGTATATCCGATAAGGCTTTCATCAAACTCATATCGGTCTTCTCAATTACGATGTTAAACGCAACATTACTAGCCAATGTTAGCCGAATGACACCTATAGTTCATCTATCTAGCAATTTACAATCAGCTTGCTTCATTGTATCTAACTTCTCCCAAATAGTGGGCATGTTCATTTTCATTTGATAGAGATAATCTTTAATATGCATCTTCTAGAAACCAAAATCTTCCCATCAAATTTGTCGATTCTCACATTTCCTTCTTCTTTCGTCATCGATTTGCTTCAACTCGGCCAAGCCTAACTCTAATATCAATTATTGTGACAAGCGAATGATCAAGTAATAAAATAGACAGAACAAGAAAATAAAATCAACACAAGATTTATGTGGTTCGATCGTAGTAACCTATGTCCACGAGAAGACTAGCAATATATTCCACTATAGATCAAGCGATACAACAGAGATTACAACTATACCCGAGTCATTCAAATACTCTTAGTATTTTCCAAGCTCCAATTACACCTAATAACTCATGCAATATTTAGACCCACAATTTCTGGCGAAATAATCTCTTAATTTCTTGAAGGAATTACACAAATTTTACCATAAGATTTAATTAGCTTTAACACATAAAAGTTATTGGTGTAATTGCATGAACAAGAACAACGAGCCCACTTTCAAGCACTCAATATACAACGCTTCAAGACTCTTGGATATCTTCAGGCCGTAATTCACAAGCAGAAGCTCCTCTTTTGATAATCTTCACAAAGTATATCTACTCTTATATATAGACAAGAATTGAATCCAAAATAGGAGACCTCCTTTTAGGAAACCTTCTAAAATTAGGAAAACCATTCAATTAGGAAATCCGTTCAAAATAGGAAACCTATTTGGATTCCTATTTGGATTATGAAATTTTCATTTTTGGACTCAAACTTGAGAGATATATTTAACAATCTAGTGGAGCCTAGTCGTGGAGAACAAATTTGGACCCAGTAAAGGATAAATCGTTCAATAGGAGGAGCGAATTGGATATGCAGGAGCAACATTCGGAGATGGTGAAGTGATTGTAGTTTCTAGTATTAATCAGATGCAAGTAAGAGAAAAGATTAAGTTTACAATAACCATGCTCCATAGGCTGGGGTGGCATATACTAATTCATGCTTCTTCTAAATGTTCAATTTTGCTTGTCCGGAGTTGGCTAATCGCCATCACTTGATTAGTCACGAATCAATCTCTTCTTGCCCAAGTTCCCTGGAAAAACTGAGTTAAACTATGACCTCGGGTGATCTCCTGTTACAATTACATTTCATACACGGTCTGTAAGAAGAGAATCAGTTTCTGAATATCTTCGAATGGTGATGAATGATAGACAATATGAAAATTATCAGATATGGATCTTTCCAGCGTTGTATTTGCACTTGAATCCGGAGACTTGTTTAGGGAGTTGAATAAGCAAAGACACCACATTCATTCTTTCCAACAAGCCCCCTGCTAAGGGAATAATCTCATTGTTACAATCGAAGGAAACCTTCAATCATTCCATAAACAAAGAATTCCGGAGCGGCTTTGCTGTGTATGCATACCATATTTTCCAGTAAGGACAAATTTATGATCACTAGGTCATTTTTTAGCCCTTAACTCGTAAGAACATCGACACATACACGAATTATGAACTTCGAGGCAATACACCGAAGAATCCAGTCTCATTCCTAAGTTTTAGCAATCAAATGGGACATGAATAGGTGCTGAGGGCACCGATTTTTCAATAGGCAAGCAATCCCACCCGTTTTTCTTGTCGTAAGACACGGTGAAATGCTTCGGAACCCACGTTTCTCCTCTCGAATCTCTTTCCTTTTTGAGCTTTCTCTGCTCTTCTTCTACGGCTTTCTTCGCTTCTCTTGCCCTGTCCCAGTCTTTGCTCAGAATCCCTCGGCTAACTTCGCTCCAGACCACGGCTGATTCGCTCCCCAAAACACACTAAGAAAGGTTGCTCGACACAATCAGAAACGCACTTAAACCCATATGACAAATTGAAAACATTAGTGTTAAATGGAATCACAAAATCATGCTCATTTAACTGCAGAGTATTCTGATAGTCGTCAAAACAGGTTTCGAGCGTAGAGATATGGTGGTAAGGTTTCAATTACCTTTGAGTCTTTAACTTGAGGAGTCTTCGACCCAGATATTATCTCCGCGGCATTGTATATCACTTTTTGTTTCCCATTGCTGACGTCCTTCACTGTCACGGTACTATCCCAGTGACCATCGACTTCATATAACGTCTTCGAGGATGATAGATCCATAATCTTCCCTTTGATCGATCTGCGGTTCCTGCCCATCAAGGAAGGGCCTCGGTAACACAACTCGGCTCCAAGGCCCGTTCCTTGGCAAGTGATCCTGACATTGCCAACCCAGTCGACTCCAGGCACGGGGAAGAACCTGATCAAGAGCTTCGGCGAGTTCATCACATAAGTCTCTCCTAAACGGAGGAGCTTAAGTTGTCTCTTTCCATGCACCTCCGTTTCCACCGACGTACCTGAATCACATTTTAACCCCGAGTTTAACAAAGCTATTCGAGTCTGCTTTAGTCTCAGGATTGGTAGAACTGTAATCAAAGAATGGCGAAATGCCTGGCATTAATTTGCCTCGAGCGGCATCATACACACAGTTCAGAGATCAATTAACACTATCAAGAAGCAGAAAGTGAAGATCAAGAGCACCATACCGTAAAATTTGGGGACAGGATGTTGACACCAGATCATCTCAAGCTCTTCTCTATCATCTGTAGCATGAAGAGCAGAGACTGGTGGGTGATGGGAAACCTGCAAGCCAAGAAGCTTAACTCGTCAATCGGCTGTGACATTGACAACTTACCAGACTAGTCGGGAGAAGTATGGGTTTGTAGAAGACAAATCTGATCGAAAAGACTTCTCACTATGTTTTTTTCCTTGCAAAACTAGATAAACCATGTGAAAACGGCTTTAGATGAATGCTGGACAAGAAACCAAGCCACCTGTTCAAGAAGAACATTGAGGTTTCCCCTGGAGACATGGTGGGTCTCGCCCAGAATGGGGTTGTAAGGGGCGACGCCAAAGATCAAAGGCCGCGTGATCGAGATGCTCCACGCCACGACTGAAGTCAGTCTCTCCAGCGGCCTCTCAGCACTGCAGCACCGGCTCAACATGTCCTCTCTGGTGCAGTACAGCGGCTCGCCGAAACATTGGAGCTGTGACTTAGGAATGTTGAAGAGAGGAGGCAGCTGCAATTGATAAGAATAACTAACGACATCAACAATGTCTTGTCCCAACTGATTAAAACTGTCATTTTAGCGAAATTCATCGGTGTCCCTTGACCAAGTGCAATTCCTACTACGTCCCACGACAATCGTGTTCCATCGACGCCTTCAGAACGAAAGGAGACTATTGAATGAAATCATCTGATGACTTGATACAAGTTCAACCAAAGTCATGTAGGTTCAGCCAAAATTCATTCTAGAGATGCTTCGAACGTCGATGGTAAACAAGCCTGAGAACAATTTGCGCGGCAGTTACAAAAACACAACAGAGAATTCTAATTTTTCGGCCTCGAGCTGCTGCTATTCAGCAATCTTCCATTTGGCGAGGCCATGATTTTTCAGGCTCAAAACGATCACGTAGTTCGTCATCAATAGGACGATGTTGGTACAGCAGAGTGAAAGAACTTGGCAGATACTTGATGGGGTCCTCATGAGCTTACCACCTATATATTTTAATCGCAAAACTTGCAAATTGAAATCCAACCCTTAAACTTTAAAAAAAATAAAAAAAATTGATGGTATTTCAAATTAAATTTCATTACACTACGGGTTATTATCTATTAAGAAATCAAAAGGTAGTCTATATAAATCCGATGTAATCCTGTCAAATTGTTTATATAAATCGTATTTGACATTTGACACCCTTAATTACACGACTAAAAAATGAGAGGTGAAGTAAATCAATTGAGGTACTTTTACTCGAGTGAAGGACATTTTGAGTAAGTTTATTTTGCAGAAAATTATTACTCGTATTGCTTACAAAAATAATGATTAAGAAATGTTTTCATTTTCTATGATAACGTTTAGACGTAAATTTTTGTCGATAATGAAGATATATTTTACTGACTAATTATTTCAAGCGATTATATTTTTTAAATCATTTTCGTGAAACAAATGAGCTTTTACTTAAAAAGAAAGTATTTTCCCGAACAATTTATAACGTACAAACGACGAAAGTCTTATTGAAAATAACGCCCGTATATTATATTAAGAGAGATGGAATCATTATTTATTTTAATCTCAATTATACGCAACCTTTTTTTTTTTTTTTTGCAAAGGACGCGGAGAGTGAGTTGAGATGTTATCGCACGCACAGGGTCAGCGCATCTGAACAGTTCATCTAAGGGTGGACTTGCCTGGAAATTGGTGAGATCCGATCCGGGCCGTACATTCCCCAAGAGGCTGAGGATGCGTTGTAGGAGATTCGGAGCTCTATAATCCACCTGTGACTCGCCGTCGAACGATAACGGCGCCGTTAGAACTGCCGTCCTGTCGACGTTTCCCCGGTTGCCCTGCGCAATTGCAAGCTTTTTAGCTCAATAGATTTTACCCATATTGAGAAAAAAACGAAACTTTCTTTCCAATACTACTTTAACAGCTAAAATAAAGAAATTTTGTCGATTATATCCGTTCTATACTAAATCGAAGAACTAAAAATAAAAATTAATTTCGACGATGGATTTATAGTTGATTTCATTCAAGCTAATTAATATAGGCCTTGTCAAAACAAATTAAAAAATTGAAAATTTTAGAATTAAAATAAATTGTCAACTATCGATCTGTCACTACTGACAAATCCCACTTTGAAACTTTAAGACTCCAGACAATATCCGGAGTGGTTAACTTACTTTTGCCTTGGCTTTATTATGCTCGAGATAAGGAGCAAGTGGGAAAGCAACTTGGACTCGGACAGAATCCACACAAATTACATAAGAATTTTCATAAATGCGCTCTTGTCTCCCATATAATCAGTATGAACTGAATTTAAATTAATCAAAAGATAAAGCACGCGGCTGAAAATTCTGAATAGTTAAGGGACCCCAGGTCAAAGCTTTTCCAAAGAGAAGAAAACAAAACGAGAAAGCTTTTCCTAATAAAAAAGAAAAGTTGGGGTTGGCAACTTCCCAAAATACGAATCCATTTGGCACGACGTCGTGACATTAAATTATTGTCAATGATTTACTTAAATAGGGAGTAATTGATTCAATAAACTCTTGTCCTCCTCCAATTATGAGGGGCCAAAAAAACAAAATAAAGAATTTGGCACACCTTTCTTGATATCATACTTTATTTCCTTGATGGTTCCAAGAACAAGAATATCTTAACAATTCAATGCAGCCATGTTACTATGCCATTTGGTGATAGTGTCTCGTAGTTGCGTCTATCAAAAACTGTACATAATAAATGTCCGAAATAAAGTCTCACACCAAGAAATTTTGAATAGTTAAAAAAATAAAATATCCAACGAAACAAACGAGGAAAATGCAAAGATGAGTAAAAAGTGGGTTTGCAAAATCACCTCCTCAAAACAAAGTGACCAACTGCGTACTCTATATAGTTTTGTTATGTAATTGGATAGATAAATATTTTCGATTTATAACTTATACCCATCACCAAAAAAAAAAAAAAAAAAATCAATGCATCCAAAGTTACAAAAGCTCTACGGACATCGTGAGATCAAAACTGATTTTCAAGATTCACAAAAGAAACAACGGGGCTCGCCTAGCGGACGCCAAGAGAATGATCAAATTCAATTATCAAAAATTTCAAGAATGTGCAAAGCATGGGTGAGCAAGGATATTTGAACAATTCAATGTAGCCATGTTAGTGTGCCATTTGGTGATAGTGTCTCGTCGTTCACGAGTTGCGTCTATCAATCTATATGTAATAAATTCTCGAAATAAAATCTCACACCAAGAAATTTTGAATAGTTAAAAAAATAAAATATCCAACAAAACAAACGAGGAAAATGCAAAGATGAGTAAAAAGTGGGTTTACAAAATCACCTCCTCAAAACAAAGTGACCAACTGCGTACTCTATATAGTTTTGTTATGTAATTGGATAGATAAATATTTTCGATTTATAATTTATACCCATCACAAAAAAATTCAATGCATCCAAAGTCACAAAAGCTCTACGGACATCGTGAGATCGAAACTGATTTTCAAGATTCACAAAAGAAACAATGGGGCTCGCCTAGCGGACGCCAAGAGAATGATCAAATTCAATTCTCAAAAATTTCAAGAATGTGCAAAGCGTGGGCGAGCAAAATCCTGGGATTCGTTCAGACCCAAAAAAAAAAAAAATCCTGGGATTCGCCGCCAAGCCGACCGTTTGGCTTCATTTCCCAAACCAAATCATCAACCACGAAAATTTCAAAGAAAAATAGAAGAGAAAATGATTTCTTGGGGGAGGTCACAACTGGTTCTAAGCTGATCTTTTCCTCTTTTTTTAAACACAAATATATGATTTTTTTTTCAATTTTAGGTCCCAAAGTAAGGAAAAAGAGTAGCTGAGAGGGCGTTTACTTTCCTTGAAAAAGGTTTTGAGAGAACGTTCGAATAAGTCATTTTCTTTGTCCAGATTCATTAAGGAAAAGGAAAAATGTGAACGGAACGATGATAAAATTAGAGTTTTGGGTTGCGATCGGGACCGACCCATCAAAGAAACTGCGATGAAATAAATCGAGGAATCAAATCCAATGGGGGGGCCTTTCGCGGTTGACCGTCCGCGATGACGTTCGTCTCTATCTTATAGCAGAAGAAACGCGGTAAAGGGAGATGCGAAATGGTCCGGCGCGGAGAAGATTTCGACTTTCCCGACTCGTAAACACCGCAAAAGAAAACAGAAGGAAAAAGATCATAAACAAAGCACGAATTGTCGTCGCCGGCAGAAAAGACAATCGAACGCATACCGGTGACGGCATGATCTGTCTCCGATCTGGAAAGGTGTTCCGAAGAAAACGAAACCTAAAACGTTTAATGAACTCACAGAGACAGAGACAGAGAGAGAGACAGAGAGAGTACCATGGGAATTGGGTGAGGATTGGCCTTGGCGGCTACGGGGAGGGAAGAGAAAGCCACGACGAAGAAGGAGAAGGGCGGCGAGTCAGGTCTTGCGGGGTGAAGCAACGACGACGGCGACGACGATGAATGATGAGTGGAAGACACCCGTTTTATAGGCTTCCCCAGCGAGCAAGAGCGAGAGAGTACAAGGAAAGCTGTCCCGCGGGGGCGGGAAGCGGGGGTGGGGATGGAGAGGGAGAGGGAGAGGGGAGTGGTTGTGGTGGGCCTTGCTGGACGCTTTCCTAGTTCCCAACTCTCTTTTTAGTGTTTTTTGGTCGGTATGTAATCTTAATCCGGAGTACATGCAATGGTGTTCGGCGCAATGAGAATAAGGAAATTTCTCTTACTTGATTCATGGGCATCTTATGATGACATCTTAAAGCAAAATCTGCCCCCAAAATCTCCCTATTGTTCACATTGGAAGCCCATCCTAGATAGTACCAAATGATTCCTCCACCGTGTCCTCAGATCTTCTTATTATTCTTTTGATTCCTCGTCACGACCTCTTTTGTTCATTGCGTTCAATTATTTGCACTGAAAATCATTTGACTGTGTTGGCTTAGATAGCAAGAGGGTTTTGCCCATCTCTCCTTAGAATCTTGAGTTCAAGTCTTTGGGAATTAATCAATTAAAAATTCTGAATGCACCAGACTGACTGCATCATCCAAGCGATGGACCAATCGATGTATGAGAAAAGTTGACTTGTCACCACTTAACCGCTTAAAAGAAAATATTATCCGACTATAATATGAACACGTCCTAATGGCATGGGATTTGATTTGGAGCCTAATTTCCTTTTTTTCTTAAAAAAAAAAAACCTTAATTTTAGGTCAAATTTAATTCTACTATAAACCTTTTTATCCCATTTAAAAAAAAAAAAAAAAACCCAACTTTAGGTTTAGTCCTAATTCTACTTTAAACTTTTTTTTTTGTCTCATAAAAACCATCGACTTTTACTTAAGTCTCAAATCTGCCTCCATAAACTTTTCATTGAAATTTGTTCTCAGCAACCAAGAGATGCAAAACTCTCAAGCCCAAGCTATTTGAGCATTTCAAGCCGAATGTCTCAAGCATGAGTTCTCGACCATGAGAGATGGAAGACTCCCAAGCACGGAAGATTGAAGATTTAGCACCAAATTGAAAATCACGGAGCTAGATGGAAGGAATACTCTCTTAAGAGTAAAAGTAATTGAAGAAACCAAAATTGCTCCAATTTTAACTCGAATTTCATATCCAATAAAATGTTATTTGGGCCGACATGAAAATTTATCCAATAGATGTTTTCTTGGATATGAAATTTGGGGGGAAAAGTAGAGCAATGATGTGGAAATGCCATATCACTAAACAAGATTTTGGACAAAGGATCAATGAATGAATTAGGACTAAAGTAAAAGTTGGTTGTTTTTTTGTTAGACAAAAAAGGTTCAAGGTAAAATTGAAACTATACCTAAAGTTGGTGGTTTTATGATAGAATTGGGATTGAACCAAAATTTAGGGATATTTTACAAGAAAAAAGAAAGAAAGTCTGGGATAGAATTAGAATTGGAGCTAAAGATGGGCATTTTATAGGGTATTAGACCTTTGATTTGGATCCTTTTTTTCTCTTTCTTTGTATCTTATGGTGGTTGATAGCAGGGGTAATAGACTCCGAAACTTAAACAAAAGGGCATTCTGTCACAGCGCGTCTAGATCTTAGAAAAGCAAACTCGAATTGTCGCAAAAGAGAAGATTCAACTTGCCAAAAACATATTACCGAGATTTAAAAGCTTTGGGGATTTAGTTTACTTTTAAATTACACTTTTTTCCTGCATTAAGTAATGCATTTTTACTTCTAGCAACAACAAAAAAAATTGTGTTATTACAATGTGTATCAAGAACAAATACATGCCTTTAATAGAAATTATGGGTAAAATTAGATGTTGATTATGTGCTAGATTATAATATAGAGAAATTGAAAGCCTGATAGAATAATCGCATGCTAGAAGAATCATGAACTCTCTAACGATTAATAATCATAAATTCAACCACCGGCCACGGTGGCTCCGCTGGATAAGGCCCTGCTGATCCTTAGCCCAGAGGTGAAGGGTTCAAAATCCAGGGGAGGCGCTAGGTGTATTAAGTGTGATTCAGGGGTGGTGGGTCTTCCTGCTTAAGTGTCACCTGGGGGTTTACGGCGCGGCTGTCGGCTACAAGCCGGTTCCTCCAGCACCAAAAAAAAAAAAATCATAAATTCAAGTTATAAACTCATTTTAAAGGGTTCCTCCAGCACCAAAAAAAAAATCATAAATTCAAATTATAAACGCATTTTAAAGGATTATCAAGAGTTATTTATTCAAATAATAGTGGCCAACGGTTTAGGTATTCCAAATGCACTATAAGGATTGGGAAGTGTGCCAATTCACAATCTATATATTAGGAGGCCCCACCAAAGTTTGTTGTCAATACGATGTTGCCCGCTTTGTTTCGACTCATTTGTACTTTAGAATGTGTCGTGATAATTTGAGTTCATGCCAGACTTTCAGGAAAGGCAATGGCTTAGGGAGGCAAGCCAAGGTCGAGCGTTGCATCTCCCATCTTCCCACTCCGTTGTTAATAGAGTTGCCCAGTCCCAACCCCTACTCTATTCGGACTAGTTTCTCTACACCCTTCTCCAATCCCGTCCTGCCCGCTCCACATAAATAGCACGGGTAGAGAATTCACGAAGCATAACTCAACATCTACACTTCTGATATGAAACTTGAATTGACCTAAAATAAAAAGGAATTCAAAAAATATCTCGAAGAAACTTTTTATAATTACTAAAGAAGAGATAGAGGAATAAAAACTTCACTTTAGAAAATATTCATACGTACTATCTAAGTAGCACTGACACCAACACACGACATGTGACACGACACAACACGACACGATATGCCGATACGTTGTTTCTCAAAAATTAAAGAATTCTGATACGTTGGGATACATTGTATATCATATATATTTTTATGATTATAATTCACAAATAAATAAATAAGTAAATAATCTTATAATAAATTTACACTAAAAATATTAATCCACCATTTATTAATATCATTCATTATTTCAATTTGACAAATTCAACTCCATTTCAATAAATCCATAAAACTTGGAAAGAAAGAAAAAGTAATTCACATTCTAGACTTGGATGTTATACGTGTCAAAAGAAAAAAAGAAAAAGTTGAGAGTAAATTGTGTATCACAGAAAGTGACAGTCAAAGAGAAGAGAAGAAAAATTAGGATTTTCTTCCATCTTAATTTGTAATTTTTATTATTGATTTTTACTTTTTAAATATATATATATATATATATATATATATATATATATATATTGATCCTTCATTTATTGAAAACTTTTAAAGTTGACCTCACATGTCGAAATCATGTTTTGGAAACTTGCATGTTGAAATTTCGACTCGATTGTCAAAGAGTGTCAGAAAAATTGATCAGGTGTCAAATTTTCCGACACGTATTGACCAAATGTCAAAGAGTATCGAACACGTGTTGAAGCATCCGACATGACATGAAGGTGCTGGAAAGTGTTGGTGCTTCCTAGCGTACTATTATATAAACCAAAGAATCATATGTACTTTTATATAGAACAAAAGACCTCCTACTTTTAAAAAGTCCACATTTTTCTTTCCAAAATATTCTCAAATTATGTATTAATGAACAAATATAGTAGATAATAATTTTTCTTTTCTTTGACATTTTTTCAAAATCTATATATATCTCTCTCAGGAAATTATCCAAAAAGTCATAAATCTATTATACTTTTGCCAATTCAATCATAAACCTTTCAATTTTGCCAATTATGTCTTAAACTTTTTAAATTTCACCAATTGAATTCATCTAGTCAACTTTAGTCAAAAATCACTCACATAAACACCAACCATACTACATGCACATGGCTGGCCAACATAGAGATGGTCAAGTAGGCTAGCCTTGTTGGAGAAATATCTTCAAGTGATTTTGACAATGTCCAAACTATCCTTAATATAAAGTTTACTATGGTGTATGTAGATGTTTTTGATAGAAAGTACTATGTCATATTCATGGTGTGATCTAGTGGATGGAAGTATGCAACAAGTCCAAAAACAATCTTTTTGTAAACAGTACCAGTTAACCTTAACCTGAAGATTAGTTGATGGCGATGTTTATATTGCAGCCGCAAATATCAAGTCGTTAGTGCTGTGGCAAGCATGAACATTTGGTGAAGTTTGTTGGGTTAGCAAACTAGTTGTGTGGCTAAGGATTCGCAAAGTAGCAAAATCTAGTTGAAACAAGTAATCGAGAAGCTAGGTCGTCTAACAAGTTTCTTAGAGACTACATCGGCAGATACTATTCTTAGGTATACAACAAATGTTCAAAAAAAGGATTGTATGGGTAGTTCTATTTGTGAGCAGCAGCTCAACAGTAACTCTAATGGCTCTTTACTCCTTTGATCCTCTTCTAATGGATAGATTGGAGATGGATATAAAAGAGAAGACCTAAGAAGTCAAGAGAGAAAGAAAACAACATTATTTATGGATTGGCATTCAACTATTTTCTATGCAATACGCTCTCTTTCAAATTGTTTCACTTGAGTATTGTGTTCATATTGTTTGAGTAATTTTGCTCCAGATTAAGTGTACAAGCATAAGAGTAGTAGCTAAGTCCTAATAGTGTGATCTATCTTGTAAAAGGATCCATGCTTGCCTATTGTAACTGTTTGAGCAAATTGCTAGCGCAATCCTACCCCACTTGTGGCTGTTAGTATGAAGAGTAGACATAGTTGTAGAGATAAAGCCGAACCACTATTTATCATTATGTGTCACTGTTTTACTCTCTTTACTCTCAGAAGCACACACTATGATCACGACCTTTGAAATATCATCTTGACCCGATCTTTACTTAACGTTAGCTATTTTTCACAAAAGATTTTCAAGTTTTTTAAAATAACATATTCATCCCTCTCTAGGTTATATTGTTAGCCCCATCAAGCCTCGCCTAGGTGAGTGCGAGCACCGATGAGGGCTCTAATGGACAACTAGCGGTACTTGTAATGGTTCGTGGTAACTACCTTCAGACGGTTCTCGATGGATATATTTCCTTTAGCCACTTTGGCCAATTACCTCCACGTCTCGATAACTCCGCATGCTTCTTATATAAACTGTAACAATGGGTGTCCCTCGATCATGTTATCAAATTGTAACCGTTCCCTTCAAAAACGTGCACCTTTTATCTCAACTACTTCATCAATTCTAAACGTCAAATTGCTTGCTAATGTCCCTTCAATAAATATTCATCGCAATAGCCTATATTATTGGCTACTAGCTATGCGTTGATGTATTTTGGCAATTGAACGCGTGGCATTAGTGGATATCATCATTAATATGCTTATGTTAATCTTTGCATTTTTCGATAGATGACATATTTGCAATGATATCCTCATGCTCTGCACGTGACTTCCTATGTCCAGGTGTCACTCACGTGTTTGTTCTTACCTGCATACCAAGCGGATTATTTTTTGTGTCAACGGACTGAAAATCATTTGAGCATCTAACAAGTTGTGTTGGCATAGACAACAAGAGGGTTTGCTCCCCTCCTTATAATGTTGAATTCAAATCTTTGGGAATACACCATACGTAAATCCCGAATGCACCAGGCCGAGCGCATTGTCCAGGGAGATGGACCAATGAGGTGTGCAAAAAGTTGACTCAAATACCACCTGACCACTTAAAAAGAAACATTATCCGACTATAATATGAACATTTTCTTATGGGATGGGATTTGATTTGGGGCTTAATATCCTTAAAAAACCGTAACTTTAATTCAATTTCAATTCTATCATAAACTTTTTTATCCCATAAAAAACTTCCCAACTTTAGGTCTAATCTCAATTATATCCTTAACTTTTTTTTTTTGTCTCATAAAAATCACCAAGTTTTACTTAAGTCCCAAATCTACCCCCTTTAACCTTCCATCCAAATTTTCTCTTGACAACCAAGAGATGAAAACACTCTTGAGCTCAAGCTCTTCAAGCATTTCGAGTCGAATGTTTCGAGCACAAGCTCTTCAACTGTGAGAAATGGAAAACACCCAAGCATGAGATTGGAGACTAAGCATAAAATGGAAAATCAACAAGCAAGACGGAAGGAATACTCTCTACAATTAAAGATGATGGATGAGAACTCCGAATCTTCATAATAGAGTCAACAAGTATTAAATATCTTCTTATGATGCATCTGCCACAATGTTAATGTGGGAAGGTTTATATTTTGAGACAAAAAAGAAGGATTGAAGAAATTCTACCCACTTGGCAAGCCTCGAATTGAGTTTATGTTGACCGCAAATATATTTGACAGCCTCATGATCAAAATGAAGAATAAATTGTTTAGGCTTCAAATAGTGACCCTAATGATCAAGAGCTCTTACGATGGCATAAAACTCTTTATCATAAGTAGAGCAATTCTTTTTTGATTCCGTCAACTTCTCACTGAAACAAGCCAAAGGTTTTTGGGCTTGGACAAGAATAGCACCAATGCCAACTCCACTAGCATCGCATTCTACTTCAAATACCTTATCAAAATCTGGAAGGGCAAGACAAGAATAGAAGACTCACGAAGCTTTGTTTGACAGCTTCAAAGGCGTTAGTCCACTCAAATTATCCCTTCTTCATGCATTTAGTAATCAGAGCCATGACGGTGCAAAAGTTCTTCACCAATCGTTGAAACCATGAAAGCTCCTCACATCGGAAATGGACTTTGGAGTCGACCACGTCTTCATGGCATCCACTTTGGATTGATCTACAGAAATCCCATCCTTGGAAATGATGTAACCAAGGAATATGACGCTTGGAGAACTCATACTTTTCCATCTTGGGGTAGAGTTTTTATTTCCTCAAGACTTCAAAGACTTGTTTTAAGTGAGATGAATGATCATCCTTACTCTTGCTATACACAAGAACATCATCAAAATAGGCAACCGCAAAGTGGCCAATAAATGGACAAAGTACTTCATTCATGAGTCTCATGAAAGTACTTGGAGCATTAGAAAGGCCGACTAGCATAACTAACCACTCACATAGGCCTCCCTTGGTTTTGAAGGTTGTTTTCTATTTATCTCCTTCCCTCATTTTGATTTGATGGTAGCAACTCCATAAATCAATCTTGGAGAATACTGTAGAGCCATACAACTCATCAAGCATGTCAGCAAGTCTAGGTATGGGATACATATACTTAATGGTTATGTTGTTAATGGCTTAGCTATCCATACACATTCAAAAAGAACCATCCTCCTTTGGCACAAGTAGGACTAGAACTAAACAAGAGCTCATGCTTTCTCTCACATATCCTTTAGCAATAAGCTCGTCTACTTGCTTTTGTAATTCCTTGGTTTCTTCTACATTACATCGACAGGCAACCTTGCTCGGTAATGGAGCACCCAAAAGCAAGTCGATTTGATGTTCAATACCCTTCAAGAGAGGTAATCCAAGTGGTAACTCTTTCGGAAACACATCTTTAAATTCATTCATCAAGGAACACATTTTAGGGTGTAGAGTTTTCTCTGGCTCACTCTTTTTGCTCAACCATAAGTAACACAAAAATAGTCTCTCTTTTTTTTGTGGATGGTTTTCTCAACCCGTGTTTCACTCAAGAAGGGTTTTCCTTACTTGTGTTTCCCGCTCCAAGTTGATTTTTGTGGATTAATGATGAGCTTAAAGTTGCCAGAGTGATGTATTTTTATTCTTTGGAATGGGTAAGTATTTCTACACTCATCATGCATAACTTTTCTATCAAATTGTCAAGGCCTTTCCAACAATAAATGGCATACATCTATAGTAATAATATCACATAGGACCTGGTCTTGGTAACTTTTGCCCACATAAAATGATACAAAAGCTTGTTTGGTTACCTAGAGATCACTTCCTTTGCTAAGCCATTGAAGCTTGTACGGTTGGGGATGCTTAAAAGTTGGTAGCTTCAACTTCTCCACCATGGTTGTGGAAGCCATAATAGTGCAGCTCCAACTATCAATAATCAATATACACACCTTCCCATTAATTGTGCAATGGATTTAGAATATGTTCTCCCTTTGTTCTTCTGCAATTTGCTACAATTACGATGTGTAAAGCCCTCTGGATGACTAGCAACTTGCCTTCATCAACTTGCTCTACAATCTCATCTTCCTTCTCTGATTTGAACTCCATTTGGGCTTGTTCAGTCTTTTGAAGCTCAAAGTAAATCTTTTTGATTTCTTGAAGGGTCATAACCCTCCAGTTAAAGCAATCAATTTGCAAGTGTCCATAGCCATGACACTTGAAGCACTTTCTAGTTTCTTAGGGAGATCTTTACCGAACTCAACAAACTTATCATTTTGTTTCTCTTCTATTGAGGTACTCTCCACTTTGCTAGAAGAAGCACCCTTAAAAAAGATGTTCCCTTAGTTGAAGGTTTAGTCGAGAACCTTCTGCCACATCTCATGCTTCCAAAATATCACATCTCATAAGAAGTTGTTCAAACTCCTTAATATATTCTTCCATGCTATTTCTGTAACATCCCGGGTCTCCATTGTACACATATTGTCCACTTTGGACACTAAGTCCTCATGGTTTTATTCCTCTCGGAGCAGCCCATACTATCTCAAGAAAACGCGTATGTACAGTTTAAAGGGACCCAAACCTCATAAGCTAGCCTAGTACTCCCTCCCTAGGCGATGTGGGACAAGAGAAGAGAGGGACCCCTTCCTTGCGCACGTCCGAGGACCGTCGCTCGGGCCATCACACTCTCCACCCCTTAACAAAACAACATCCTCGTTGTGGCCTCATACAAGGTCGGGAGTCAGAACAGCATTCTTGCTGTGGTCCCACACGCGGTCAGGAGTTAGCTCTAATACCACTTGTAACATCCCGAGTCTCCACTATACACATATTATCCGCTTTGGACACTAAGTTCTCACGGTTTTATTCCTCTCGAAGCAGCCCATACTACCCCAAGAAAACGCGTATGTACAGTTTAGAGGGACCCAAGCCTTATAAGCTAGCCCAGTACTCCCTCCCTAGGCGATGTGGGACAAGAGAAGAGAGGGACCCCTTCCTTGTGCACGTCCAAGGACCATCGCTCAGGCCGTCACACTTTCCATGTTGCTTAAGAGAGTTTAGCTTTAGAAACTAGTCTTGCTTATAGTTGACAAGCAAGAAACCTCTTTTTCATGAGCTTTTTTGATTTTTTCCCAAGACTTGACTTTACTTTTTACTTCCTGAATTCTTTGATTTTTCAAGTTTTTCCACCAAAGTAAAGTATACTTTTAAATTCAAGAACATCAACCTTGCATATTTTTTCATCTGAGCATGATTTAAACTTGAACACTCGTTCCACAACATGTAACCAATCAATAAAATCATCATGATTAAGGTTACCTTCAAATTCAAGTACCTCCACCTTGACATTGCGATTGTTTCTTATAGTGTCTTCCTCTTCTTCTTCTAGCTCGATAGTCCAAGTCACTAGAATTAGAACCTGTATTATTGGATTTATCACCGGAACTTGGATGATGATTGTCACATCACAGATGATTAATGGAAGGTCCTTGCGGTGGTGTTTCTTGTCTTAGTTGGTTCTCCAATAGGTTGAGAACTCACTCCATTTGTTACTAGAGTTAGTTTATAGCACGATCGAGCCTATTGTTATGAGCTTGTTCTAAAGTCAAGCCTCTCAAAACTAGTTCATCCATTTGAGAACGGAAGGATGAAATGTAGAATGAAATAACTCACCCAGCTACTTCAACCTTGAAGCTCCGATACCAACTTGACACGTGATGGGAATGAAGGAATGAGAAATTCATTTTTGGGCTAGTATCTTAAAGATAGAGTTTGTTGGGATGAGGAAGATGGAATGTATTGTCATTTTCTATTAAAGTGGGAACTTGCTGGAATTGTGGAGTTGACCCTTTGCTACTGGGTGCAATGCGTCTTCTTTGCATTTATTACGTTAAATGGAGTGTTTTATGAATGAAACGAAGTTGGGATAGATGTAACTCACCACCAAGGCCTAAAGGAATAATCCACCAGCTAAGGATAAGGCTCACCACCATACAAATAAATAAACAACCAAATTTTGAAGGAAATTACTGACTTTAAGAGGAAATATCAAGTATTGCAAATCAATTCTACCTTACATACAAAATTACATCTCTATGTATAACCATACTAAGACATTATACTAAGACTCTCATAATAATTGCCAACATACTCTACTTTCATGCACTTAGGCCTAGTAGTGAAGACTAGCTACCACTCTTTCAAACTTGCAATAAATACCTTTTGACATCCTAGCCTTGCATTGAAAACTCTCTAATGTAAGAGGATAAACTAAGCACACTAGAGTAATTAAGACACAAGAAGACAAAACAAAGCACACCTAATAAAGGGAACACATGCATTGCTTCTTCAACCTTGCTTTTAAGCCATCAATCATCAGCAAATATTATCTTGTGTGCCTTTGAACCATTGGACCATGTTGTGGACGAATTTACTATGTGCTTCCATGATTGACAAGTTGACTTGGTGGATTGACAAAGCTTGATCTGGGATGGCGATGTAATCATTGGAAGATCTAAGTTTTGATGCTCCAGCATCATTCGGTGGACTTGTCCAAGACAAGCACTTGTGCTCTAACTAGGGTATCACATTACCTGATGACTTGTGATTCATCATCCCTTACGGTATCCATTTCTCAATGGTAAAGCTTAAAAACACACTGGTCTCAACAAAATCACTAATATCCTTTCAATGATTCATTAATCGGGGAATGTTTAAGACTCGGTCTAATTGTAAACCTTTCACACATATTTAACACCTGAAGAATAGGTTTAGTTGCAACTAACCATATGGACTCATTCATGTAAATGGGACGACGAATTAATATGTTTTTGCTGTTAAATAAATAATGCAACTAAAATCCCTAACATGTAACTATTATATAGTTGTTTCGGGGCATATAGCCAACAATCTCTCCCTCTCGTCCTTGTTGTTTCTCCTTTTATTTCCTTTTGTTTCTTTCCTTACTCTCTTGATTTAGTTCTAGATTTAGGAGTTTTGTTCTCCCGGTTTTATATCTGGGAGCTTTTCTCTCCAATCTAATTCTAGATCTTGGAGTTTTAATGAATAAGTACTTTGTCTCTAGTTTCAATGATGCTCATAGCAACTTCAGTGCCAAATTGATGCTCGTTCAATGTGTTTTATTTCAAAGCTTTAGCGCTTCTCATTGGCTATGGTGTTTACTCTCATTGGTGTTAGATCTGAACTTCTTCAAGATGTTTATGTTGTCTCCCTACGATGATGTTGTTAGAGATGTTAAACCTAGACGTACAACACCAAAAAGCAAAACCATTACTACATATGGAGATTCCATCATATGCTTATCACTGATGATACTGTGTGATTTAGTGATGAGCTGCTGATCTTTAGATGCAGTCTCAGATCTGTTCTTGAAGGATGAGTCTGTGATTATATGTACCAACCTTGCTCTAATGATATCCCTTGATTTCTGATTTTTAGTTTGTTTTGGAGCACTATAGGCTTGCCTTGTCATTGCGACTTTTGAGATTTCCTATCATGTATCAATTTGGTAATGAATGAAAATTTCTTTTGACAAAAAGAAAACTTAAGCCAAAACAACATTTGCTTTTATTATGTGGAACAAAAATGTATTTGTAAATATATCAATGTCTTCTTGGATAATTTGCTTAAATTCTCTATAGTTATCATCTTGTTCAATTTAACTAATGTGGGACATGGTCATTTCGTCTCAAGAAAAATACCAAAAAAGCCCTAAACCTATTATAACGATGTTAATTCAATCATAAACTTTTCAATTGTGTCAATTTAGACATAAACATTTTTATATTTTGCCAATTTATTTTATTCGGCCAATTTTGATTTTAAAAAAATCACTAATGTGAACTCTGGTCATTCTATGTAGCACAACTGATGCTGACAAACCTTCGTCAACCGTTGCCAAGGGCCATAGCACCCTCATTGCAGCCAGCGAGGCTATGAAGGCCTTGGCAAGGTGGCCCTCGACCAAATCGAGCAAGGACTTGCTGAATGGCCTAAATGAAAGAAACAAATAAAAATCCAACTTTAAAGAAAAATTGTACAAATTATCCACGTCGGCATCAGCTATACCACATAGGATGCTCAATGTCCATATTAGCGATTACCAAACCAAATTGGCTGGAAGGAGTCAATTGGCAAATTATAAAAATGTTTAGGACTAAATTAACATAATTGAAAAGTTTAAAACCAATTTAGGCACCATTGTGTTTAGGACTTCTTTGGTATTTTCTCCTTTTCTTTCTCCATACAATGAACTTTTTTAGCCCAGTCTTAATTACAAAACTCCGAACCCTACCAACACTCCACTAAAATCATGAAACCTTAAAAGCGAACAACGGGTACTGTGAAAATCTAATTGCAATACCCTCAACCGGATCCCAAAATACGTAGAATTCCTAAAACCTACACCCTATTTAATTGCAATCTGTTATATAATCTTCAATGAGAAAACTTAAGCCTTAACCGCAAACCCTATATTCTCAAATGATAACAACAATTTTGAAAGTAGACCCCATTAAAACCACGAACAATAATTACCAAAACAAAACACCACCCCCTGTATTCCAAAGCTTAAACCCTACAACAATCTAGTAAAAGGCAAAACCTATGATGTGAAACCGATAAGCCTAACATTGTTGTATGAAACCATAATGCAATTAACTATGACCTCAAACATCAAATTGTTAATTCTCAAAACAGTAGGGAAAAGCACACTGCTAGTGTTTTAACTTGTGCACAGTGCTCACATGAGTGTCAAAACTTTTTTTCGGATCATATGAGTACCATAACTTAGAAAACATGTCTTTTGTGGAAAAAATATGAGCCATATAATAAATTTAACCATGACAAAACTCGGCAAGAAAAAAATCAAAGTTTTCAATAACAAGGGGACACATGATGAATCTTAATTATCTAATTTAAAAGAATCAAATAATTGATGAATTATTCAATTCTTTTAAAGATGGTATTTGTTCGCACCAAAAGATTATCAATTTTGGTTATTATGAACAAGCAATAGACTTAGCAAACGAGAGTAGAGATTAGCAAAAAGCAGAAGTCATCGATAAAAAACAAATGTTATCTCTTAATAAGTAGCAATATTTCTGGATAAGTAAGCTCTTTTAGATGAATGTCGACAACTTAAAGAGCATAGCGATATTTTTGGATATTTAAGCTCTTTTAGATAAATGTCGACAACTTGAAGAATATCGATAACCAAGGAAGCTAGCAACATCAAATGTCAATTATTCGAGATGAAGTCATAAATATCGACATCGACGTATAACTACCGAGTAGTGATATTTTCATATATATATTCAACTTTTTGTGGATAAGTGTTATTGCAACTTCTGATAGCCGTTGATGTGATGGAAAAGTTATTCATTTGAAGATGAGAAGTCATGGGGACGCAAAGATAGAATTGAGAACTCTGGAGATGTGAAGGCATGGCGCTGCTAAAGAATTGTTTCATAGGCAATTATGTTGTAAACAGTCAATACTAGCTTTTGTGTACTGTAAAAACCCTTCGCGCACAATTAAACAAACATGTTATCTTTCAAATCATGCATCATAGTTATAGTTTCCAGATTCACACTGTCAACTAAATTCTAGCAACTATCTTTGTTGTAGTTCCTAGATGTCTCGCCGTCAATGAAATTCCAAGTTGCATCTTTACGTTCTCAGTTTTTGTCATCAATTAAATTCCAGCACAATTTATGTACATTCAATTATATTTGAGGTGAAGTTATCGATTCCCTTGTTTACTTGTGATATTTCCTGTCTGGAATCACCGTAAAACCTGCCTCTCTAATAAAAATTGAAGAAAGACTTTTCGTAAAATGTATTTCGTCACGGAAGCAACTTCCGACAAAATAGAGGGAAATAATTACGAAAAGTTGGCATTCATTGGAATAACGTACTTGAGGGGCCGCCATATGTTTGCACTTCGCGAGAGAGATTTTTTTAAGTAAAATTCCTAGTCAAAGTTCGTTCCCTATTCATTTCCTGCTTGGCTGTGAACTTTATCCTCAGGCGACAATCAACTCCTCCCGTCCAATTTCCACCCAAAACATGACGGAAATTGCTGACTTCGTTTACGTGTCCAGATCTCTAAATGAGAATTGCACTTTCACCGCCGTACTTTCAGGTAATTGTACTTTTAGTCCCCCTACTTTATCGACGGAACTTTTGTCTGCAATCTCAAAAGCAAACTCCACCAAATGTGCATTGCATTGTCCACGAGGCGTGCACGACTAGGAAATGTATTTTGCCTTCACGAGGATTGCAAGGGTGTCTTGCTACTCTTCTTTTTAATTCCCAACACCGAAGCGAAAAGTTTTGCCATTCGCCATGTGGAAGCGTATCGTGTTGGGCTTTTATTTCTTCCGTCTTTGGTTTATCTCTCCTCTCATGTATGGACGATTTTACTCCTCCGTTTCGAATGAAGGGGGAAAAAAACTTTTTCCATACCGACAAATTAATAGTCGTTTGATTTTCCGGTATCTTATTACTAGCTCACTTATACTTTCATGGAATCGCCAACATTTTGTTTCAGTTTACGAATTACCAACTTTTCTTAATCTTGTACCGCTTTTATTTGTTCCTTTTATTTAGTTCTTAAATTTATGAACTCTTATATGAGCCAATTTCCAGCCAGCTCAAACAAACGCCACTGTCAAAGAAACTTTTATTGAAAAGCAAAAGGAAAGGGAAAGTAGCCTTGATCAATACCACATGTGGAGCATCGTATGCGCATTCGATCGTTATTTTAACACCACATTGGACGTGCGCTGCTTGTAGTAGTGGATCGTTGAATTTGAAGATTGACCATTGGCATACGTAAACTTCTCTTTTCCAAATGCTAATAAGGTAAAGTTTGGGGTGGGTAAGTGTCAAAATCATCGAATTAGTGGTGTCCAATTATAACTGGTTAAAAAAGATGTACATGGGGATCATGGAATCTTCATAAAAATCTGCCCTCAGACCCACCATCTATGCCTACTCGTGAGTAACAAAAAATCTTCTTAAAAATCCGCCTCAGGCCTACCTACGCCTCACACTTGTTTCTCCTTCATGCACAGACCGTATAACATCTTAAGTTAATATATTATAAAAGACCCTAAACTGCTACACGTTAGTGTTTGTTAATTTTTTGGATAATATGTGATAATTAACAGATATATCAGTTTGGAGCTTTATTTTATATTTGTTACATGTATATCAGTTTGTAGTTTTTTTGTGGTATATATCCAATTTGATGGAAACTAAAGGCATAAAAATATGTCACAAATATATTAGTTGGGACTTTTGGTAATCCAAAAATTAGTTTCGAATAAATTTGTCGTAAATATATCAATTTGAGATTTTTTGTGATAAAAAAAATTAGTTTTTGGTAAATGTATCATAGGTATATTAATTTGAAATTTTTTGTAATATTAATCCTAAAATCTTTGAGAGCAAAGCAATTCTTCTATCTTCATATTTAGGCATGGCATTGGTCCAAACTAGTCAACGAGGTTGTGGATACAAAAGAGTTGGGAAAGCTTGCAATGTCTTGCCGTGACGTTTAACTTATTAAGGGCTCATAAATACTTTCGTTGTACGGTCATATGGATTGGAGACCCTTGGTAGGTCAATAGTCCTATGTTTAACACCATCACCTTCTAAGGATGCGTTGGATTTAGCTTTTGTAAAAGATTTTAGGAAAATGCAAAAGGATATTAGGTTAAAAGGGCTTTTTAAAATGCAAATAATGTTTGATAAATTGTATTTTAAATCAAATCCTTGGGAGAGTGGTTTCCAAATGCACCTTAAATCAATGGGATAATTATCTCCTTATGAAATCAAACACAAACTATGTACATTTTATAATCATTACCTCTGGTAAAACATTTAACCAATAAATAAAACCAAAGCATCATAATTATAGTAATAGATCAAAATACTTAGTTACTACAAAGCATTTTAGCGTAAAACGAAAAAGGTTTTGATAGTCAAGCCCATTGAAAAGAAGGTGAAAATAAATTACTCTGGGGTGCTGGCATATTCAATGAAGTTCGGCCACCGGGCGAATGCTGGCACGGATTCAATCGGTGTTCCGGACGGGGCTACCGGTAGCCGGATTTCGTGACAAGTGGAAGCAACACACCGGAAAGAAACAATGCAGAGTTGCTGGTGTGTGGATACATGCTCACTGTGGAAACTAAGAAGACATGGGTCGAATCATACTCGCGGTGCGGACTCGAATACCGTCGGGGAAAAAAATTTCGAGGAGTCCTCCAATGATACGGCGGGCTACAGTACAACACTCCACCACGGCATTAGCTCGGTTGAGAAGTAGGCCGTTTGGGAGTGTCCCACATGGGTACAGAGTATAACAGATGGCCTCAGACGCAGTTTCAACATACTTTACCTGGACAGGTCGATGGGCGGCAAGGCCGTCAAGTTGGTCGGGTCGGGTCGGGTCGGGTCGGGTCGGGTCGGGTCAAGTTTGGATTGAATCAAAAATAGTCTAATCCATCTCGATCCATTTAATTTGTTTTGACTCATTTTCATACAATATAAATTTGTTGACTCATAATCGACTCAATCCATATTATCGAAACACATTGATATTTAACTCAATTTAGGTTAATCCACTTCCACCTATTTTATTCACTTTAAGATCTTCACATATATGTTACCTGAATGAAAACTTCACATTTAATTTAAGAAGTAAATTAAACAACAAAAATCATTAAATAAAATGAAAAAATGTGAAAACCTTTAACTAAACTTAAGAAAGATTATTTCTTATGATTTTTTTTTAAATGGTATTGCTAAAATGCTTTATTGCAATACAAATTTAATGAACAATTTATATAATTTTTATAAAAATTATTTTAAAAAATTAGAATTTTTAATTATTTTTATTTTTTTAAAATCAAATGTTTATTATCTTTATTTTTAAAAATTATAATTTTTAATTGTTTTTTTTTTTTTCTTTTTCTTTTTCTTTTTCTTCTTCTTTGGCCAACCGTTAGCCACGACAATGAATGGTGATCGGCCATAGGTGAGCTCAAGCTTGCCCGATGTCGAAGAGCTTGAGCTCGCGAGCTCACCAAGCTCGCCAAATCAACGAGATTGAGCTCTCCAGACATTGGCAAGCTCAAGTCTTGCCAAATTGATGAGGCCTTTGTCTCGCCAAATTAGTGAGCTCAAGGCTTGAGCCTCGCTAGTGGTCGATGAGATCAAGCTCACTTGACGCCAACAAGCTCGAGTCTTGCCAAATCTAACAAGCTTGAGCCTCACTTGGTGAGTCGTTGGCTGTCACCATACTGGTCACTAGCTAAGGAAGGAGGAAGCAAAAAGGAAAAAAAAAAAAAAAAAAAAGGAAAAAAAAA
The DNA here is from genome assembly GCF_016545825.1 of Eucalyptus grandis. Classification (NCBI taxonomy): domain Eukaryota; kingdom Viridiplantae; phylum Streptophyta; class Magnoliopsida; order Myrtales; family Myrtaceae; genus Eucalyptus; species Eucalyptus grandis. Next base: position 35,895,686 of record NC_052614.1, on the reverse strand, counting down.
GAAATATAAAAAATAATTATAATTTCAATTTTTATTTTAAAAAACATTTTTTTAAAGTTAAAGGGGGAAAGAGAGAGTGTGAGACTTGGATTGGAAATGGATTTTTAAGTCCAACCCATTGAAGATCCATTTTACTAGTCTCTTTAAAATGTAAGTGACTCATATATTACCCACTTCAAAATATAAGTGATCTATATATAACCTATTTATGATTTAAATGGGTTGTAACATCCTCAAAATTTGACCATATTCAGAATACGATAAATGATTTACTTCTACTAATGCACAATTAGCAAAATTGAACTTTGAATTTGTTTGTAAACCATTCAAGAGTATTAAACATATTGGGAAATGCAATTTAGGATTTTGATGTGCACGACTAAAGAACTCAACCATGGATTGACTATTCGACCATAAGGATCGATGAGAGACAATCTTAAACCGTTTCAGATTGATCCAAGAACAGTTATAGATCAATTTGATAATAATATATAATCAGATTGCAAGTGATTCCGCACGATTACTATATTATTTACGAACAACCCTAAACCAATTCCAAATGATCATGTACTTCGAAGCAAACAATTGACCCCTCATGATTACATGACAACCGAGATCATCCATGAATTGAAAAAACTCAAACGTAGATTGATATCGAATCAACTTCGGGTCGAACTCGTGAAACCCCTAAAGAATGCCCGTTGGTTTTAAGTATGCTAAGTCGCATTTGATAGATTTCAACCACAAATTCTTGTCCGGTTAAGGATCTCGAACTTTAGAGGATTAAGTGACCACCATTGAACGTTACTTCATCAAATTCCTTAATTATTGATAAACTTTGAATTCTTGGATAAGTGAAATCGGGCCGAAAATTAGAAGCCCAATGGGCTACATGCCTGAATTAGGCCCAAATTGGATGAGTCAAGCCCAAACCCAAGCCCTATGTGCGTGAATAGTGTGCGTACTGCTAGACCTTCATTGCTTTCCAATTTTATAGGGCTTTCTCTATTTCAAATCTCACCAAACTTCCTTAATGAAAGTTGTTCAAAACATCTTGATCTAAAACATAATTTATTTTCATATTTTTCTAAGGTAAAATGGTTGATACGAAAGCTTATTCTTTTACCATGCGAAAACTAGCCAATGCAGTAAAAACGGTAACCTATTAGTGTTGTCAATTTTTTATAAATTTTTTTCCTTTGAAATCTGAACATACTTTCTTCAAAAAATTTGTATAGAACATCTACATCTATAACATACTAAAATTTCAAAGTGTTTTATAAAGATTTGGATGTTAAAATGGTTTTTCTTCTGTAGTCATTGGAATTGTTCAACGGATAAGATTTTGGGTTACCTTTGGTGATTTTTTGCTCTTTATAAAAAAAAAAAAAATAGGCTTGGATTCCTGCATGAAAATTTTTATTTAAAGTCTTCTCTACAACATATTATATTTTTATAATTTTTCGAATCCGTTCGATAAGGTAATGACATTTATTTCGAAAATTACACAAAACTATCTTTCACCTTGGAGGAAGAGGGCCACGGGCTCAAAGAGTGGGCGGCCCAAGGGGTGGGCAGCCAAGGAGGCCCATGGACCCTCCAAGCCCATCAAGCCATCCTTTCACAAAATCTTGGCATTTAATGCAATCAAGTATGTGAATAATGCATGAATAGTGCACAATCTTGGTGAAATGACCGAAATGCCCTTCCATTGGATTAATAAAATTGGACATGGAGGGGCTGGTACAAGCAAGAGTGGGCATCCAAGAGCTTAAGGGAAGCCACCTAGCCTACTTAACTAGTCTAAACCTAAGCCTATCCACTAAAGTGCCTAGATTCCCTCATTAATGCAAGGATTTTTGCTTCTTAAACAAGCTACCTTGATTGATTGATATGAGTCCAAGAAGATGTGGATTTGATGGGCATTAATGGAAAAGATTCCCCCCCTCCTCTCTCTCTTTCCTCACCAGCGGCAACCTATCTCCCTCACTCTCACTTTCCCTCATTTTCTCACTTCAATGTTTGAAGCTCACACTCTCACCCTCCTTGTCATAGCCGAACCTCCCCTCATCCATGCATAATTGAGTAAAAAGATTAATGCACCTGTTTTGGGATCCATTGAATATAAAGCGGAAGCAGAAAAAGGATTACCCACATATATCAAGGGGATCCACGCATCAAGTCATTCTCCTCTATTGCCCTCCGTATCACTGGCTCAATGAGGCGGCCCTCCTCACGTTTAGCGTTAGGTAAACGTCCCTTAGGTGAGGATACATGTGAGAATTAGGGTTAGAGGAGAGACTTGAGCACTATTTATAGAGTTTCCAGCCAGTCCCCATCATTACGGGCCAGGCTCAACTCGGCCCACACTAGCTAGCCCATATTAGACTAATTAAGAAACATTCTATCTCTCTTTAGACCAACCCTGTTTTACGATAACCGTAAAAACAGTAAATTACAATATCAATTAATTTAGTCCACATTAGGAAAACTCTTACATTTTCTATATGGTATGCGAGTTTCATAGTAATTCATTTGCACACTAGATGATGGGGCCACATTGAAATCAACGTTTGAAGGTGTCAGTCATTTGTTGCTTTATGAATTATGTTGCTGCTAAAATACTTTCCATTCTTAATCTGATTTCAAATCCTTAAAAACCTTTTATGAAGCTTTTTGTTTGTTGATTGATGAGCAATGATTTGGGAGGTGCGAATTTGAACTGGTTATTATATCTTCGGGAAGAACATGAAAGGGATCACGGCGATTGTGATTTGCGATCAATTTTGAAGCCCTTTCATTACCAATTCATGAAAAGTTCATACCGGGGCTTATGAGAATTCTCCTCTCTGGAATGCAGGTCAGATCGCAATCGAACAGTCTCAATGCCGAGAGAGCTTTTCGGAGCCAATTTTTTACGGGTTGTCCATGTCTGAGTCTTGTCACAGCTCACGAAAAAGCTATCGAGTTGGGATGGGAGCATCATTTTTTCAATGTTGTTGTATTGCGGAATCATACTGACAGAATTTATGCGGTATGCCAGAGCTTAACTTGCTACATCGTCTATGCTTCGCTCCCGAATTTGCATGCTTATACCATGCTCGTTTCTTATTATGCATTGAATTGGTCATCAAACTACTAAGTGAGTAGAATCAACCCCCGGGAATTCATAAAGACATACATTCAGGAAGACCAGCGAATGGTGACTCTTGTTTAGTCAGGCCGATCTGGGAAGTTGAAGTTCCGGGGCTATCAGCGCTTCTTCCACATTGCATGCTTTGCGGTCAGTTGGTCCGCCTTCGCAAGATAAGCTTGCTTGCGCGAAGCAGATGGCTGCATGTTCGAGCTCGTCGATAGGGACGATACTGAATTCAGACTCTCCATTTCCGGGTTGAGGGAAAGATTCCATAAGATGATATTAAGGCCAGCGTTGCTTCATGACACAGAGTGTCGGTCTGTTAGCAACACATGCACCAAATTAGTGCTGGAGATGTTAATGTTTCGTCGTATGATCGTGCATACGAGAAACGATACGAGAGACAAAATAAGTGTTAATTTAATCGAGGATAAACATAAGAGAAGTCCATTTGAGCTGGTTTAGTCATATGAAATAAAGACCTTTCGAATGCTCCAATGAGAAAATGTGAGCAAGAACGTGAAAGAAGACAATAAGGAAATAAATGAAGAATACACATGTTTTGTAAATAGAAACAAGAATTGGGATGGAATAGAATGAAATTGTAAAAGAAAATGGCATTTTTATTTCTTTAAATAGTCCAAGAATGGAATTGAACCGACATTTTCAGTTTTTTTTTTTTAAGTGGAATAAAAAAAATTAGTTTCAAAAAGTATCAATTAAATCTCTTAATATCAAGGTATATATACTTGAATACAAATGATCAATTGGAAATATAGCAATATATTATCCTTCTCTTGGACCAAAATTCTAAGTAATGCTTCTGGACATTAAAGTTTTAATAAATTGCTGGGTTTATTTTGGATAATATAATAAAACGAAAAAAAATATAAGAGGTGACATTTTACGCCCATTAACAAGGGAGCTTTATTTTTGCTCAAAAAAAAAAAAAAAAAAAGGGAGCTTTATTTTATTCATTTAGAGAAGAGTGATATAAGGTATTTCCTTTTTCCCGATACTTGACTTTTAAGACCGCGGAATGGTGTTTCCTAGGATTACAATTCATGACTAATACTACGGAAAACTCCAAATTAGTACACATGTAACAAATTTACTTCAAATTAATTTTTTAATCACCAAATACTTCAAACGGGTACATCTATAATAAATTTACCCTCCATTAATTTTCGTTAAATTTTGTCATCAAATTACTAAGTTGAATGACATGTAATAATTGACAAGTATATCCATCCAAGGTTTTACCCTTCATTTATCATAGGTGTACTACTTTGTGGTTTTTCATGATATTAATACAATTTGACGAAAACTAATAGATAGTAAATTTATGACAAATGTGCCATTTAAGGTTTTTTTTATAGTCAAAAAATTAACTTATGATAAATTTGTCATAAGTATATCAATTTAGATTTTTTTATAGTCAAAAAATATGTTTAGAATGAATTTGTTACATGTGTTCCACTTTAGGGATTTTCATGATATTAACCCTTAAACGAGTTGTCGGCCCTAAGTTGAAAGGAAAAAAGAAGAAGAAAATTATATAAAATATAAAAAAATAGAAAAATCAAAAAAACTTACAAAAATTGTCTATTTCAACACAAGATATATCACATAGGGCAGCTAATGCTAACTAGACTCGCACGTTATCTATTTCTTGCTAAAATTGATAGGAAAAACTAGATTGACAAAAAAATATGTAAGAGTAAATTGACAAATCATCAAAAGATTTAGAATTAAATCTTCATGATTAAAAAGTTTAGTATTGAATCGGCTGTTGGACGATAGGTTTAGGATTTTTTAAATAATTTACTGATCAGAATTTTTAAATCTTACGGACAATACAATAAAGGATTGAGAGCAATTACATATCGTTGGATTGATATTGCCAATCCACTTCAGTGAAATAAGATAATTGGTGTGTTATTGTCGATTCGTAATCAATAGGTCCGCTGGGGACGAAAGTACTTCAATCCCTGACGTAAGATGTGTCGGACGATACATAAGAGAACGAGACATCCGTTACTATAACTGAACAAGAACGGTAGATTGATCGATGACCACTGCTGTCACTCGATGCACGAATACGAAGCAAAGCCACGTGCATTCTCGGTCCTGATTTCACCCTTCATCGAGCCCCTCGACGCCTCCTTTTCTTTCAACCCTTCTTATGTGGCGTTTCCTTCCATAACTTACACGAGCATTTTCCAGGAACGATTACATGCGCACAAGTCCGCTAAAAGATTTGCTTCTTCAATCGAGAACGAAGGACCCGAAAGCCGTTTTGACAGGCTCATGTAGAAACCCAGAACCGCCACCATCCTCACCATCATCTTCTTCTTCTTTGAGCATTCAGTGCGGCTACTGCATGGCTTGCTGTCGCGGTCGCCGCCGGACAGAAGAGGAACGTGCCGAGCAGCTGGAGCATTTAAGTCCAAGTGGTCCTTGCATCTTGAAGATAAACATGTTATATTCAGTTTATACTTATCAAATTAAAAATCCCCGTTTCACCATAGAGAATCCCTGGTTCATGGAAATCGAACAGCCACCCCTCTATCGGAGTAGACTAATTTGATCTGTGTAAATGTACCGATTTATATGCATTCAGGCCTATTTGATAAAACGGGGAAATCAGAGCCTAGAATTTAAGCACCGATTTTGGTGTTGACAATCTTAAATGTTAAGAGAGACAAGAAAGTAATTTGACAATGCTGGATATTTGTAATTTCTTTCCAAACATAGAACTGCAACATAATCGGTAGGCCATAACCTTATAATAGGAAAAATTTTAATTACAATCAACTAATTTTTCTACTTGTCAATGCCGGTTTAAACTCTTTTAGCATTTCGTATTGCTTTTTGTCCTTTAGTTTAGTCCATTTAGTACTAGTTTGGATATGATCTGGTCAAAATAGTCATCATGCATACTTAAAAGGAGTTACCACAAAAAATATTAACTAATACATCAATAACAAATTTATCCCAAATTAATTTTTTGAAGCCTCAAACTAGTTTTCGCTCAATTGGATTAATACCACAAAAAAAAAAAATCAGAAATTGATACACATGACAAACAAAGAGTAAATCTCCGAACTAGTACACTTGTCAACTAACACATATCAATAAATTTAGTAATTTGATAGTAAAATTTAACTACGAGAACTAACAAGGCACAAAATTTGTCACAACTGAACTTCTTTTAATTTTTGTTTAATTAGATTAATACCACGAAAAATCACAAAATTGATACATTTATAACAAACGAAGAGTAATATCTCGAACCGATACACCTGTTAGTTGCCACGTGTCATAAAACTCGACGATTTGATGGTAAAATTAATTAACGGAAATTAACATAAGGTAAATTTATCACAATTAAACATTCATTAAATTTTTCATTAAATTAGATTAATATTACGAAAAAAATGACAAAATATTGCACTCATGACAAATGGAGAGTAAAAACCCAATTCGGTACATCCCTTCAAACTCAGCAATTTGACGGAATCTAACAGAGAGTAAATTTATCACTTGCATGCCAATTTGGGGATTTTTGTGTTCAAAAAATTAGTTGAAAGTAAATTTGTCACGAATGTACTGGTTTGACTTTATCATGATATTAACCCTACTTAACACTGCATAAAAAAATGAGTACAAAAACTTCTGTCATATGTGTATTTATTTCTTACCTTAGCTCCTTTATTATCTTAGCTATGACAATTAAGGGTGTGTAAAAGAACTATCCGAAACCACCTGAAATCGGACAGACGTATCCATGGGAACCAATCTAGTTACTGGTTCTAGGGATGGCTCTACTCACCCTCCCACTCAAATCAAACTAGTACATATTTCAATAATAATTTGAGATTATCATGTGTATTGCAAACAATCTAAATCAATTTAGCATGAGATTGGTGTTGAGATTGAATTTATTAATGTGTTTCCTCATGTTTTATTCGAACACATATAACCTGTTTGATATGAGAGGCAATATGTTTGAACCAATACAGCATGTTTTATGATAAGATCAATTAGTTTAATGTGAGTTTATTTTATTGATTTCACATATTCTGGAATGATTTTTGTGTGCATTTGGTTTCAAGTTCAAATGAACTTTTTCAAAAATTCAAAAGGATTTCGAAAATCATAATTTTGTTGGGGACATTTAGACGAGTTCCAGCAGGCAACCCGACCATCAGAAGCCTAGATGGATTCATGGAATCAACAAGCAATTCTCAATTATAATTTTTCAAAGCCAGCGGGCAATTTTCGGTTTTAGGATGAGAGCCGCTTACCCAAACTATGCCCACCCTCAGTGATGGTACATTACATGGGTGATAAAGGTAAGAAGTTGTTAGTAACAAGATCGTCGCCGGAGTCTACCGTTTTGCTGAGAAGACTTTCATCGCCGGGTTGGTTTCATAACCCGAGATTACGCGAATAACTGGTGTCATAAATACTGAGTCGAACTATACCAATTAAGCTGTCCAACAGGGACTCGACATTTCGAGGAAGATTATACTCGCGACGAAGTGGAACTTCCAATCCTTTCTCGTATCGAGAGATTCTAGGGGAATAAGCTCACATCGGTTCCTCACTTCTATCATTTATAGCTTCTCAAGTGAGCGAATTCTGCAGACACATGATCAGATACAGTATCGTCTAGAATCGATTAGCAGATGAGATAGATAAATCTGGAGAGAGAATCACAGTTGTCAAAACACAGGATTCATTTCATACGCATTAAACAGAGCGAAAACTATAATATCGGATTACTGAACAAATGAGCAGAAAACGGAAGACACTAGAGTCTCCCCTCGTACAAAGTTATTTTACACCCTTTGCGCATTTATACATATATAAAGCATATTACACCTAAGCTTAGTACTACTTATTCCTGCCAATAAAAAAAGAATATCACAACCACAACACTTTAATCCGAGGCACCTATATCCTTGAACTATCTATCGCTGGTATCCCATCGCCACCACCGGGATCCTCACCTTGTGCCCTCGACTTCCTTTCATCAAAATCTCCCCAAAACTGTATGTTCCGGTCACAGACCTGACAGTGAGAGTAACTGTAAATTTCCGTGACGCACCTGGTCTTATCGTCATTGCTGGAGGGCTGGCTGCAAGAGCGATAGACGGATCCATTCTGGTTGTAATGACGTACGTCTCTTCCTGAGCAACGTTCGTGACCGTGCGAGTGATGGTTTGAGTTCGAACTAGGTGGGCAATAGTGATGGAAGGGGAGTTGAGATTTGACGGGTGGCCCATGGAAAAGTTACATGGCGAGTTCGTGTAGTTCTTGATCTCATGAACATCGATACCAGGAGTTGTGCACAAGAATCCCAAATAATCATTGTAGCCTGCCAAGGATCAAGTACTAGAAATCAGAGATCTTGTAATGAGAAGCACGGAAATCACCCACCAATTAGTGTGAACAATTACAACGGTGAACTATCCATACATACACACCATGTACTTCGAGTCATTTGTTTCTAGACTCCTGAACTCTTCAGTAGAACTTGTTACAGTCTATGTCTAAATGGACTGTAGACCCTTCTCCATACTCTTGTCAGGTTTATTTTACTTCGCTCAATTGTCACTTTCCTAACGTTTTCTAAATGTAAAGGGTAAATTTAAAATTGCCGTCAAAGTACATGTTAAAATTTTAAGTTTCATATCGCAAAGGATGCCACATTACTCAGAAACTCCAATAGATTTTGGACAAAGGCTGCTTTTACTGACACAAGACGTACAAAAATTTCTGTTGACAGAGAAAAAGTATAAGGACTCGCTTGGCGAATGATATGAAGTTATAGACCTCCTGAACTCTTCAGTAGAACTTGTTACAGTCTTATGTCTAAATGGACTGTAGACCCTTCTCCATACTCTGTCAGGTTTATTTTACTTAGCTCAATTGTCACTTTCCTAACGTTTTCTAAATGTAAAGGGTAAATTTAAAAGTGCCGTCAAAGTACATGTTAAAATTTTAAGTTTCATATCGCAAAGGATGCCACATTACTCAGAAACTCCAATAGATTTTGGACAAAGGCTGCTTTTACCGACATAAGACGTACAAAAATTTCTGTTGACAGATAAAAAGTATAAGCACTCGCTTGGCGAATGATATGAAGTTATAGACCTCCTGAACTCTTCAATATAACTTGTTACAGTCTTATGTCTAAATGGACTGTAGACCCTTCTCCATACTCTGTCAGGTTTATTTTACTTCGCTCAATTGTCACTTTTCCTAACGTTTTCTAAATGTAAAGGATGCCACATTGCTCAGAAACTCCAATAGATTTTGGACACAGGCTGCTTTTACCGACACAAGATGTACAAAAATTTCTGTTGACAGATAAAATGTGTAAGGACTCGCTTGGCGAATGATATGAAGTTATAGAGAATTTCTAAATATTTCACCCTTATGCAACTCAGATAAGCTCCAATTCAACCATTTGGAGGAGAGCCATCTGCTTGCTGAGAGACCAGACAATTTATGACTTATGGTATGTATCCCAAAAAAAAAAAAGATTTTTAGACTATAGACATTCCACATTAGAAGCAAATGTGTCCTAATCAAAGCAAAAGCAACCTGGAAGCACTTAAACCATTTTTTATGAAAACCATTCGTAATAGTTATGAACAAGGATAGAATAAGGTAAGAGGGAAAACCTGCATCAAAGACAAGTCCTGGGTCTAAAGCAGCTCTAGGATTAACATGACCACTCCCATAATCAAAAGGCGTTGCAGTCACCAGCTTCATGGCTTCAGTCTCAGAGTATTGTTGTGCCTGAAGAGGTCTTCCTGCTCTGTCCAGCTTTGCTGATGTTGTCATCAGAGCAGATTTTATGGAAGCTGGGCTCCAGTGAGGATGCTTCTGCTTTACAAGGGCAGCGATTCCTGCTATGTGCGGAGCAGCCATACTTGTTCCTGAGATCATGGCAAAGCCTTCACCTGCTCAAAGCAAGCGTTAACTATGAGTATTCAATTTTTTTCCCTATGATAAACAGAGCTATTGCACAACAATATATATATATATATATATGACAGCACATGATTTGATTTCTAACTAGCAACTAGTGAACTATCTTCCACAAAATCATCAGAGTTTTCTACTTTTTAGTCAGGTTTGATTCTCAGAGCTATATTAGAAGGTGGCTCTGAAGACCAGGTAAAAGAAAAGCAGATAACTATTACCATTCTTGTTTTGGACATTAAACTGACAAAAAGAGTAATGCACAATTCCATGGTTCTGAAAGCTAATAAAAAAACTAATGAGACTTGTTTGTCATTACCAACGTAATTAGGCTCGTCTGTCCCATTAGGTGACCATGCAGCCCAAATGAGAGAACCAGGGGCTAAAATATCTGGTTTAAGAAGATCCGCATCTTGGAAGCCGAAATCTTTTATGTTGGGTCCTCTAGCAGAAAATAGTGCCACCTGTGGTGCAGATTTGTGGAGTATAGGCATCAAGCCATCCCCTATGCTGCCTACAGCTTTAAAGCTCTTCACTGTCCGGTCCAGTCTCTAGTGGTAGAGACGTTGTAATAATCTATAAGGTCCTAAGTAACAGCAATATGCATTAGCAAAGTGATGCAGAAAAAATCTGACAAAAGCGAAGATGTGGATAAGCAAGCCCTAACAAAGATGACAAGGGTTAGCATAGAAACAACTACTACAGCAATATAAGTCAAAAACAGGATGGACGAGAAACAGTTATTACCATTGATCTGCTGACATCAGTGATGAGAATCCCTGGGACACCAACAGGGACCGGATCAAACTTGGTTCCTGGAGAAACATTCTCAACAGCAAGAACAAAGCCAATTGCACCAAGGCTCTTGGCCGTTTCTGAAACTTTCTTGATTGATGCTGTCCCTGTCACAAAGTTGAAGGAATAGCCACAGAGAAGAATGTTTCCCTGGACTAAGTTTTTGTTCAAAACTTCTGGTCTCTGGCAGTCAGAGGGGCTGTACTTCATGACGGAAGAATCCAGCAGTACATCATTTGCTGCAACCATGGTGAATGTCCGATTCGGCTGTGTAGAGGCTGCTCTCATGAAACGAAATTAAATGTCAATAAAATGGGGAAAAAACTCCTTGAAAAAGAAAAGAAGTTCTGCACACTCAACATCCTCTATCATTCAATAAGTGTTAAATACAATCACCTACATCAACCAGTGCAATTAATATTATAATTCCTACCAAAACCACTAGCAGACTCATGTTCGGTTGGAAACAGCACATAAATCCCCAGGGAGCCTCAGAAAAATGTCAAATGAAGGGCACAAAGTGAAGCAACCACTGAAGTTCAAGCAGAATAAACACTGTACAACCCTACAGGAAGCACAACCGCAGATGAACAGGGCATCTTAAAAGGTTCCAACGGGCTTATAGAATAAATAATAGTTCTTCATAGATGCTCACTCACATTCTTCCAGGAGCATAGTGTTGTCCAGAAACACTTTAACAAGCAAGTATACATTTTTCATCCAACGGCCTGGTTTGCTGGTTGTCACATCTTTGTAATGCAAATTCATTACAGATAACATACAAATCTCCAAAACGACAAAAAGAAGAAAGGAAAAGAAAATTCATTCCATTGAAATACCGTCGAAATCAGAAAAGATCAAAATGGCACATTACTATTGCTAAGCACCAATAAAATGATCTCACTGTCAAACTACTATGATCTACCAATGAGAAATGTAATAAAGTTAAATAGTCGAGCTTAAAAACTCACGTGATAATCCAATGCCTGGCAACATTTTCCCATTTCCCAACGTGAGATGGTTCTTGTATCTTCGGTCATCAATTGCAGCTGCAACAGATGTTATCCATGGGCTATAGGATACCAAAGTTTTAGAAAAAGGCCCTCCATTTCCTGCTGCCTGAGTGACGAAGACACCTGCTTTGACAGCTGACAGAAGTGTGGCATCAAAAGGGTTCAAAAATGTAGTTCTAGTGCTTGTTGGCGGGCTATTTGGTCCGACTGACAGACTGAGTATATCCACACCATCATAAACAGCCTGTAGGAGAAGTTGTCAGTTGAGTATAACCTTCCTTCAGATTACTATCAAAATTTGTTGACAAGCATGACAGAATTGAAGGGATAGATGAGCTTTGTAGATATATGCAACACTATGTGGAGAATCACCCATCCCAGTATGCACCGAGATTCTCTGGATGTTTTCAGAAAGCAAAAGATGGCATCCTTGTGGTCAACACAAAAGCATATCTCATCTTCTGTGGTAGAAAGTAAGTTTAGAAATCAAAACTTTTAAGTACATTATTTTTTGCAAGGTAAATTCCAAAATCTTTAAGTCTGAACCAAAGTCTGTGTGTGTGCCTGAGAGAGTGTGTTTAAACCAGAAATGAGGTAAAAAAAAAGATGTCTGACTCTAGTTGGCATCAAATTGTAGAGATTTAAATTATAAGAGTCCTATATCTACATGGTGGGAGAGTCAAGAAATGCAACCAAAACTATAAGAATTCGTAGCACTTCTGAGTGGGTCATATATTTTGATACCTGATCAATTGCTGCAACCACATCAGCCACGAAACCTCCAAAAGTCGGTAAAGTGCCTTGTAAACAGCAATCCTGTACACAACAGACTTCAGAGATTAATTACTGTCAGAAGAGCTGATTAAGATTGCTGAAGTTGATGAAGCCTACCTAGCTCGAGGAGCCATCCCACTTGCTTTCCCAAATTCATGTCCACGCACTCTCACGGGTATTCCATTGTTACCGGCAGCAATGGCAGCTGTGTGACTGGTATTCAAATGATTGAAAAAGCCAGAGAAATAAAAATTCATGAGAGAAAAAAAAAAAAAAAGAGGGAGTGAATGGAGATAGAATAACTATTGTCATTTTACTTAACAAAAAGAGCTTGGACAAAGGAATATATTCCATCAAAAGACACATAAATCCTTTAGCCCCACTTATGGCGGCATTCATCACATAAAATAACATGGATGTCTACTAAGCAACTAGTGTATAAAGCAGCAAAAGTATTCAATTTTAGATGAAGGAAATAGAACTGCTCTGATGTTGAACTATAGGATAATTCATTGCCTGTCAGTATTAGCACACTATAAGGAGACAAAAGTCACAAAAAGAAAGGGCAACTCCTTCATCTTAATATCTTATAGATGAAGCCCAACTGATTCAGATGCATCCAAAAGAAATGACAAATTAAATAACTAGTGATTTAGACATCACCAACATTGCCAAAGCCAAATTTTCCATAATTAAATTAAGCAGCAGGAACCAATACAAACAACTCTCATTTCCAAGTGTCAAAACAACATGGTTGATGAGATTGCAGCTTGTTGCACAGTCACTCCATTAGCCATCTTTTATCATGCAAGGTTTACAGAGTGTTTTGACTTATTCATGATTTTTAAAGGAGATTGTCAGCAGATTATATTGCGAAACTCATCAAAGATATCATGAACAGCATGAGTTTTTGCAACTGTTTTCTTCTTAATAACTACTAACTTGGGAGGGGCATTTGGAGCTGTTTTTATTGAGGATTTAGGTACTGATTAACAAGGCCGAGCTTGTTCTGCGAAGGATAACATTTTCCTTCCTATTTTAAAATCACACGGCAGGCTTTTCATTTTTCAATAACTACTAAATCAAATTACTAACCCAAACATAACATTGAGAAGGAGAAGGATTCTATAAATCACCTCATTAATTACAGTGCCTAGGTTTCACCATACAGTGCCCTCTTCAGATCAGTATGGATCATACAACTATCATCAAATCAATCTACTCAGCATGTTGTTCTCGTCACTGTGAAAATCTATCAGTCAACTCATAAACTCTCATTATTTTTAAGGGCTAGTACTACAACTGATAAGACCTTTGTAGCATTTGTTTGTCTGCAGCAGTGGGACAGAATCTTTCAACCTCATCTTGGAATATACACATAGTAGAGAAATGAACAGCTCATCAAGCATGTCAAAAATATGAACTTTAATGCATCAAAGAAAAATTAAGAAAGTACAGATGCACAGGATATATAACATACGAAAGCCTAGTTTTATCTCCCACATCTCAAAAAATAAAATCTGCTTATCACAGGTTGCTAAGATGAGAAGGCAAAAGATCTAGATTATACAGAATTAGAGCTTGCTAAAACTCAATCTGCAAATGTTACAAGACCTAACCTTCCATGTCCATCGCCATCCAAGGGAGAAGCAAAATCAACGGAAGGATTAAATGACCCAGCTGCTATGGCCGCCTTGGCAAAATGTTGAGCTCCTATAATCTTCCCATTGCAAAAAGCCCTCTTAGTGTCAGGATCAACTTCACACTTCCCTCTGTACTTTGGTAGTGGACCATAAGGTTCTGTGTGTGAAGAGAAGCTGGGATGGTGAGGATAAATGCCCGAGTCCACAAAGCCAATCACAATGTCCTCTCCCGCCTTGGCATGCCCTCCTCCTGTGGGCCATACTCCAGTAGGAAGTCCCAGAAACTGTGGAGTGTGAGTTGTAAGTCTCTTCACCTTCCAATCTCTCTCCACAGATTTCACACCAGGGGCACGTCGTAGGATTTCCGCCTACTAATATATTGGAAGGGCATAAGTCCATGATACACAAAAGAAAGGGACTACCATCCTAAAAGTCAGATGCAGAGAAAAATGAGGGAGATTGGATACTTGGTTTCACCTGTTCAGGAGAAATGTGAACAGCAAAACCATTTATCAGATGGCGATAGCTGTATAGTTTCTGGTAGGTTCCTCGATCAAACAGCATCCCAAGAAGCATATCATGTTTCTTCTCAAGGTGTTCAGCATAAGACGTTACCAATTCACTGGATGACAACCCAATTCAATGAGCCAAGGAGTAATAAAAGACAATACAGCAATAGCAACCAACATGTTCATCTGAGCAGGGGACTAGGCATGTAGTAGGAGGGTGAATGATATTTCGCTGATGAAGGAATGAATTGAGGTACTTCTTGCAAGGATAACCAAATAGTAATTGAGTTTATCTTTCTCCTCTTTTGTTTGATTGACAATATCTGTGTCAGTGCATGACCTAATGGCTATGCGTTACAAAAATATTTGCCGACCATACAGTAACAACTTAATGATTATGGATTTAATATATTGGTTCATCACAATGTAACAATTTACACCTGAAAAGATTGTTTCTAAAGTCGCTGCTAATTCCATAAAGCACCATTTCAACTATGCTTGATGGAGAAATGCAATGCCAAGAAAATGACTGAGACTGTACAAGAAACCTTCGTAAATAATCCTAAGCAAGGTTACACACCTCTTCAAAAGACCATAAATGACATAACAACAAACTACTCATAAAGTTTTATTTCCTCCCATCCTCTCTCCATACTGGTTCACAATCTGATAGATGCACGTGAGATGTAAACAGGGTCAAGAAATATATTCAAGTTAGAGTTTCAAGATAAATATTCGGTTTCTCTGCCTTCTAGTGAGTTTGCATTTGTTAAATGCTGATTTCTATCTAGAGTCAACCACAATGACGGGGACAAAGTTGACAAGTTATTTGCCTAATACTCAATGACATCTATATCGACCAAATTCAGGGGAAAAATTAGTTAACTATGCACATCATGAGCTTCTAATCCATGCTATGACAATGATGATCTTTAAGTTAAGAACACGAATTAGAGAGGATATTGTCGCCAAATGTGGAATGCACATTCCAAGAAACACCATAAGTGCCAAGAATATGTCGAATGGCAAGTGCTGGCATAATAAAGAGTACCTTGTAGGATCAATCTTCTCATCAGACTCAACCGCAGTTGCTTCAAAACCATTGACACCACCTTTGTAACTTATGACAGGCTCTCCTTCAATAGTCACAATATAAACTTCTGCCTTTGCAATAATTAGTAGAGCAGACAACAAGATAGTCCTACATGCAAACTCCAAAGCTCCCATTATCGTAGTTATTGCTTATTGCCAACTTCAGCACCTTGAAATCTGCTTTAAAGAGTAGCAAATTAATAAATGCAGCAAAGATATCAAGTGATCAAATGACAGCATGAGAAACACAGCCAACAACAAAAACAGTCTGTGCCAAGAAGCCACCACCGGTTCCTTCGAGTTTAAGAGGTTCTGCTAATTCTTGGAGAAGCAAGAATCAACCAGAAAGAGGAATCACACCCAGGGCAAAGAATCTCGACAGAAGGAGCTTCAGCACATGTGAAAAACGAGGTAAATCTAGCACAAATCTAGCACAAGTGACGCAGAAAGGAACTCGAATAAAAAATGCGAAAGCAAAAACAATCCGATCAAATATTCTCAGCACCAAGAGGGCGAACCAGGAGACCACTCAAGTCGAATCGAAACTCATTCCAGAAGCCGACATTTCTTAACAGTGTAGATGCTAACAGCAACTTAAAAAGAGAGAGAGAGAGGAGGAACGTACAGCTTCTATAACTGGACGATGAGAAAATCTCACTTAGAAAAGAGATCAAATGTCAAGAACTCGACGAAACACAGAGACTACTGCTCCGCGCCGATCGCGACGCGGTCACAACCGAACTTCGATTCCGAGTACGAAAGCACTAACAAAAGTGCTTCCGCCATCACTGAATCGCACTGTTTTCCGCACCACGGACCAAAATAAGAAGGAAAACGGAGAAGCCGAACGCAGCAAAATCAAGCAGAAATAAAGCAAAAGCAAAAGCAGCAGGCGCTTGCAGGAACGATCCAAGCAAAGAACGACGCGACGCGACGAAACCGCGCATTCGCATTCGCGTTCGCGCGGGACACGATCAGACGCCACGAGCACTCGACTCACATTGATCCAACGCTCCGAACCGACTCCCGATCGCTGCTCATTCACGGCGACACCAGTCGGCCGGAGGTTCAGCACGGCTGCGCGGCGAGCGGATCGAGCGATGGCGACCCCGGCATTACCTTCCTCCACCGAGCTGGTGGCGGTGGTTAGAGCCTAGAGGAGGAGAGAGTTGTGAAAGCGAGAGGAGAGCATCTGCGAGCTTGAGTGCGAGTGGGAGTGAACTGGTGAAAGGGAGGGGGGAGGGAAGAGGCAGCGCCGAGGAGGGTGGTTAGGGTTTTCGTTGTCGTACTGCGGATCGGAAAAGGACGCCATTGATTTTCTCTCCCTCCGCCCCCGCTTTTTCTCTCTCTCTTTTTCCGGAAGAGGGAGTCCACCATGAACCATTTTTTTCAAATCTCTCGGGATTTTTCTTTTCCCCAGCAAGGAAAAAAGAGAAAAGAAGAATGATGGCGGAAATCGCGTACGGTATGAATAAAATAAGGAAAAAGAAAAAAGAAAAAAAAAACGCGTCTTTCGCTTTGCTTGCTGAAATGATAAATTGATGGTTCTTCGATTAAAGCGAAATTAAAATAAAAGATATGCGCAACGGTAAAGTTCCCGCGGGGTGCTGTCGAGGGAGGGAACCCAAATTGAGACGAGAGAATGGAAGTGAGCATATTGCTTGAGGGGAGCTTCTTTTGGACTTGGAGCGGATCACGGACGGGCCTACATTTAATTTCAGAGGTTCATACCACCCAAAAAAAAAAAAACTAGTATACTAATAACAGATCTACTTCAAACTAATTTTTTTTTTTTTATGTCACGAAAATTTTCAAGTTAGTGTGCTTGTATCATATTTACATCAAATTATTATTATTATTATTATTATTATTATTATTATTATTATTATTATTATTATTTTGTGATTGAGGACCCGCCTGGAGCCTACTAATCTAGGGTCTCACGGGCCTCCGCCGTAGAGGCTCAACAACGATTATACATCGAGGGAAACTGGCCCAGCACTCCACCGTCGAAGCCCTGCTTTAATCGCTAACAACGCAAGGTTTCGAACCATTGACTTCATTCACCGAAAGAGAGATCTCAATCAATCATGCGCCTGCCGCCCATGGGTGGGTTACATCAAATTATTTTGTGATAAATTTCCACATTAACATGTGCATGCCATATTTAGCTCAAAGTGATTTTCACATAATAAAATTCCCCAAGTCACCAAAGTATTTAAGATTGGGAAATCCCTAATTTTGCGTGGAATTTTTTGTAATAGTTTTGGGTAAGTGTGATCCTGTGTCTTCAAGTTAAAGATTTTTTTGTAACACAAAAATTAGTTTAGGATAAGTCACAAAGTCTTAGATTGGGAAATCCCTAATTCTGGTGGTACTTTTTAGTAATTGCCTAGGATAAATTTGACACAAAGCATTGCAATTTAAGATCTTTTAGCACAAAAATTAGTTTGGGATAATTCATCAAAGTTTTAGATTGGCAAATCCATATTTTTGGTGATCTGGATTTTTTTGTAATCGCTTGGGATAAATGTGATACCAAGTGTTCAAATTCAAGATTTTTTTATCGCATAAAAATTAGTTTGTGGGTAAATGCGGCGCAAGTTAACAATTTAGAATTTTTGCTGACATGAAAATTTATCCAAAGTAAATGTGACACGAAGGTACCAATTTAAGATTATTTTTTTAGCATAAAAAATAGTTTGTGATAAACGTGGTATAGGTATACCAATGTGAGATTTTCTGTAATATGAAAATTTATTTTGAGTAAATATAATACGAGTGTATTAGTTTGAGATTTTTTGTTGTATTAACCTTTCATTTTATGGTACTTTTCCGAAGTTTATCTAATAAAAGACATGTGTAAAATAAAATAAAATAAAATAAAATAATTTACATATAAAATCGTTTTTATCAAATTCAGAGGTTAAGTAGCCCCTGAAATTTTAGTGAAGGTCCTAAATCTCGGGACAAAGTGCCCTAGAAATTTTAATCCTCATGCGCAAAATGCAATCAAATCAACAAAGATTTCAATTGGTTCAATTAATTTTTTAAACGTTTTATGAAACATACATTCAATTCATTTCGATGAATGGCCTTAATATTGTTTATGTATCACTTAAAAATTGAATATGCATCATCCTTACATTGCACTTAGGATCCCATCACACTTTTTAGCAAATGGATAAAATTTCATTGAATCATTTGAAAGATTTATAATTTAATTGCACTTTTCAATAAACTGCATAAAGGTGTGTGGCACATTTGCATTCCTACATAAAGTTTGGAATTAGAGTTGCAATTGTTTCTCTAAATTCCACATACATGAGGCAATTACTTGCGAGATTTCTACGTGGCAATCTAGACATGCCTATGTGCTAACTTTTAA
Source organism: Eucalyptus grandis (assembly GCF_016545825.1). NCBI lineage: Eukaryota > Viridiplantae > Streptophyta > Magnoliopsida > Myrtales > Myrtaceae > Eucalyptus > Eucalyptus grandis. The sequence goes on along the minus strand of NC_052614.1, from coordinate 35,876,334 downwards.
TTTGTACTTTGAAAATCCATTAAACACTTGATTGCACCTTGTGTAAAAATGTAGAATTTACTACATCAATTGAATAGTTTTGCTCAAAGAAAAAAATTTAGGACTTAACCATTTCCATGAAAATCTAGGAATGGACCGTAGCACTTAATTTAATTTGTTAATGACTTCCAATGGACTTTTCGGGTACAAGTCGGCAGCGTACTAAAAAAATCGTTTCGTTTTTTTTTTTTTTTATCCCATTCAATTTCAAGGGAAGCTACGTGGGAAGTCTCATTGTTCTACCAATTTATGCTCTTTTTATTGTGCAATGATTAGGTCGCGAGATTTCAGCACTCCACCTTTTTCCAAAATGGCTCCTCATCGTGGTAAAATTGAAATTGCCCTTTTATAAAGAAGCGATTGCTGTCCATATCCTCCACCCCCCTGTCTATTTTGTCGTTAAAAGGTTAACTAAAAGTTTTAACTAATATTTCTTCATTTCTTTTTAGGGGATACAGTTCTTGGAAAACATTATAAAGATATTGAGCTTTAATCATGAAAGCTTGTTGTCTATTCGAGTTACAGTTGTGCATGCTCATCATGCTCATGCAAGTAAATAGGTCCACAAAATCATCAAGAATCAAGTGAAAATAGGACATTAGCTTTATCAAGATTCGAGAGGAACTCTATTCACGACTTAGATTTTACATCCTTTCGTTGAGATATTTATGGTTTGTCCAGTTGGATGATATCTTGATTTATAGCTAGTTGGAAGCATATGATAAGTTCAACCCACATACGTTGCATGAATAGTAATGTGCAATGGATGAAATACACATTTCGTTGTTCCTCAATTCAATCACCATTGACCTTGTGTTTACCCAACAACACGATTTTGTCCACAAAATTCACTCTCGGTTGTTAATGCGCAGTGAAAGGGTATTCTATTTCCAATGGCATAAATGTCTCTTTTAATTTGAGAAACTAAGGGAGAATTGTAATTTGGGATCTAGGGTCTTTCTTTGTAGGTTGGGAGCAGTTATGGAGTGAGAATGGTAAGTTACATCATCTTACAATTATTTATACACTTTAGACATGTGGAACACCTCCAACTACTTCACTTAACCCTACATACACTAGATCAAAGAGACTAAATCGAGTAGTCCTCAATAGGCGCCTCCAAGAAGCCCATTTACCAACCAGGACAAAACCTAAGGGATTCCCATTTGGAACATTTTCACCTTGTCTTAAAGACATGTCAATTTTAAGAATTATTCTAGCATGCAATCCCAATACATATGTCAATGCCAAGGTGGGTATCCTCTATCCTTTTACTGTGCTCCTGTCTTGTCAATATCTTTGCAAATCTCACTTATTGAAATCTCATTCAAATAAATGGATAATTGAGATTTATTGAAGCACCAATAAAAGCATTATATAATGCAAAAAGCTCACGTCATGATTCCATTCCGTCTTTTGCAAGCCCTTCGAATCTATTGGGTGTTTTGCATCATGCATTCCTAAACTTCATCTTGAGATTTATCAGAAGTGTGCAACCGATAATAGTCTTTACCATTTTGTTGCTCATGCTCATCATAGGAATATAAAGTTTAGTGAAGGGGACTACGGAGTGGTTTGCATGAAACTTGAGAAAGTATCCTCGGAGTTGTTTAAAAAGTTGCATGCTTGGACATAGCAAACGAATCTTAAGATTGGCTATTAATGTTTTGAGCTCAAAAACCCTAAAATAGGAAAATTATTCCAATCTTTAAAGTTGAAGATTCATCGAGGTTAAAACTTAAGAGTCTATTTGTTTGAATGAATACTGTTTTCAAAAAAACATTTTTCAACTTTATGGTATTTGAATAACGGAAAACTTAATGATTTACAAAAACGTTTTCTATGGACTAAAAACAATAAGTTTATATTGGGAAACAAATTCTCATTATGGCAAAAAAAAAAAAATCACTTTTCCTAAATTATCAAACAAATGAAAAATAAACATTTTTCTGAAAAATGATTTTCATTCACTGTAAACTTCATGATAAAGAAAATATTTTCCATAAAAAAATCCTTTTCAAGGAAAAAATGATTACTTTTAATTTGTTTGGTGGTATGCTAAAAAAGTGTGACTGAAAACTTTTTCGGTTATTTGGATCTCCTATGGAATAATGAATGTGGAAGAAGGTGAAGAAGTGAGCGTTTAAGAGACTTGTTATACTTGGGAAAATGATTCCCTTTATTTAGAAATGGAAATTCGTTTTTAATTCTAAATGTGGATATCTTTTAACCCTAAATATTTTTTTATGTTGACTAGTCATTTTGAGCGAATCAAACACGTCAAAGTTTTGAAAACTAATTTGCAAAAAAAAAAAAAAAAACTTTTTCATTGAAACAAACATACCTTCAGTGGTTTATTATTAACAACTTGTCTCAATATTTAAATAATCTTTGATAATTAATAAAAACAAATAGAATCGAGTTTTAGCTTAAATGATGAGTTATGCTCTATTTGTTTAGTTGAATATGAGATGTTTTTGGAAAACATTTTCCATAAAGCCATTTTGTAGGAAAATGTAATTATTTTTTAATATATAGCTGAAACCTAAAAATGAAGAGGAAAATATTTTTCACTATTTGGTAAGGAAAATCTTTTCTTCTAAGGATTCTTTTTCAATAATTATTTTATTATTTTATTATTTTATTATTTTATTTGATTTTAATTTTTTTGTAAGGTTTTTAAAATTATTTTTATTTTTAAAAATCGATTTTTAATTTATTTTTCTTTTTCTTTTTCTTTATTTTCATCTTCTTCTTCTTTGGCTAGCCGAAGGTGAGCCCAAGCTTTCCAATGCCAATGAGGTCAAGGCTCACATCCGACAAGCTCAAGCTCAACAATCTAGTGAGCAACAAGATCACTTGAGGCCCGCAAGCTTGATGCTCACTCGTGGCCAATTGCCGGTTGTTGTCATGGTGGCAATCGGCCAAGACAGAAGTAAAAAGGAAAGAAAAAGAAAAATACTTAAAAAAATTGATTTTTTTTTTTTAAATAGAAAAAGAAAATAAAGAAGGATGGAAAGGTTAACATGAGTGTGAGATAAGAGAAAGTGAGTGAGGAAAATGTTTTCCTCATCTTGAAAAGTGAAAAATATTTTCCCATAGTTTAGAAGACTATTTTCCGTTGATGGCAAACGTTTTCCTTAATCAGTTCATTTTCTCGTAAAATGAACGCCGAAAATTTATAAAACGTTTTCTTGAAATTTGGTTTACACAAAACGAATAGAGCTTGGATGTAAAAAAGACACATGAAAATAGGCAACATTTCCTGTTAGGCTCTAATTTAGTTATTTTATTCAATGTTATATCACTCTCAAATGATTTGCACAATCAAGCGATTCAAGGTGGACTTGCTTGGACCTTGTAAACCTATCTATTTTGTTTAAGTCATTTTAACTTGAAAGAACTAGGTTTACAATTGATGAAATTCTTCCTTATCAAATGCACTTTTTAGACAACAGCGGTATTTCATGAATTCCTGTTATTCAAATTATGAAAGATAGTTCTAAATATTTCATTAAGTAAGATTAAAAATGTCTAGAAAGTCCACATGTTTATTCTATAGTAGATAGAGCATTACTTTGAGCGTTGTAGGATGAGGATTATATCAGAAAATGAAATACACTCTAGGTCGACCACAATATTCATAAGTCATTTTTCTTTCATAAGAGTGAATGATTTTAAACTTTTTAGGGATAATGATACAACAAGTCTCTAAGATTTCTCAATTTATTGAATGAAGTTACTATGCTGTTTTTTGCCAATGCGGTCGTTGAATCTTTTTCCTTCTTATTGTTCAAGTTGGTCATTTCCGTGAAAGGAATTGCTGACACGCCCATAAACCGGTGGTTATTTTCACGGTCGACGTGTCTTTTAGTGGGAAAAAATAAAATATTAAAACAACTAAATCCTTATATTTAAAATAAAGAAAACAACAATAAATAAATAAATTTATTAAAATATAGAGAAAAGAAAAATTTTAAAAAGATGAAAAAAAAGAAGAAGTGGACTCGCGGGCCTCATGCCACTCGTGACCGCTATGGCGGCGGCTACACAGCGTGGCGAGGTCCAAACGATGGGTCGTGGGTTGCTCGACCCTTGCGACAGCAAGCCGGATCTCGCGAACCTAGATGGACTGGGGTCGCACGATCCCGACTCCGACTGGTGGTGGCTTGAGGTCGGGCAACTTCAATCGAAACACCAGGGTCACACAACCGCAGATTGAAGGCAGCAACGGATGCGTGCGGTCATCAAAGGCTGGCAAACCTCACCAGCCCTGCCGATCTCACCTTGTCACCGCCGTCGTTACTGTCACCACCATTGCCCCTACAACTCTCTGTCTCTCTCACGGGATTTTCTTTTACTTTGCTCCATTCGACATAACAAAAAATCCATGTCATCGCTTATTTGTCTAGTCAATATGGACATGACACTAACGTAATAGTCTATGCTAGCGTTTTGTTGGCATTTTTAACAAAAGGGTATTACATACTCCAATTTTACACGAATGAAAAGTTCGCTCTAGGTATGGCTTATGTAGCATAAGGGCCAAATGAAAAGGTAAAATAAAAATAAAAAATCATATATAATGGATTCACCACGCGACACCGATTAATTAATCACCGTCGTTGCTTACGCTATGATCCCGTCTTGGTTGGTGGTGGCTCATTGGTTACACCGCCAGTCGTAAACATTGTGGAATAAGCATAATATAAATTACTTTGCTGTCCAAAACAAAGTGATTGTGAAAGCAAGTAATCATTGTAAGTATCACGCATATAAAAAGCTTTCGATAATTGAATCGACACTCGTCAAGATAAAATCATGTCGATCTTCTATTCCTAATGGGATCCACATTTGAATTTGATCAACCGATAAGAAAAAGTGTCGCTTGAAGGAGCAGTAGAAACAAAAATGTCAAGCTCGGACATACATTTATGTCGTGTACGCAGGTATCGAAGCCGAATCCAATTATGAAGGTCCAGATGGCTCCGCCGAAATTGACCCGAAAAAGACCTTATCCCCCCATACATTGAAGCTGAGGATAGAAAAGGCACATCAGTCTGCCTTCACTTTCCAACGTTATTATCATATTAATAATAATTCATTGACTTATTGATTTCCTCACCAAATTATAGAAAATTTAATTGATATCAAAATGCTATAAACCCTTGGTTACAAGGCACTACTTGGATCCTTGATGTCTGATTTTATCATAACTTCACCAATCAATAAGGAACATTTGTTCTCGTGTTAGGGCCGCCGCTTGCTTAATAGTCCGGGTTAATACAAGATCACGGCTCCTTATTTTAACGTATCGGTGCTAGCAATCCCAACACCTCAATGTTTCCTCTCTATATTTGTCTTCCCTAGAATGAAGGAATACCCTCTCATTGCTTAACATCCATAAAGTCTCTAGATCCAAATTGAACTAGGAAAAACCTTTCAAGGACTTGATTAGGTCCAGCCTTCTTATCCCCACTCCTTGAAGCTAAGGATAGAAGAGGCACATCGGTTTGCTTTCACTTTTCAACATTATTCTAATATTAATAATTCATTGGCATTGATTTCCTTACCAAATTATAGAAAATATCATTCATATCAAAATTCTATGTAGCCATGTATATCGATTTTTCTTTCGGAAGGTTATAAAATTTTCATGAGAGGAAAAAATAGTCAAAAACAAACTTGTGCGAGTGAAGTATATAGACAACATTATAACAGTTTATTTACATTATTTAATGTGGATAATTTCATGCTTAAATCGCTTACTGTAAAATTTAACTCAGTGCCTTATTCGACGTATGAAAGAAGTGGGGAAATTCGCGAACCATGATCAAATCTATTCAAGACAGGCTTGTTTATTATAATTAAACTAACTCCGACACTAATCTTTTATTATAGTGTGTACTAGAACATTAACCCGTGAGTTGCTGCGGAACCCAAAGGATTTAATAATCACAATACCATCAATCTTTTCATTATACTAAAAATTTGATATTGTAGCTTGCTTAATCGTTTTGTAGTTTTTCAAAATCTGTAGCACTCTTTATAAAATAAAATCATTTTGTTTAAATACTTATTCGAAGTGGATTAATATATCAAGATAACGAACCAAGTCATTTATGAGGGGTCCCACATTAGAACATATATGTATTTTTGAATAAAAGAGACACTCAATGACCATTTCTATTCGCTCAATTATGCTTGTAAATTATAAAATGAACTGCGCATAGAAAAAACAATAAATTAAAAGAACAAAGCAAAAAGAATATGATATCATTTTGGTTAGTATTCTTTATTGGATGAACAAATTTATGGCAAGAATTCATTCTTTTCATTCTAATTTAATGTGGCATAATTGGGATGATCTTATAGTCAACTTGCCTCCACACTATAAACACCATTGCTCCTCGTGGAATTTTAGTTTACTACAATAATCTTTATGACTACTTGTTTTGTTAACTTTCACTTCCATTTATGAATTTAAAGAAATTAAATTCATAGTGATAATAAAAATTGCTAACAACATTACAGAAAATAGATTGGATCTATGTTGAATCATGTTTTCATATGTCAAGACTTACTTATGCATTAAAAATTCAAATTAATTTTTAAAAAAAAAGGAAATTAGAAAAAACTGAGACGAAAAATTAAAACGAAAAAGCTAAAATTGGATGCATCGAATAATAATTCAATATTGTTAAAATAATAAAAATGAAATATGAGTATTGGATATAGAAAAAGGAAATCCCTCACATCAATTCTACAGTCCCATCACTTTCCTTTCATACATCCAAAACAGAAAACCTTTTTTTTCTCCTTATTTTATTATTAGAAATTAAAAGAAAAAAAGAAAAAGAAAAATCCCATGTTTTGTTTTATTTTTGGGGGTCTGAACCCATGTTCAGTATCCTAACTCGCTTGTCGTGTATTGCGACGGCTGCTTTCGGAGACCACATGTGAGTGCTGGCCCCACCATGCTTGTCGCCGCGCTCGAACACCGCATGTGACTCGAGGAAAACGCTAATTGACTGTCCGAAAATGAAGTCCAGGATAGATTCCCCACACGTATATGCTTATCATATAAAAACAGAAAAAAAGAAATGAAAAAAAAAAAGGAAAAAGAAAACGTCCCTAAATAAATAAATAGATAAAAAGCTCAGACGCGTCGGAGGAGATCATTCTGATTGGAAGAACCTGTGACCCCACAGGAATTCGAATGTTCTACAATACCGATAGAGATCCCCCGAAATTATTGGGCACTCCAATGCTCAAATTGGAACAATGAATGGAAGGAAAATTACCACTTCAGTCTTTTAATATATAGATGCCAATTCACTTCTATCTTTTCTGATTTTGTTGATTTAATTTCTAAATATTTATGTAGAATTTTAATATAATCATTCATGTAAATTGCCATTAGGAAACCGCTAATGTGTCGATTGTTGGCCATCTTATGTAGTATACTAATATGGTGGATTGTTTTTATACCGCAGCGTCAGCCATTTCATGCAACAATTGAGAGGAATACTAATGGGATTTGAAATTTCCGTGAAGGTCCTAAACTACATTGACAAAATTATAAAGTTTATGACTAAGTTGTCATTCATAGTATATGTTTAAGATTGATTGTGTAAGGACAGTAATGAACAAGTTTTATCCCCATATAATATGGCTTTCATTCGGATAGTATAAACATAAAAATTAAGCATTTCAATGGCTAGTCCAATGGGCTCGCTCAATTAGCTCAACAAATCAACTTTATAAATTTCGACAAATTGGCATGCTGATAATACTATATTGGCAAGCAAAATTAGATGGATCTTTCTTCTGTGTCGGATGGCTAGTTGAGTATTTTAGTGAACGGTGATCAATCATAGGTTCCACTTAATAGCTCTGGTTTGATAAATGGTGATGGATTGATGTTGTCACAGGATTGCAATTGAGATTTAGTTCTCATCTCTTTAATTACGATTCAATACCATGGTTTTATTCGTTATCTTGGGATGTTTGACGATATTATTTTGTTTTTGATCTTTTAGCTGATTGGGCTTGGCACCACAATTTGGTTCTCGACAAATTATTTTTTTTGGCATTTGATTTTTTTCACTTGTTAGGTTAGGTCCATTCCCACGTAGAGAAAGTCCAATAAATTACAAGCTCAAAGGCTTGACCCATCTGATAATTTACATGGAGAAATAATGTTTCTTACTATTTTATAGTTCGTTGAGACATAGTAGTAAGAGAGAAAGAAAAAAAGCATGAAATCTAAGAAAATGACAATTCATTAAGTTGAAGTCAAAGATAAATTCGCAATTCAGTTGAGCTAAAATTTTGTCAACATGCTCAGAACACTTTTGTTTAATTTGATCGGTTGGATTTTCACTTGAATCTCTACATCAGGTTTTTTATGGGTTAAACCAAAATGTGCATTTTTTTATAAGATTTATCCTTGGTCTTTGCAAAACTCCATT